>NC_050578.1:103060056-103378806 GCF_011100635.1 Trichosurus vulpecula | reverse complement strand
TTATAAGTTGATTATACAAGCTTTACACAAGGCAAATCAGAAAATAGATAACTCCTTGTTATAAAAGGATGGTTAGAGAGAATATATTTTTAACTGCACTGTTATATCTAACCATATTGCAGCACTAATACATATAAAATACACCTTAATTTGAATTAATGATGAAAATAACTATTTCATGATAGTTGTAGAAATGCCATTAGGGACCAAACAACACAGATGTATGGGATACAGAACTACTACCAAGCTAAATGGCATACATTCAGTGGTAACTGAAAAATTATCATTGCAGGGAAATGTTTGGCTGCAATGTTGTTTTACTAACATTAAAATGTTAATTAACCAGAAAGAGAAATAATTTCAAATATAAATTAAAATTACAAGATTTTATTTATATATAAGAGACTTCCATACCTCTCCATATCTCTATTTTTGTTATTTTATTTTATTTTTATTTTATTTTATTACCTTAAAGTAATTTTAAATTCTGTGGTTTTGAAAATCCTGGGTAAAACTTATATTTGATTTTCAAAAGAGTCAAATCATCAATCAAATAGAAAATATTACATCCCTTTGTGGGGCTAAAGAATGACAATTTATAACTCTAATAAAGGGGCCCTAATAAGCTTTAGGGGAAACACATTTCAGTTTGATCAGTCTTTCACAATACTCTGTTCAGTCCACATAACACTAAAATAACTTGAAAAAGAAAATATCAAAAATTCAAGAGCACTGGTTTATCCTAACATATGGGAACTCATTAAATGAAATTCTGATATCACATAATAGAAGAAACTATAAATTTAGCATAAATTATTTTAAGATTTTAATTATATAATTTTGACATTCATTTCAGGTGAAATTATACATCAGAGTAATTTCTAATGTTCAATTTCATAAGTAGTGTTCTACTTCTTTCTTAACATTCTTGTTTTTCAGTTGGGTACATGGCAATATCAAAAAGCTCTTCCTTCATTTTTGCCTTCTTTACTCCTCAATGGAATCCTCCCAGCTTACACTACAAACATCAACTTTGTGAAAACCAATCAATTAAGTAATCAATTAGCAATCACTAATATACACAGCACTCTGCTAGATTTGACAATACAACCACAAACACGAGATAGTTCCTGTTTTCAAGGAGCTCACAGTGGACTGTGCTGTGGGAGGAATGAAAGAGGGTGGGGGGTGGGGGTGGAGAACAGGTAATCAAGATAATATTTAGTACAGGAAAACATACTTCAATATATGGACTACTCAACTCTCCACAGATTTAACTCAATGCTGTATTCTAAACAAAAAAATAAAAGCACGTCAAGATATCAGTTAATATAAATATATTATTTTTAATTTGGAGTAGCCTTTTAAGCAAGCTAAAATTTGGGTTACTGGAACATAAATAAGAGATAGTATTACAAAATAGCATACCAATAACATAGTAAGCTATTAAATATTTGTTGAAAGATGAAAAGACATTGAGGTAATGTAATAATAATTTACTGTCCATTGTGTCCTATATTTTTTGCTACTAAGAGAACTTACTCAGAAAAGGAACACAGCAAACAATAACAATAAAGGTCATATCAAGACTATATCATTACCTATTCTCATAAGTTGTATTTTTAAACTTCTAAGGCTTAAAGTGTAGAAAAATATAAAAGGGAGTCAGTTTTAATATCGATCTATTCTAAACCTAGAAGCAGCAATTGCATTTTTATTAATCAGTAAGTTTTTATCAAGCACCTACAATATACAGCAGTACAGGAAGATTAAAGCTAAGATTAAGATGTTGAAATCAGTAGTCTTAAGTGATAAAATACAAACCATTAATTTTCAAGAATTATTTTTCAAAGTACTGAACTGCTCTTATCTTTGTTATACTATATTCACTGACAATTCCAAAAAAGGTACTTTTCATGATGCCTTCTAAAACTCAATAGATTATAAAATATGAATTAGTTTTCAAATTGCACTTATTTAGGAAGTGATTAACCTACAAGTGTACCTTATCTAATATATGTTATAAGACATTTCCTTAAAACTGTTACTAAAAAAAAAACAACACATACAGGTGAAAGTGCTCTTAAGTTGCTGCCTTTTATAAACTATGCATTCAATTACTTATTAAATTTAACTAAAAGAGGCAGAAGACATTTACAAAGGACATAATTATCTCTCCCTTTGCCCAATTTCTACTTTTTTATTCATTTTAGATTCATCATGGATCATAAATACAAAATTAGATTGCCTGTGTCTTATTTGGATGAGTATATCTAAAAGCACATGTTTATATATGGGTCAGTCAGAACATCAGTATCTGAAACTTAAGAGGCATCTCTTTACCTTGGTGCAGAATTTCCCCAGGCTCCATGCTTATCCGTCAGTATATTGATAATTTTCTGGATTAGCTGAGTTGCTGTCACATGGTCACGATACTTTGCTGCTCTTATTAAGTGATCACACATCTTTTCCTCTTCTCGTTTATCAGCAGAATACTGAGCACACAATGACTTGGAAGAGAAAACATATTGCTAATTTTTTAATTACTAGAGAAAGCTGTAAAGGCATAGAATAAAATTTAAGCATTAGTATATAATAATAGTATTAATAATTTTAGTATATAATAATAACAGGTAGCTAACATTTATATATTGCATTAAGGTTTGAAAAGTATTTTATAAGCATCATCTCATTTAAATCTCACATCAGCTTTGTAGTGTAGGTACTCTTATTATGTCCATTTTATGGATGAGGACCAGACAGATTAATTGCCCTGCCCAGGACTGAACAGTTACTTGATGTCCGAGACACATTTGCACTGAAAAGTCTTCCTGACTCCAAGTACTCCATTCTATTCACTATGCTATGCAGCCACATAAATGAAATCATATTTTTTGGAAGGTGGAAGGAATAAATATAAAAATGAAAAATTGACCTGAATGTCTAGGACCAATGCTAATCCTAAAAACTTAACTAATTCACCATTGATAGGCTTGGTAAATAAACAAGGTAAAAATGATTGACCTTATTCACACACCATCAAAAAGTGAAGGGCTAATTTCAGGGATAGATAGTGCAGAAAATCTGTTGTAACTGTTGTTCAAGTGAAGCTTGTTCTAAGCATACTCAGAGAAGAACTCTCACCTGCAATAAATTTACACTCCCCTTCTTTAATCTCCAATCCTACATAGGCATCCTCTTCATTATCCATAAATAAGGGTCTTTCCCCCTTTCAAAGATGCAATCTAAGAATTGCATTAATATTTAAGAATTTAAGAGGCAAAACTTCATGTATTGTCCAGTAAGTGTAAAGAGTTCATAAAAATTGTAAGTTAATTCAAGAATGTGAGCTGCACTTAAAAAGCTAATTAGCTGTGATATATTTAGAGGGAGGAAATATTATCTTAGAGTTTTAATAAGAAATAGAAAACACCTGAAAAATCATTACAACATTAACAAATCAACAGACTTATTAATTTTCAAGACACACACAAATTTACCAAAGAGCCAGAAAGTATCACACAATTTTTTTAATTCTTATCCTGAAACTAAAAAAATGTTGGAATTGAAGTATGGAATTGAAGATTATCTGTTCTTTTCTACATTTCTCATTACCTCCTTACTCTATAAATGCCTAAACTGAAATCTAGAAAGTAGAAGGTGCAAAAATCATAATTTCCACTTCAGAGTAAGGATCACCCCCATACACCTTTGAAAAGATTACTGTACCACAGGAGACCTTTTTGAAAAATATATTAATTCTATCCTGTTCAGCAACATTAGGACATTTTCTTAACTTTCTCCAGTACCAGTTGGTAAAGATTTGATAAGCAGTAACTTTAAGGTTTGCTTAAAAAGGAATAATTCTAAAAACAACTGCCCAAGGTAAGCTAAGTAGTAAAATGGTTTAAAGTGCTCTTTAATGGATCCTCCTTTACAATTTGAGCAGCAACTTTTCATATCTGACATAAAATCCATAGATATAAATCACATTAGAGGGCTATTCTTTCTCGATTATCAATCTCTGTCTCTTTGTGCAACATTAAAGTCACATTTGACCTTAAAAGATGATAAAATGGAAACCAAACTAGAATGTTTTATAAAAGATATAATGGACTTGTAACTCCTAAGAAAATCTTTATGACGTAATTTTGAACAAATTTTTTCTTAAATGCCCAGCAGAAATTCCATATATAGACATGGCATCTAAAGCCATTAAAAAAAGCAGTTAACATTTGCTCAATCTGCAACTTCGCAACTCAAAACAAGTGTATATATGCTTCCTTATGCTTATTTGTGGGAGCTGTTGGAAGGGCTTGAATTTATGGATTTCTTTTTTGAGGGGGTGGTGTAAAGGAGGAAGAAGATAATGTCTACACATGGTTACCAACAAAATAAGACATACTGTTAGTGATTTTTTTTTTTGCTTAACATCAGGATTTCTAATACTTTACAATTAGCTTTCAAACCTCACTATTCTAAGTTACACATAACCTGACAAGAAGATTATCATAATTAAAACAGATCAAAGCATTTTAGGGAATGACATCTAACGTAGATCTCTATGAAAATGAACCACAGTTAATCAAAGCGTGATTGCCATAAATGACAGTCAAAACGAGAAATCTATCTACTTCTAAAAAAGTTATTTTAAAATTTATCCAGTTATAATTCAAGTAACCTATCATTTCTTTTTGAAACTCAAATGAATTAGCTTTCATTTTCATTTTCCAGAAGTCATAGCTCTACCTAGTCCTACCCTCTAAGCAAGAATGTTTTTTTCAAATCAGAACTGAAACATCAAATGGCAAAACTTTTCTAAATGCTTCAACTTAAAGAATGCTGAAGTACGGAGAATACATTTTCTGACCATAGCTGAGGTTAAAGGGGAGAGAGTGTTGCTTACCACAAGGCATCACATTATATTCTCACAACAACCCTTTAAGGTAGGTTCTATTATTGCCATTATATAGGTGAAGAATCTGTGACTGAGAGAGGTTAAGGGACACACAACAGGTAAGTGTTAGAAGCAAGATTTGAATTCAGGTCTTCCTGAAACAAAGGCCCTCATTCTATCCACGGTACCACCAAGATGCCCCACAGTGGTCCCTGGATAGACACCACTATTAAGTTGGGAGGGAAGAGAATGGCTTTGGTGGTGCTTTAATCTTAAAAAAATTTTCCTTACAATTTATTTTCGAAAACAAGATCTTTAAATTATCTTTCATTCTTGAGAGCTAGGTTCAATATGCTCAGAGAACACAAAATCATTTTAATAAATAGAACATTTATGCTGAAAAAGTTAGAATAACATTTTGCATTATTTTACGAAGGGAAAACTATTCTAGTTTCTTCATTATCACTGAATCCAATTTGAGGAAGAGTCAAAAGTAAAATGTTTGTAGCCCAGGATACAACTTCCCTTCCCACCCACCCCCATTCATTCCCATATTTAAAAGCCATCAGAAACATGCCAAGAATGTCATGTTGTATCACTAAGTGACCACGCAAGAGATACCTAAATATCATTCACTACTTGGAGGAAAAAAAACCATAAAAATAGAGGAGACAACAGGCATCTCCAGGAAAAAAAACCTATATGAAAACTAATTCAGGATAAAATGAATCTATTCTGATTTTAAATGGGCCCGGAATCTGGAAGACCTAAGCTCAAATCAGGCCTCAGACACTTGCTAGCTGCATGGGTCCAGGCAAGTCACTTAACTCTGCCTCAGTCTCCTCAACTGTAAAATGAGAATAATAACAGTACCCACATATCAGGGCTGTGATAAGGATCAAACGAGATGTTATCTGAAAAACATTTATCACGGTCCCTGACACACAGACTCCACTTCCTCCATTCCCTTCTCTTCCCTTCTCCTTCCATTCTCCTTTCTTTCCTCCCTACCTCCTTTTACCCCCTTCCTTCCTTTAAAGGAATCAAATAATATGAGAGCTACAAAATATTTTGATCAGCAAGTCCACCCCACTTCATTTCATGAATGACAAAACAGATACAGAAAAAAATTGCCCATGATCACATGGCTAGTTTATGAATAATTTGGGACTAGAACCTAGGACTTCGTATTCTTAATTCTTTGCCTTTTCCATTATTCTATATTGCCTCAGATTCTAATTCTTTCCCCTATAAAGTCAACCAATCATTCTTTCTGTTAAGCCAGTATCATATATGCTTCATAATAAGAATAGCTGACAGTTATATAGGTCTCTAAGGTACGTCAAATACTTTATATTCTTGCAACCACTCTGGAAAATAAATACTATAAGTATTTACCCTTATTTTACAAGCAAAGAAACAGAGACTAAAGTATGTTGAGTAATTTCCTGATTGTCACACAACTAGTAACTTGTTGAGGACAGGTTTTGAATTTAGAATTCTCCTTCCTATCTCAAAGTACAGTATTTTTCCCATACTACCTCTATTCAATACACAATTACTCAAGGGTATTTTGCTATATTTAAAGTGCAATTTTAAAATAGCCTTAGTAGTTTGTCAAATTTGACCCTCACTACTGAGAATATTGTTCTTTATCTAAAAATGCCTACAAATGCTGCAAGTATTAACAAAAATATTTTAAAGTAAATGAGAATGAGTTATGCTGATTATAAAAAAATTTACAACTCAGCATTAACTCCTAATTTGCTCTTTTGGCAGAGTACATGGATTATATAAAACTGACAATTTAGTCAATATTTTAATTATGAAATGGAGGGGTGAAACTATCAAATCATAAGATAAAATGTAAATGGAGGATGTTTCACAAAGGCTCAATTTGTACACCTAGCTTTGTATGAAAGCTTATCAGTTACGCTGAAAACACAGATGTACCTTTAAGAAATATGGCCATGCACATCATGTCAGTCATTGGCTAGGTATAAAGAATGTAAAAGTCTCAACTCAACCCAGCTACTGAAAATTTCTAAGAATTTTCTCCGCTCAATACAAACAGCAAAAGTAAAGTGACAAGAATGAATGCTTTTTTAAAGAAACATTTTATTCACCTATTTTTATATATCGTTATATCTTTCCTTGGCATTCCTGTCTTTGCCCCGCCCAGAGAGCCATTCTACATGACATATCCTACATAACATCCTATACAATAAATGGTATTTATTTAAATACAAAAGTGGGGGGGGGGAATCACAAAAGATGACCCAAACATCAAAAAAGTGTGAAAATATATGCAAAGTGCAAAACTCATGATCCTCCCACCTCTGGAAAGGGGTTGCATGGAAGTATATTCTCATATATCTTCTTTTTTTTAAATTTATTTAATATATTTAGTTTTCAGCATTGATCTTCACAAAAGTTTGAATTACAAATGTTTTCCCCATTTCTACCCTCCCCCCACTCCAAGATGGCATATATTCTGGTTGCCCCATTCCCCAGTCAGCCCTCCCATCTGTCACCCCACTCCCCTCCCATCCCCCTTTCCCTTCTTCTCTTGTAGGGCAAGACAAATTTCTATGCCCCACTGCCTGTGTATCATTTCCTAGTTGCATGCAAAAACTTTTTTTTGTTGTTGTTTTTGAACATCTGTTTTTAAAACACTGAGTTCCAAATTCTCTCCCCTCTTCCCTCCCCACCCACCCTCCCTAAGAAGGTAAGCAATTCACAATAGGCCACATGAGTATCATTATGTAAAACACTTCCACAATACTCATGTTGTGAAAGATTAACTATGTTTTGCTCCTTCCTAACCTCTCCCCCTTTATTGAATTTTCTCCCTTGACCCTTTTCGAAAGTGTTTGTTTTTGATTACCTCCTCCCCCCTGTCTGCCCTCCCTTCTATCATCCCCCCCTTTTTATCTTCTTCCTCCTTCTTTCCTGTGTGGTAAGATACCCAATTGAGTGTGTATGGTATTTCCTCCTCAGGTCAAATCGAATGAGAGCAAGATTCACTCATTCCCCCTCACTTTCCCCCTCTTCCATTCCTACAGAACCACGTTCTATCCATTCTACCCCATTCTATCTCTCCCTTTCTCTCTCTCTCAATATATTCCTCTCTTATCCCTTAAATTGATTTTATTTTTTTAAGGTATCATCCCTTCATATTCAACTCACCCTGTGCCCTTTGTGTGTGTGTGTGTGGTATATATATACCTACATATATACATGCATAGACACACACACACACACACACACATATATATATGTGTGTGTGTGTGTGTGTATATATATATGTATATACACACACACACATATATATATGCACATTCCTTTCAGCTACTATGATATTGAGGTGTCATGAATCATACACATCATCTTTCTATGTAGGAATGTAAACAAAACAGTTCAACTTTAGTAAGTCCCTTATGATTTCTCTTTCTTGTTTACCTTTTCATGCTTCTCTTGATTCTTGTGTTTGAGAGTCAAATTTTCTTATTCAGCTCTGGTCTTTTCACTGAGAAAGCTTGAAAGTCCTCTATTTTATTGAAAGCCCATATTTTGCCTTGGAGCATGATACTCAGTTTTGCTGGGTAGGTGATTCTAGGTTTTAATCCTAGCTCCATTGACCTCCGGAATATCGTATTCCAAGCCCTTCGGTCCCTTAATGTGGAAGCTGCCAGATCCTGTGTTATCCTGATTGTTTTTCCACAATATTCAAATTGTTTCTTTCTGGCTGCATGCAGTATCTTCTCCTTGACCTGGGAGCTCTGGAATTTGGCGACAATGTTCCTAGGAGTTTTCTTTTTGGGATCTATTTGAGGAGGCGATCTGTGGATTCTTTTAATTTCTATTTTACCCTCTGGCTCTAGAATATCAGGGCAATACTCCTTGATAATTTCTTGAAAGATGCTATCTAGGCTCTTTTTTTGATCATGGCTTTCAGGTAGTCCAATAATTTTTAAATTATCTCTCCTGGATCTATTTTCTAGGTCAGTGGTTTTTCCAATGAGATATTTCACATTGTCTTCCATTTTTTCATTCCTTTGAATCTGTTTCATAATATCTTGATTTCTCATCAAGTCACTAGCTTCCACTTGCTCCAATCTAATTTTTAAGGTAGTATTTTCTTCAGTAGTCTTTTGGACCTCCTATTCTATTTGGCTAATTCTCCTTTCAAGGCATTCTTCTCCTCATTGGCTTTTTGGAGCTCTTTTGCCATTTGAGTTAGTCTATTTTTTAAGGTGTTGTTTTCTTCAGTGTATTTTTCAGTATTTTTTTGGGTCTCCTTTAGCAAGTCATTGACTTGTTTTTCATGGTTTTCTTGCATCATTCTCATTTCTCTTGCCAATTTTTCCTCTACTTCTCTAACTTGCTTTTCCAACTCTTTTCTGAGCTCTTCCATGGCCTGAGACCAGTTCATGTTGTTCTTGGAGGCTTTTGGTGTAGACTCTTGCACTTTGTTGACTTCTTCAGGCCATATTTTTTGGTCTTTTTTGTCACCAAAGAAAGATTCCAAAGTCTGAGACTGAATCTGGATGAGTTGTCGCTGCCTGGCCATGTTCCCAGCCAACTTACTTGACCCTTGAGTTTTTCAGCGGGGTATGACTGCTTGTAGAGCGAAGAGTACGTTGTTTCAAGCTTGAGGGGATGTGTCATTGATTTCAGAGCTATTTCTATATAGCCTGCTCTGCCACCCCAGCACTCCTCCTTCCTCAAGAACCACCAACGCGGACCTGATGCAAATCTTCAACAGGCTCTGCACTCCTGCTCTGATCCGCCACTTAATTCCTCCCACCACGTGGGCCTGGGGCCGGAAGTAACTGCAGCTGTAGTTCTGTAGCTGCACCTCCCACACTTCCCCTGGGGCGGTGGCCAAACCACGAACTCTGTCCCCTGCAGCTTTTCCCACTAACCTTCTCTGTTGTCTTTGGTGTTTGTGGGTTGAGAAGTCTGGTAACTGCCACAGCTCACTGATTCAGGGTGCTAGGGCCTGTTCTGCCCGGTTCCTGATCTGGCTGGTCCTGCTGTCTCCCACGCTGAGCTCCACTCCCCTCTACTCCATGCGAGATAGACCTCATCCAGCGACCATCCAGGCTGTCTTGGGCTGGATCCCTGCTTCCCTCTGCTATTTTGTGGGTTCTGCAGTTCTAGAATTTGTTCAGAGCCATTTTTATAGGTTTTTGGAGGGACATGGTGGGTAGCTCACGCAAGTCCCTGCTTTCCAGCCGCCATCTTGGCTCCACCCCTGGAAGTCTCTCATATATCTTCTTTTAAGCCACACTTATTCTTTATAATTTTCCAGTATTCGATTTTGATTTTTAATGGTTGTTCTTTATATTGTTGTAGTCATCATCTATATTTTTTCTTGGCTCTAATATTATCATGGATCAGTTCAGTAGGTATTTCTATGCTTCTCTATAATCATTAAATTCATCATTTTTTACAAGATAGTGATATTCTATTGCATTCATGTAACATGATTTGCTTAACCATCCCTAAACTGATGGACATCTACTTTGTTTCTAGTTCTTTGCTGTCACTAAAAGTGCTACAATGAATATTTTATTATATATGGGGACTTTCTTCTGATTAATGGCCTCCTTGGGAGT
This sequence comes from Trichosurus vulpecula, assembly GCF_011100635.1. NCBI lineage: Eukaryota > Metazoa > Chordata > Mammalia > Diprotodontia > Phalangeridae > Trichosurus > Trichosurus vulpecula. The sequence continues at coordinate 103,368,285 of NC_050578.1, read as the reverse complement.
ATGAGGTTAATAATGAAATCCCAGAGTCAAAGGATATGGGCATTTTAGCCATTTTATTTGCATAATTCCAAAGTGCTTAAAAAATGGTTGTACTGACGCATAGTTCCACCAACGATGCACTAGTTTGTCTATCTTCCCATAACCCCTCCAACTTTGACTATTTTCATCTTTTGGCTTCTTTCCCAATTTGTAGTGGAAGGTAAAACCTCAGGAGTATTTTGATTTTGATTTTTCTTATTTAGTGATCTGGAGTATTCTTTCATGTATAGTTGTTAACAGTATTTAATTTTTCCTTTGAGATCAATTTCTTTATATCCTTTAATCACTTATCTATTGGGTAATATCTTTTTAAATTGATTCACTCACTTAAGATCTATTGCAAAGCTGCTGGAAAAAAATACACCACATAATAATTCAAAAGTATTTGCTTAAAACATTTAGTTTACATATGAAAAAAGTATTTAAAAATATCAATGCACTCAAAATAAAAGTAATAAATTTCATTAGGAAATGAGTTCAAATATATTAATTAGATATAAAAGTGTTAATGACAAAATGCTGGATGAACTGCAGTATCACTGCAATCAGGAGGTTTCTTTTCCAGGTGAATATGGTGGAAGAGAAGCAATAACATTAAAAAATTTGATGGCTCATGGAGTACAAACCTGAGAGACTACTTCTATAGCAATCAAACTGATCAGCAAAAATGACTGTAATCTTGTACAATTTCAAGGTAGCACAATTATGTATTATCCAGTAAAAATATATAAACCACTCAAAATAAGTCAGACATAAAAATAAAAAAAAATCTTAATGATCCATTTCCACCTAACTCATCTTAGATAGGTTTAGATAACACGTGTGTTTAATTGTGGATTGAGGAAGATATACTTTAAAATATACTGACATCATATCAAGACAATTCAGAATAAGGTGTTCAGAATCAATGTCAAGACTGAGAATATATTTTTTAAGATGTAGGATCTAAATAAATGATGACTACAGAGTTCCTTCAATCTGATCATATCAATATTTTCCAAGAACTTCCTGTTTTTAGTAGTCTAATCTAAAAGCTGCATTACAGAACAGTTCTCAATGATTATACAAAAATCCAACTTTTGAACAATAATTGGACATTTAGGTCACAAAGTGGTAGGAGGGAAATAAGATAAAGCAATTAGGAAAATACTGTAATGGGGCAAAGAAGTTTTAGGACCTCAAAGCACAGGGTATTTCCAAACCTAAAGTCAGTTACATAGATTATTGGGCAGAGTAAAAGTTTGGGAATATTTCTATGTTCTTACAGGTGGCATTTAATGTTATTTGCATCTCTACAAGGATGAATAAAGTTGAGTCAGGCTTGAAAAATATCCTAATAATTTTTTTCTGTAAAAAGGCACACATTTATTTTAAGACTATAACTTTAACAAATCCTTTATCACAAAGCATCTAAATTGTCCTGTGTTCCCAGGGCCCTAACAGACTGCGTATGGTGGTTTTAGGAAGAACAAGAGTGCTAAAAATTACCACTAAATGTTTAGCACGTAGTAAGAAAGAGGAGAAAGACTAATAACAAACAAAAACAAAAACAAAAACAATTGAGAATCAGTAGCAAATTGAGAAGCTGCAAGCTCTTTATCATCCACAGATATATGTGAAATGCCCCATTCTGTCCCCAGGCCTGAGTTCTGCCCTAGATAATCTCTCCCTTTGCACCTGCTGGAAATAAGAAGAACTAGGGAAACATGCAAATATAGTTTTAAAGTAAAGACTCATTTTGTTTTACCCCATGAGGAAAATAGAGACATACAAATTTCAGCTGGATATAAGGAAAAACTGCCTAAAAATTCTAACTGTCCCAAAGTGGAGTACACTGTTTCAGTAAATAGTTAGATGCCTGTCTCTGGTATTCTGAAAGTGAGAGTTGAACTGCCTTTTGATGGGAATGCAGGAGAGGAGGTTCCTGCTTAGGTACAGATCAGTCTAAATATCCTCTAATGCCTCAGAGACCTGTAAGCCATGGCCCTTGCACTCTGGCCTTCAGTTCCCACAAAAATTTGAATTCCCTAAACGGTGAATTTTCACCTTACATACTTCCTGGACACATCCCAGTCATGATCCTGTGCTCACACCCTCCACTTCCCCCTTTTCATCCTCTAACTTATTCTTATGTGAGGAATTTAAGATGCCTGAGGGTAAGAACAGTCTTGTTTGCTCTTTTTGTATCCCCAATGCTTAACACACTCACTGCCCAGCACACAATATTTAAGTTAAATACATGCTTAATTTAATAAATACTTAATAAATGCTTCTTCATGTACCATTTCATTCAATGGCTATGAATCAATGTATGGCTGAGAATCAGCTGGTTAGTAAAACAACAAGCATCCATTAAGCACTTACTAAATACCAGGAATGCAAAGAAAGACAAAATCATAGTACCTGCCTCCAAGGAGCTCAAATTCTATTGGAGAAGACAATATTCAAATAATTATGTATACAATGTAAATGAGAGGTAATCTTAGAGTGATGGCACTAATAGTAGAAAGGACCAGGAAAGACTTCCTACAATATGTGGGATTTGTGCTGGGTCTTAAAGGAAATCGGGAAAGTAGCAAGCATAGGTGAGCAGGAAGGGCCAGCCACTGAAAAGGTAGAGAATTAGGAGATGGAGGTTTGAGTGCAAGAAACATAAAGTAGGTCAGAATATTTGGGTCATAAAAGAGCCACTGGAGCACACTGAGAAGAGAGGTGACAAAAATCAGTCCTAAAATTAAGATCACTTTGGTAGTTAAATGGAGGTCAGTGAAAAGACTTCAGGAGAGAAACAAAACTGAAGGCTGTTACAATAGTCCACATGAAAGGTGAAGAGGACCTATACACAGGTGGTAACTGTGTGAATGGAGAAAGGGAGACATATATAAAAGATATTGTGAAAATAAAAAGGACAAGACCTGATCACAGACTGGATATGTGGAGGAAGAGTGAATAATCAAGGATGTCAATGAACCTGTGAGTTTCAGTGACTGTGAGGATGATGGTACCTATAACAAATATAGGAAAGTTAAGAAAGGAGAGCTTGGGGGAAAAGACAGTGAGTTACCTTTCAGACATATTGAGTCTGAGATGTCAAAGGGAAATCCAGTTTAAAAATTCAAAAGACAGTGGTCATGGGGGATGAGAGCTAAAGAGAGAGGTAAGAACTAGATATACAGAAAGCCAATGTTGAAGGACTCCAGAAACATAAGCACACAATCCACACAGACTATAGCCTATTCATTCTCCCAGCCTATGCAGTTCTTCCCCACGTCTTTCTATACATCCTTATAGAGAACCTGTAAACTTGCTGGATTCTCTAGCTCCTTTGGCCTTTTGCAGTTATCAATTTAGAACTAGCCACCCATCTGTCTGGGAATCATCTGCATAGCTATGAAATCATACAACAGATGAGAACACAAAGCAAAGTGCATTGAAAGAGAAGAGAAAGCCCAAGACAGATAGCTGGGGGGCTCATGGTTAGTGGGGAGTGACCTGGATAAAGTTTTAGCAATGGAGAGTGAGGACTCAGATAGGAGAAGAACCAAAATAGGGTTATGAAAAACCATTGGTAACTTTGAAGAAAGTATTTAGTTGAAAAATGTGGTCAGAAGCTACATTACCGAAGGCCTGGAAGTAAGAACAGTGGAATCTGCAGTAGAAGTGGATTTAAAGAGTTTGGTTAGCCAGGAAGCACAAAAGTGATACAGGACAGAGGGCAACAAGGATGAAAAGATGAAATAAGCCTTTTGTTAAGGATGGGGAAAACTGGTATTTTTATAGGCAGTAAGAAAGAATAAGTAAATAGAGACCGAAAATTGGAGGATGAGAATAATAATGAAAGCAATCTGCTGGAAAAAGGGAAAAGATAGGACCGAACATTTATATTGAAGGATTTGACTTGGAAAAAAAAGGGCTACCTCTTCATGTGAGAGAGCTGTGAAGGAGATAGAGGGGAAAAGCATCTCAATTTTCCTGAAATGATGAGGAAGGTAGAAGAGGGAGCAAATAGGTAATGATTTTTCCATGGAGTATGAGGTGAGGTCCTCATAGGAAACAAAACTATAGGTGCCCAAAAGTACAATGGAGAAATTCATAGAGTAATGTGAAAACAGAACAGATGGATGGCTAGTTTTGTACTGATAACCACAAAAGGCTAAAAGGTCTAGAGAATGAAGCAAGTTGCAGAGAACTTCTATAAAGACGTATGGAAAGATGTCAACAAGAACTACACAGGGTGATATTGAATGAAAAGGCTCTATTCTGTATGGATTGCATGCTTATGTTTCCAGAGTCCTTCACTGACTATTTCAATCTGTGACAATTTGCTGGATGTGAAGTGAAACATTAGAGTTATTCTGATTCACATTTCTGTTCTTAAGGATTTGAAGCAACCTTCCTGTAGTTGCTAATAGGTTGCAATTCTTTTGAGTACTATTTATAGTTCTTTGAATATTTATCCATTGGAGAATCAGACTTGGACAAGTCATAGCAGATAGACTGCCTTTACTCCAACAAATCTCAAGTTTATAAATTAGCAGCATTTTTAAATTGTGACACTGATTCACAGGTATCCCAAGATTCTGGGCACTGTAATGAATTTCAGGGATCTGGCAGCAACTACAAAACAAGGAATACAGTTTAATGCCAATTCTCAATTTATTTGAACTTCCTTACATATGTTAGACATGAAACATACTGGCTGTAAAAATTCTTACAGTATTTTATTTTTCATGTCATGATTCAGTAGAAAAAGAATTAGTGATAAGAGTAAATGTACATGAGATGAAAATAAAATTTAATAGAAGAGAAACAGTTTTTCTAGATCTAGGGACCAAACCCATTCTTTAAGTATTATGTTCATTTTAGTTCACATATTATTTTGAAATAAGAAAAGTTAGCAAGAATTTCAAGTGGGAAAAAAGTGTGTAAGCCTAACCTTTACACTGAACTATATATTAAATTAATAATGCAACTTAAGAAAAAAAATCTTGGATTTTCAGTCAACTAAGAGCAGAGCTTTTCCTAACCATTTCATTATTTTTCCCTGATTTGTTAGGCTTTTGCATCACAAAATATATGCCCCACTGGGTGCCACTTAAAAGTAAAATCAGAAAAGGGGCAAAAATAGGAAGCAGTATTTCCATTCATGATAAACTTATTTAAATGTGTAATTTTCAGTAAATAAAGAAGTTTATGCAACTTTCAATTTTGGATACCTCTAAACTTGATTCGTGACTTCAGATTTAAAGTCTTGCATTAAAGGGGAAAAAATGCAACCCAAGAAAATCTTAACAATACTCTTAAATAAGATTTTTAAAACGAAAACTTAAAAATTCAAAACAAACAAAAATCAACCAATGACAATGTCTGACAGCCACCTTTAATTCTGAAATGATGCCTCTGTCATCCAGGGCCTCAATGTATTGATTTCCCTCCACAAGAGAAAAGCCTAAGCCAATGAAATAGATTTAGAATCATCCCTCTGATAATAGCCATCAAGGTTAAAACAGGGGGGATACTTATCAAAATATCTCTTCTATTTTTTCTTGTTTAAATGACCTGGATATAATGGGTTGGTTTCTTATCTCTGCAACCCAAAGTTTCCAAATAACATTTTAAAAGTTATTTCAAGAGTAGTTCCAAGGTTTGAACTTTTTACCTTAGACTTCTAATGTTAAATAGTTAATTTAAGATGATTACGTTTAAGTATTTTAAAAATTAGTATTAAATATTATGCCATAAAAGTCAATTCTCATCACAGACATATAAACTATTATATAAACATGTAAGTATATTGAAATGTCAACATGCAAGTCATTGTTTTTATTTTTTTACTTTAATTTTTTTATTTGATGTCTCTATGAAAAGGAGCAAAAAAAAAGTCTTATGGGAACACAAAAAGAATCTCTCCAAAAAACAAACTAGACCCAGCTCTAAGAATGAACATATACACTTTTAAGAATAAAAGAGAATGTGTGACTAATGAAAGCTTAAAATTCAGGGATTCTTGACCTAGGGTCCATAAAATTATTTTAAATATATTTTGATAACTATATTTCAGTAATTTGTTTCTTTTGTAATCTTATTTTATTTTGTGCATTAAAAATCGTGAAAAGTGTTCACCAGAGTGCCAAAGAATTGTTACAGAAAAAAAGGTTATGAATCACTAGAAAATTTAAAGAAACGATTGCTTCAGTAGGCTGATTCTATTAATAAATTCTCAAAACAATTCATAAATTGGTAGGACAAAACCTCATATTGATTATTAAAACTATAGCAATTAGAAATAAATTTTTCCCATGTCATTTATGTTAATAGAATTCAGAAAGTCATGAAAATATACAAACTCCTACATTTGTTTAGGAAAATTGTGAAATAGACGGGTGATCAAAAGATGCCATCCAGCAACAAGGAAGCAATGAGTAATTGGCTTTTTCCCCTGAAAAGCCAAAAGACAAGTTTCTCTTATGTATACTAGATTAATTCAGTTAAATAAAGAAATCACCAAAAAAAGTTACAGGGAAGTCTTCATATTTGAAAATTTAATGAAGAAAAAAGGATAAAGATATTCATAATCACAGTTTTAACAGGCAGTAAGTAAAAATAATAATTACTAAAAAGAATTTATAATACAGTATCTTCGTATTTGTATAATGCTCTTTGGGTTCATCATTGACTTTTAACTTTTTTCTTACAAGTACATATTTTTAAGTAAAGTTGGTAGATTAATGCAGAAAATAAAACATGTCCAAATAATATAAATTTAGCATATATATTTGTAACATAAAGAACTTCTGAATCAAATATAGTGCTGAGATATAACCCTTTAAGACACTACAGATGACAAACAACTTCAAATATAGGTAATCTAGTCTTAAGTCTTGTCATCTAGGTAGTACCTCAAAGAACTTATTTAAAGCAATAGGATAGGATTTAAAGATCATCTCTGGAATCTTAAATCCAAGTTCCACCACTAAATATCATTTTCACTTCAGGCAGATCACTTCACCATTCTGAGCTGAAATTCCCTCAACTGTCAAATGAAAGGATCGAAAAACAAAAAAAAAAATGAGGAGGGTGAACTGGATGACTTCCAAGGTCCCTCCCAACACTCCATGTATGGTCCGATGAACACACAACATGAGAGATAGCAGGGCCGAGTGGACAAGTCCCACCTCTGACATAAACATGCTAGGTGACTGAGAAAGTCACTTTTGTGTTCTGGGCAACTCTCTAAGACTGTGGTTTGTGAAGAGAGTGTTAACTGCAGTCCTGGAGGGAGTTTCCTTAACCAGGAGGCCATGATGTCACTAACATTACAAATTCAATACCTGTCACTATGACCCTATGAAAAGAATTTTAAATAACCAATAGAAGGAAGGGTTAAAAAAAGAGAGAGATGAAGAGAAGGAAATTATTTTTATGAAGCCAAGGTAGGGGTATTATGTTTTAAATTGACATGTGACATATCCTGATCAGTACTATTTTAAAACATAAAAAACAAAAGTAAATATTTTACATATATAGAAAACTTAATATATACAATACAATAAAATGGCAAACCAAAGGCGTGTGTAATTCTTGATCTTAACCACCTTGTTAGAATTAATATCACAAAGAAACTTAAGACACATCTTTGTTATAAACATTCACCAAGAAATCACCCTTCTTGCACAAACAACATTCTACTATCTATAAATAGTCTTCAATTTTCATGTCTTTAAAATGGGAAGGAGGAATGATTTGAACTAGCTTAGAAGTTTCTTAACTTTTTTGCATCATGGACCCTTTTGAAAGTCCGATAAAGTCAATGAACTCCTTTCTCAGAATGACAGTTTGAATTTTCTTAAGAATTCATAACTTAAGGAAGTACTAAATTTCAAAAGACATTTTTGAAAATAAAAATAAACATCAAATTAAGGACATGCGCATTAGATGGTCTCTGGCATCTCATCCCTATCCTGACATTCCATATTTTTAGATGTATATCACAAATAAAAATTAAAACAAGGCATAATAATTTGTTAAAAGAAAATCTGAAAAAAAATCAAAATCAAATTTTTTTAATTTAAAAATTTTTTAAAAAAGAAAATTTAGATAGACTGCTATACTCAAAGGATCCCCATTGAAGATTTTAAGCTTAGAAAGGTATTAAAGACTTTAATTGGTAGTCAAGAAAAAACTTTACATAATTATCATATACTGGAAATGAAAGGATGAAAAAGAAAGGAAGGGACGAGATTTTATTAGATGACTTTTTTTAAAATTTTTTTTATTTTTATTATTTTTTTTAATTTAAATTTATTTATTTAACATATTTGGTTTTCAGCATTGATTTTCACAACAGTTTGAATTACAAATTTTCTCCCCATTTCTACCCTCCCCCCCACTCCAAGATGGCATATATTCTGGTTGCCCTGTTCCCCAGTCAGCCCTCCCCTCTATCACCCCGCTCCCCTCTCATCCCCTTTTCCCTTCCTTTCTTGTAGGGCAAGATAAATTTCTACGCCCCATTGCCAGTGTATCTTATTTTTCTGTTGCATGCAAAAACTTTTTTTTTGAACATCTGATTTTAAAACTTTGAGTTCCTAATTCTCTCCCCTCTTCTCTTCCCACCCACCCTCCCTAAGCAGTCGAGCAATTCAACCTAGGCCACACATGTATCATTATGTATAACCCTTCCACAATACTCATGTTGTGAAAGGCTAACTACATTTTGCTCCTTCCCAACCCATCCCGCTTTATTGATTTTTCTCCCTTGACCCAGTCCCCTTTCCAAAGTGTTTGTTTTGATTACCTCCACCCCCATCTGCCCTCCCCTCCATCATCGCCCCCCTTTTATTTTTTTTTATCTTCCTCCCTCTTCTTTCCTGTGGGGTAAGAGACCCAACTGAGTATGTATGGTATTCCCCCTCAGGCCAGATCTGATGAGAGCAAGGTTCCCTCATTCCCCCCTCACCTGCCCTCTCCCCTCCTCCCACAGAACTGCTTCCTCTTGCCACCTTTATGCGAGATAATCCACCCCATTCTATCTCTCCCTATCTCCCTCTCTCAGTATGTTGCTCTCTCATCCCTTAATTTCATTTTATTTCTTTTAGATATCTTCCTTTCATCTTCAACTCACCCTGTGTCTGCTCTCTCTCTTTTACATATATAATATATATATAAACACATATATATACACATACATACACATACATATACACATACATATATACATACATACATACACATTCACTTATATATATACATAAACATATATATATATATATATATATATATATATATATGCATATTCCCTTCAACTACCCTAATATTGAGGTCTCATGAATCATACACATCATCTTTCCATGTAGGAATGTAAACAAAACAGTTCAATAAGTCCCTTGCAATTTCCGTTTCTTGATTACCTTTTCATGCTTCTCTTGATTCTTGTGTTTGAGAGTCAAATTTTCTATTCAGTTCTGGTCTTTTCACTGAGAAAGCTTGAAAGTCCTCTATTTTATTGAAAATCCATATTTTGCCTTGGAACATGATACTCAGTTTTGCTGGGTAGGTGATTCTAGGTTTTAATCGTAGCTCCACTGACCTCCGGAATATCGTATTCCAAGCCCTTCGATCTCTTAATGTAGAAGCTGCCAGATCTTGGGTTATTCTGATTGGGTTTCCACAATACTCAAATTGTTTCTTTCTGGCTGCATGCAGAATTTTCTCCTTGATCTGGGAGCTCTGGAATTTGGCAACAATATTCCTAGGAGATTTCTTTTGGGGATCTATTTGAGGAGGCGATCGATGGATTCTTTCAATTTCTATTTTGCCCTGTGGCTCTAGAATATCAGGGCAGTTCTCCTTGATAATTTCTTGAAAGATGGTATCTAGGCTCTTTTTTTGATCATGGCTTTCAGGTAGTCCAATAATTTTTAAATTATCTCTCCTGGATCTATTTTCCAGGTCAGTGGTTTTTCCAAGGAGATATTTCACATTGTCTTCCATTTTTTCATTCCTTTGGTTCTGTTTTATAATATCCTGATTTCTCATCAAGTCACTAGCTTCCACTTGCTCCAATCTAATTTTTAAAGTAGTATTTTCTTCAGTGGTCCTCCCTTTCCATTTGGCTAATTCTGCCTTTCAAGGCATTCTTCTCCTCATTGGCTTTTTGGAGCTCTTTTGCCATTTGAGTTAGTCTGTTTTTTAAGGTGTTGTTTTCTTCAGTGTATTTTTCAGTATTTTTTTGGGTCTCCTTTAGCAAGTCATTGACTTGTTTTTCATGGTTTTCTCTCATCCTTCTCATTTCTCTTCCCAATTTTTCCTCTACTTCTCTAACTTGCTTTTCCAAATCCTTTTTGAGTTCTTCTATGGCCTGGGGCCAGTTCATGTTTTTCTTGGAGGCTTTTGTTGTAGGCTCTATGACTTTGTTGTCTTCTTTAGGCTGTATGTTTTGGTCTTCTTTGTCACCAAAGAAAGAATCCAAAGTCTGAGACTGAATCTGGGCACGTTTTCGCTGCCTGGCCATGTTCCCAACCAACTAACTTGACCCTTGAGTTTTTCAGTGGGGTATGACTGCTTGTAGACTAACGAGTTCTATGTTCCACGTTTGGGGGGGAGGTGCCAGCTCTGTCAGACCCGCACTACTCCTTTCCCAAGAACCCCCAGCCCGAACTGGGCTTAGATCTTCAGCAGGCTGTGCACCCCTGCTCTGATCCGCCACTTAATTCCTCCCACCAGGTGGGCCTGGAGCCGGAAGCAGCAACAGCCATAGCAGCCCCACCTCCGCTGCCCCCAGGGCTAGAAGCCTAACCACAAACTCCTTCCACTCCCACAGCTTTTCCCACTAACCTTCTCCGCAGTCTTTGGTGTTTGTGGGTCGAGGGGTCTGGTAACTGCCGCAGCTCACATATTCAGGGCGCTAGGGGCCCCATCCGCCCGACTCCAAGTTTGGTTGTTCCACGCCGCTCAGGCTGGGCTCTGCTCCACTCCGTTCCCAGCTCCATGTGGAATACACCTCAACCAGAGACCATCCAGGCTGTCCTGGGCTGGAGCCCTGCTTCCCTCTGCTGTTCTGTGGGTTCTGCCGTTCTAGAATTGGTTCAGAGCCATTTTTTATAGGTTTTTGGAGGGACTCTGTATGGAGCTCACTCTAGTCCCTGCTTACCAGCCGCCATCTTCATTAGATGACTTTTTAAGCATGTGTAATGATATAAAACAAAATAATTTTTAAATAATACTACCATTACTAAGAATTAAAATAATTAGCTAAGAGGGGAAATACACTGAAATTTAGCCTGGGATATTATGTTTGAACAGAAAATAAATCTTCTGAAATATATTCATACTTCTGAATAATAATACCAGCCAGCTTATAATTTAATGATTTTCAGGTAATTCAATGCTTTTCAATGCTGGAGTCCTATTTCCAGTTCTCCTGACATCATAAGGATACCAATCTTGTTCTCTGAATGTAACTAATCCAACTTATTTTTCAATTATGTTGTTTTGATAACATCTTTTATACCTCTTCTCCTAAGTAAAATTCTTTAATTTTAATGTATTGTAGCCTATCCAAACCCTATCCACACCTCTCCACTGTTCTTTGGGTGATCATAAATTTAAATTCTTCAGAAACTGTGGTCTTCACCAACAATAACACTACAAAAATACTCGTGTCCAAAAGACAGGCCTATGTTTTTGAGAGAATTTTGGAATAATTAAAAGATTTTCCAGTTTCCCAAAGGCAAACCAATCCATTTTCCATAACCTTTTAATTTTTAGGTTTACTTCATTGTCAATTTGCAATGTACATTCAAGCTATGTAGAATGATGGCCATAATATATAATCTGTCTATTCAACTGCACACCATAGTTTAGACTAGAGGCAGTCTTCATCCACATGATGGTTTCCCCCCACTGTCCAGATTGTTCAAATAATTTTGAGACATTATGGATTTCATTTAAAAGGGTCTGCATGTTTAAGGGCTTGATGCTATCAGCACAAACCACCACTACAATGACTAGCATCTGTAGATTACTTTAAAATTTGCAAAGTGTTTTACAACTATTATTTCATTTCATTCTCACAAGAAACCTAGAAGGTAGGTGCTATTATTATCTTCATTTATCAGATGATGAAAATGAGGCAGACAGAAGTCAATTAGTTAACTGTGTGATGTTAGTTTTGAACTTAGGTCATCCTGATCACAAGTACAATGGTCCTATCCACTAGGACACCTAGTTGCAATGTTTATACATCAGAAGTCTTAGTGTTATATAGATACTATTATTATTTAAGGATGAATATGGGAAGGTAAGAAACAGAAGGAAATGGAAAAGATAAGCAGGATTTTAAAATTACAAACTTTTTACTCTCAAGAAGACTATTACCATCATGCTTAGATGCTAGTATCTTAGGCCCTAATAGCACAGGTTCTACTCCTAACAGAACAATAAGAAAAAACAAATTGATTAGATCAAATTTATAAATGTCTGCTTCAAGCAACCAAAATATAGGGGATTGATTCACAAGGAATTTGAAAGAGGGGAAATCAGCATGTCCGTGGGGAAAAAATGATGGACCTAATTTTACCGATAAAAAATTATTGAGAAACTATCAACAGCTACTAACCAATATGTCTATTTTTCTGTCTGCTTAATATTTTTATGAGAATAATCTACAGATGAATTGAGGGCACCCCTGACAGTAGGGAACATGCAATAGTCAGTGACATTTCGGAATATACTATATCCTTAACATCATATAATTCACTGAAAAAGTATAGAGAAGACCCAACAGTGCTTATGGGTTCTTTATTATTGTTTGATTCAAAAGAGAAAAAAATACTACCTTAAAAGCTCTATTTCTATAACCTTTGTCCCATCCAATCAAATCATCAGAAATTTATTAAATGATATAACATCAGTGACAAAGCCTTCATAAATAACCCATCATTATAAACATTAAGCAAGGCATACAGAATGGCAGAAGCGTGATTGCTAAAGGTGTTTGCCAATGCAATGGAAGCAATCAACCACAAAGTCCACATTGAAGGGCAAATTCCTAGATTATGAAGTCATTCAAATGCTCCTGCCTGTGATAATATCTTTCTGGTTGCATCAAACCCCAGAACATCATGAATTCCCTAGAAGAGACAGCTAACTGCCCAAAATCATTTTAACTGACATGCTACATTATGAAAAAAAAACCAAGTAGCTATAAAATCTTTATTGTCTAGATTATGACTTACAGTTTTATGGATACAGATCTTGTCCACCAGCATGCATTTCTAGGATACACAGTACAATTAAACAATAAGTTAGACACTGAATCAAACAGGAGGAGGAGAGCACACTGGATTGCCTTCAGGACATGGTAAATCTCCTTTAATGAACACATTTCTCTTTCACAGAAAGGACCGTCTTTTTAATATGAACATTCTACTTGTGGTATAATACAACAAGGAATGCAACAGTCCCCAAAGAATTGAAAACCAGGGTCATCCAGAAAGAAATGGGGAGGCACATAGTGAGCATCACCAAGCCAGAATATAAAATCAATAAGGAGTAAAGGATGACATAGGGAAAATGTAGGATCAAAACAGAAGATGGATGGGAACAACGAATAACAAAAAGATAGCTCAAGTCTTCTGCTGCTATCCTCATGATATCAAGATAAAGAGAAGCAAAGTTCTAGCATGTTAGGTGGAACCTCTTCAGTGAACTTGTAGGAAAACATGCATAAGAGATGCACAGGATAGCAGGCCTATGGAGAGAGGCCCAATATACATCATTGGAAGACTTAACAAAATAGATGAAATGTCATTACTGAGGTTTTACAAACCTCTGTATTTGAATAAGGATGAATAGGAATGGGATAGGATATTCTCCAAGGTTCTGTCCTGGGCTCTTTTCACTTCTCTATCAACACTCTTCTTGCTTGAAGATCTCATCAGTTCCCATAAATTCAATCATCATTTATGCAGATGACACAATCTCTCTCTTAAATCTCTCTCTTGAACTACAGTCTTGCATTAATAATTACTTATTGGAAACTTAACTGTTCCCAAAGCATTTCAAACTTATGACCCAAATGGAATTCATCACATTCTTGCCTCCTCTAGCCTTCCTCCAAACTTGCCTATTTCTATCTTGAGAGAACCCTCAGTCACCCAGAATCACAAACTTGTAGTCATTCTTGATTTATTCCTTTCTTTTATTCCCCCTACTCAATCAGTCGCCAAGTCTTATATATTCTACCTCCAAAAAATCTTTTAGATTCATCCCAATGTCTGAATTCACACTGCTTCTGCACCAATTTTCAACCTATTCATTTCTTGCTTTGCATATAGCAGACATTTAATATTTGTTGAAATGGATTGAATTAAATAAAGTCTCATTTGTATTGTTAATTTCTACATACATCTCTTGTGAATTTTCAACAAATGGAATGCTGAATATTTAAAATTAAACTTGAAAATCCTTGTGTTTCAACTCTTTAAAACTGTGAAATGCATTATGTGCCAACCATTTATAGAATTCTATTATTCTTTTAGTATACTTTAGATCATGATTCTTCAAGTCCATGAGCCACTTCAAGATACTTTTTAAAAAAACAATAGTGAATTATGTTATGTGACACAATTCACAATTAAACAAACTGCAGCTACACTGACCTAGAATGGCATCTGAATGGGGCTGAGCTGGAATATCAGAGTCCAATATAAATCAATAAAGTAGAAAAAGGTAAGGTTATGAAAAACAACGGTTAACAACACATGTTCAGCAAGAGCAATTCATAGAAACAAATATTTAAGTCATGACCAAAAAGAAAAACAACACAGAAGGAAAAAGAAGATTTATAAAGTATCAGGTTTTAGGGTATAATCACTATAACCATATTAAATGATTATCATTCAGGCGCGTGCCCAAACACATACACATACCCTTTTAGATATAACCCAAGTATATCTGCTTGAGAATTGCTGAAGAAAAACACAGTGGTGGCCAAGGTATATGAGGACCATGAGATTCAACTAGTAGAAAGGAGACCTTTCAGATACCACTATTAACCATAAGCAGTATATTTCTTCTTTAATGAAGGGCTGTAACTGAGGATTCACTTATTTCTGGAAGCAGGTATCACAGCAGATCTCAAAAAGCAAAAGAAGTGCATCATCTAGGATCTTTTTCACATTAAGAATCCTATTAGAAAGAAAACACTAAAAGGTAATTGAATTTCCCTCAGTTATCTTCATCTCTGTCAGCTCCTGCTACAATAACTTACTCTCCAGAGCAGAGATAACTCAATTCTGTCCAGCAAGCATATGTTATGAATCTCCAAAGAAAACTTGTCTAAATCATTCTGGTGTTCTATCAAGGTTGGCTGTGGATATGAACTCTGACAGAAAGCAAACAAATTTATTTTTATCTTTTCAATAATTCACTTCTTCATGCTTTGATGGAAGATCCAGCAGACAAATATATGGTTTCTAGTCATTCTTGTATTATGAAGGCCCGCTAAAATTGCTTTGCGTAAGACAAAAAGAGTTAATCACTGCTCTGAAACACACAAAACAAATGATACTTGTCTGATTAGTTGGCTAATTACATAAAATTTCTACTAATTTACAAAATTAGAGTTTAAGTGAAATATTTTAACATACAATTATGTTATAGTTTAAATAACATCTATTAGTATATTTGGTTTGATTAGTTTGCAAACTACTCACAAAGCATAAATGATACACAATGCTCTGACTTTACTATGTTCTAACCTTTCCATAGTTTTCATTTCTTTAAAGAAAAATTAAAATCCTAGCGTGAAAGAAAATAATATCTAACATTTATATAGCACTTTGAAGTTTCAAAGAACTTTTTTACATTATCTCATTTGGTTCTCACAACAACATATGAGGCAGATACTTACATATATTATATTATCTCCATTTTACAGATGAAGAGACTGTGGCTGAGAAAAGTTTGGTAATTTGCCAAGGGGTGACACAGCTGGTAATAATACACAGCAAGATACGAAATCAGGTCCTGACTCCAGGTCCAGCGCTCTATCAACTGACGATAGTTTACAAATGAAACGCCTATTTTTCCTACCTTGGCTGTATTCTATGTTAATACCTTTTGTACTATTTAACAAAAATGGGGGAAGTGGAGAGAGAATTAACTAAAAATGAAGGCCACGATTTTCTTAATCCAGAGTAGGAATCTACATAATTCCAGAACAGGATAGTGCAAGTTAATTAATAAATATATATACGTGTATATGTATATATATGCTGATACTGAGAGATTCAATATTCACCTCATGGAAAAATGATTATGATCTGCAACTCCTAAAAATTGCCACCTAACACTGATGCACTAAATTAAAAATGACAAAACAACTTTGAGAGGAGAATACAATCTTTATCAATGAAAAGTTTTTACCTAATGTATAGTATTCTAACATTATACAGTCTAGAATGACTGTCCGTTGACTTTTTAAGTTCATTCAAAGTGGGAAAATTTAACGTATAAAAAATACCCTTGGTTTAGGGATTTCAGAAATTTATTTTCTGGAAGAAATCAGTGCTAGTAGTGTGTGAAGCCAATCATAGCCATTTTGCAAATGATGAAGAGTCATGCCATAGGGCTGTACTGATGTTCTCATACTCCATCCTTTGATATGAGACAAATAGAACAGGCAAAAGTCTTATCCTTATGATCTTCATTTGCCTTACTGCTACAGAAGATCAACACAGGCAACAGAGAAAATCTAGGTATTGTGTATTTCTTTGCTAAGAAAAAAGGAAAAAAAATTAGAAATAACAGGTGGGAAGAAATTTAAGAACAAAAGTTTCTTGAAAAATCTTGAAAAACCTACCACATGACCACTGTGTGTTCCAAATGATCTGTTTAACTGTGTCGGCTATGGAATCTATACTGTCCATAAAAGTTCTAGGAAATCTTAGATTTCCTTAGGTTTTTCTCTTTGTTAGGCCATTAGTTAACCTGAAGAAGAACTTACAAGTAAATTACTTTGAAACTAAACAAGGCAATGAAGGATTAATGCTATACTTCCCATAGCAATCTATCTTCAAGGGCCAACAACTAGAGAAGTGGAAGGCTGGAGACAGATACTCATTAGTGAGAGGAAAGAATATCTAATTTATTAGAAGTATAATTCAGCTATACTTGAGTTTCAGAATTGATACATTATGTAAGATTAGTTAAAGCACGGTGCTAATCAGGCCATCGTCAGAAACTCTATCCTTTTGGGCTATTTCACAAGGAAAAAAAATGTCCTCCTATTACCTTTGGCACAAAATAACCTGCACAACCCAATTATACAAAGAAACTAGTCTCATGGAAAATCATGCAAGCAGGCAGAAACAAATCAGCACATTTCTGCTCTTAAGAAAATGGCTTCGACTATTGAATGCGATGAAATACAGAGAAGCATGGAAAAATTATATGAACTGACGCAGAGTAGAGTAAGCAGACACAAGAAAATAATATACACAATAACAAGAGTGATATAAATGGAAAGAATAACACCACAAAATAACCCATCAAAAGTGAATGCTCCACAATATCAAGAATGTGCTCCAGGATTTAGCGATATTGGCCTCCTTGCTGTTTCTCGCTCAAGATCCTCCATCCCCATACTCTGTGCTCTTCACTGGCTATTCCTCATGCCTGGAACACTGTCCTTTCTCCACTCTACCCAAATCCTAGCTGAAACCTTACTTATGCAAGAAGCCATGCCCACAATTCCTGAACACTAATAATGTTCTATGTTGATTAACTCAAATTTATCCTAAATATAGCTTGCGTTTACACAACAATGAGCATACTGTCTCCCCCATTAGACTGTGATTTTTTTCAGAATAGGGATAGGGTTTGTTTTTTTTTTTCACCTTCCTTTAAAAATTCTGAATGTTTTGCACAAAGATCATTTTTACTGATTTTTTTTAAAATCTTCTTCTTTTGCTTTTTTTCCCCTTAAAAATGAGCATTGTTACATGAAACAGTTTTCTGGTAGTGGTAAGGGAGAGGAATAATGGGAAAATTTTTGACAATGTATAAACAAAAGACATTAGTAAATATTCCTTTTAAAAAAATACAATGGGTCCTATATTGTGACTGTGAAGAGCTCAAACTCTTTCCAGACTCCTTTTTGCCAACCAAACAAAAAGCATCCAAGAGCTGCCACAACCTGGTTTCAAAACATCTTTCCGTTCTTATCTCACACTACCTTTCTATGTGTTTCCTGTATTCTAGTTAAGTTGGCCTAATCATTCTCAGAAAATTTTGTGTCTTCCCACCTCCATCCCTTTGCTGATGCTGTTCCCAAAACATGGAATGCCCTTTCTCAACATCTCTAAATGTTGAAATCTTACCTATTATCTTTTAAAGCTTTCTAAAATGCCACCTTTTATGAAGACTTCCTTAGATTGCTCCAGCTAGAATGCCACTCTCCCTCCTCCAGGCACTTTGTATTTTTTTTTAATGTACTTGTCACATTCTTCCCAATATTACTGATATGTTTATACACACTTTCATCTCCCTTATGTTATTTTTTAAAGGGGCAAACTCATAAGTTCTCACATGACAGAGACTTTGGCTTATTTAACAACTACCAAAGGCTCTTATACATAATAGATAATGAATAAATGTTTATGAAATTCTTGGATGCTGTAAGAAATTGCCTTTGTAACTGAAGCTTAGCCTTCAAAGACACGAACATGAACATGAACACAATGCTGGCAAATATCAAGGCGTCTTACTGATATCCACTACCAACAAAATCTTGGACAAACTCTTTCTGGATAAACCAATGTCTAAGATACCAGAGCAAATTATTCATAACAAACACACTCTGAGGTTGGTACTGTTACCCCTTCATTCCTATCTTTTTTACTTATTTCTTTATTATGGATATTTTGTTCCTTTCAATGAATTTAGTTATTATTTGATCTTGTAGTATAAAGTATCCTTTTTGTAGGTTGACTGGTATAGCAATAAAATAGCAAATTAATTTGATAATATCGTCATATTTGCCATATTGAAACAGTCCAGACATAAACACTACATATTATTCCAACCATTTGAGGATTTTTTTAAACTTTATTAAGGATTATTTTGTAATTGAATCTATGCAAATATTGAGTGTGCTTCATTAGACTCCTATACACCTTATACATTTTGTTGTTATTTTGAATGGGATTTATTTTTCTGTTATTCCCTCTTTGATTTTGTGCATTTGGTTTTTTTAAGTTCATTTTGTACACTCAAATTTTGTTAAATTGTCTCAATTAGTTTCTTTCCTGATTCTCTAGGATTTTTTCTGTAAATTATCATGTCATCAGCAATTAGGGATAGTTTTATTACCTCCTCATTTATCTTTATTTTTACTTTGTTTTGTCCTACTACTTTTAATAGCATTTCCAGAACTTCATCAAATTGTAGCTAGACAAGGGAGTAGCCTTTCTTTGTTCTTGCATTTCCTTGTGTCCCCATTGCATAAAACAATTATTTTTGGTTTTATATACTTCTAAGTTAATTTCTAAGATCCTTTAAGTGTATACCTAGTAGATATTTTTTATAGCATGAACAGGTATTGCAATTTATAGATGGTTTATCAGTTGAGACAATCATGCAGTTTGGGATTTTTTTGTTTTTGGTATGATTAATTATGTTGGTTTTATTCTTCCTAATGTTAAATTATCTTTTCATCCCTAGCATAAATCCAATTTGGTCATAGTGAATGATTTCTTGGATGAAATCACTGTATTGTATTTGACTGAATTTTATTTATAATTTTTGAATTACTATTCCTTCAAAATATTGGTCACACATTCTTCTTCCTTGATTTTGTTATTAGGACTAGATTTTTTTCCAAAAACAGAACTCTGGTCTAATACTTTCCTAATTTTTGAAAATAATTTATGTATTGGTATTACTTTCTCTTTAAAAGTTTGATAAAATTCTCCTGATATTTGTCAGGATAAGGACTTCTCTCGCCATCCCACCCCTTTACTAGACTTGCTGCTTTCAAATTGGGGTGCTGGAGAAGACTTTTCAGAGTCACTTGTACAGCAAGGAGATCAAATCATTCAATACTTAAAGAAATTTATTCAGGCTACTCATTGGAAGGTCAAATACTAAAGCTGAAGCTTAAATACTTTGGCAACAAAATGAGAAGACAGGACTCACTGGAAAAGACCCTGATGTTGGGAAAGATTGAAGTTACCTTCAATCCAAGAAAAATGGGTAAGAAGAGGGTGAGATGGATAAATAATATCATGGAAACAACAAACATGAACTTGGACAGATTTCAAGAGACAGTGAAAGAGAGAAGAGCCTGGCATCCATGGAGTCAAAAAGAGTCAAACACAATTAAGAGACTGAACAAGAAGTATATAAATTATTAACCAAGTAAGACAGCAGCAATTAGAAATGATAAAAAATAATTTTGATTACATGAAAGTAAAACCTCTTACACAAAGAGAAATAGTGTACCCAAGAAAAGAAGGAAAGCAATTTACTTGAAAGAAATCTTTGTATCAAATTTCTCAGATAAGTTTTTGGTAGCTACATAGACAACTATCAGAAATGCCTAAGACTAAAAACCATTCCTCAATAAAACTGTGAACTATTAACAACTATATGAAAGAATGTTCCAAATCACTAATAATCAGAGAAATGTAAATCAAAACAACCCTGAGGTTTCACCATGCATGCACCAAGTTCAAAAAGATACCAAAGATAGGAACAGTCAATGTTGGAGGAGTTGGGGAAAGGCTGTTGCTGTGGTTCCACTGTTGGTGGAAATGTGAACAAGTACAACCATTCAGGAAAGAAATTTGGAATTAAGCAAATATAATACAAGGATAGTGACTGACAAAAAGAAAGGGTCAATATGGATACCAAAACATTTATAGCAGAAATGTCTATGGTAATAAAGAACTGGAAATAAAGTAGATGCCCATCCATTCTGTAATGGCTGTGATACAAGAATTTACTGGAAAATTATTGTGCTATAAACAACGATGAATATGAGGTATAGAGCAGAGCAAAGAAAAATCTACATGAACTGATGAAAAATAAAGTAACCAAGCCCCCAAAACAATATGTACAATGGCTATAACAATGTAAATAGGAAAAAGAACCACCATAAAAAACCAATATTAATAATGCAAAATTGCAAACCACAAGCTTGATCCCAAAAAAGAAATATGAAGAGACCTACCCTACTCAACAGTTCTGCGGAGGTGGGGTATCCAAAGGTGGGAAACATGGCATGCTTTTTCTGTTTTTTTTCTTTTTTCATAAACTTTTGTTGTTTTTGACATTATAAAAGATAACTCTCAGGGAGAAAGGAAGGGGACAATATAGGGAATGTTAAAAAAATCTATTTATATGAATAAAATCTAATTTTTTAAAATGTAGAGAAGAGGGTAATTCATGATCAGCTTTGCAAAGACAAGTTAGAGATATTGTAAAGAGTTTTAAAAGCCAAGAAGAGAAGTTTGTAATTTACCCTAGAGCAGAAAAAAAGCCACTGAACTTGAAGCTCCTTGAGTATGAGAATAAGAAATGCCTGTGACATATGAGCATTAACTTGACACACATGGGGAGATGGCCAATCCCAAGGTAGAGAGGAGCTGGGAGATAGAATGTACCACCCAGACAATCAGTTTTAGAGATCTAACAGTTAAGAAGCTAGGTACTGAAATACCAATGAGGATATTATTACATTACTCAAAGTGAGAGGCAATGATATAGAAATTTGATATTCAAAAAAATTCAACATTCTTTTAACCAAAATGGTCATAAACTTATTCAAATTTAGCAAGGATAAAGCTAAGACTGCAAACCCAAGCTGTCATTAGGCCTGTACCTTATGCCATTCTGTCTACAGGAGGTACCAGGGTTTACACATTGCTGGCACAGGACTCAAGAACCCAACATGATCCAAGAAACTCTTGTCCTAATTCTGCATTTCACAAGGACTTTAGTAGGGATTTATTAGTTCATATCTTCCTCTTATACTCACTTTCTTTGTATCTTCACATCTATCCACCCATAATTTAAGAATCAACTAGACTACATGTTAAAAATCATTTAACAGAGAATGCTACACACAAAAACCTCTGGAAATATGAGACTAGAATATAATGGCAAACTGTACTTCCTGAGTAAAAAAGTAAAACTGAGCAAAGATTCTGAAATATCTGATAAAATGTTGGTCATTAAATTATCTCCTTTGATTTACAGTCATTATTCTATGTAAATAAATTTACACCAGGAAATCCTAGGATAAATAGTTCTAGAAAAAGAGACTGTCCTCCCAAGAATCACCAGCACAGTGTGAAGACATCTATTTGGAACTGGTGAATTTCCATCCCATCTTCATTACTGTCTGTGCCCTAGAAAAGTAATTTGAACTCTTTGGGCCATTGTGTTTCATCTATCGAATGAAAGACTAAGACAAAACAGCCTCAAAGGTTACTTCCAATTGGTAATCTATGATACTAATGTTAGTCATATTCTGTATCTACATATTTCTATAGGAAGAAGAGAGGAATAGTCAAAGCTATGTATCACCAGGAATATGCTAATCAAATTAAGAAAACACAAATCTATATTTATTGAAATTATCAAAAATAAAACAAACAAGTTTGGTCCAAACCTTACTGTAGCCAAGACAATCTAGGCACTAACATTAGGATTCATATTTCAGCTTGAGCAATAAAGTAAACCATGCACAGTTTATTACTACAAAACCTTGGTCTATAAAACAGTACTGAATAAGAATTAAAACTGAGAGGAAGTGTTGAGTTTTACGCATGAGGAAGCACAGCTGAACAGAAAAGGGCAAGAAATTTTATAGTAGCTGGAAATACTAGATTTAATTACTGAAGAGAAATCATGCAAAGAAGTTGGTTGTTGAACATGATTTACAACCACTGTAAAGTCATGAGAGGTTATTAGGAAATTGATAAGAGCCAGTGGTAATAAGAAACCCAGATTTCAAGAATGCACAGGTAATAAAGATCACAATAATCTTCTTAAAATAATGAAATATTTAAATAAAATAATGAAATACCTGTTCAACAAAATACAAAGACCAATACTAAAATAAGTTGGTATTTGAAGAAAGGTAAAATAAAATTCAATGTTAAAAAAGTAGACTATTACTAATAATACAGACAAACTAAATAAAAGGTTGGGTGGCTTTTGCTAGAAGCCAAATGAATGGAATTGCTGCAGGTGAGCTTTTCCCGCCATTACATAGCTCCAGTGACTTGTAAGCAAGTTCTTTGTCCTACAAACCCAAGATCCACTGTGATTTTTAAGAAACATGATTTCCAAAACTGAGATCAGAAATTTGCTCTTCAGAAGCCAGCATCCATTATAACTGTTAATAAGGCCCACTTTGTCTTAATTGTATTCAGATCTCCCGTTTTTGACTATTTCTTCTGGGCAACTTTATTATGGCTCCAACACATTATTCACCATCTGCCCAATCTATGACCTACCCTGGGGCACATATCATATTCTACAAATTTACTCTCTCTCACACAGTACACAATTTAATCCTCTTACTCCCATGACTTTCAAAGTCTTATTTTCCAATGTGAAAACTAAGGAGCCTAATTCTTATTTCAGGAATTATATAAAACATACAAAGAACAAAAGAAAAAAGATTCAGTGCTTTATTCAACAGAGAGGAAAAGAGGGAAAAAAATCAAAGATGACTTCAAGATTTTTGCCTTAAAAAGTACAAGAATTCCCTTCGCACTGACAACAATGAGCCTGAAAAGTGATTGAGTTCCACTGAGCTGAAATGACGGTGATACGTCCATGTCTTCTAAGTCTTCTCTTCACTCAGACATTTCTGGATTACAATATGCTAAAAAGTTTATAATGAGTTTTTATCACACATAACTTTTGTATAAACCTAAGCTTTCATTTTGGTTCATGCCTTTGCCCAGAAAGATCACCAAATTCATTGGCAACAAGTAAACTACATTCTCAATTGGTGATTAATATTATAAATATGAGAAAAACAAAGTTCTTTGAGTTTTGAGATAAAAACTGGATGTTTCACAGTATAAGGAGCCCCATTATAGAAACACCTGACCAATAAACAACCCATATGTATATTACAAATGGCTATTCTCTCTGCCCCTTAGAGTATTTAATAGAAATGAACTGGGGACTGGTCAGAATGAGGGCTTGTTGTTTTGCTGGAGATTTTTTTCCAAAAAATTTATTATTTATTTTTTAAATTCTTTTATTTTTAAATTTAGGGTCCCAAATTCACTCCCTCCTACCCACCCAATAAGAAGGCAAGCAATGTAACAATTATACATGTCAAACTATGCAAAACATATTTCCATATTAGCCTTTAAAAAAGCAAGAAAAATAAAGAAAATTCCACGTCAATTTACATTCAAAACTTATCAGTTCTCTCTCTAGAGGTAGACAGCATTTTTTCATCATGAGTCCTTTCATATTATCTTGGATATCGTATTGACCAGAGTAGCCAAGTCTTTACACTTGATTATCCTAACACTGCTATTACTAGGCACAATATTCTCCTGGTTCTTTTCTCTTCTCTATGGATCAGTTCATCTAGGTCTTGCCATGTTTTTCCAAAACTACCCACCTCACCATTTCCAAAAGCACAATAGTACTCCATTACAATCACATGCCACAACTTGCTCAGTCATGACCCAATTAAGAACATCCCCCTGATTTCCAATTCTTTGCCACTACAAAGAGCTGCTAAAAATATTTTTTGTACATATAGGTCCTTTTCTTTTGTCTTTGGTCTTTCTGGGGTTGAGACCTAGTTGTATAATACTGGGTCAAAGGGTAAAAACAGTTTTATAGTCCTTTGGGCCTAGTTCCAAATTGGTATCTCAAATGATTAGACCAGTTTACTACTGCACCAAGAGTACAAACAGTGTACTTGTTTTTCCCACATCCTCAGTATACATTTAAAAAATGAGGCCTTTATCAGAGAAACTTGCCATAAAAATTTTCGATACTATTTCACTGTACCATTTAGCAAAATGTATCTTCCCTGATCATCATTCATAATCAGCTCTATTTTTGCTCTTGTTTTGTGTGAGATCATGACTGCTACCCTTGCCATTTTTAAGTTGAGCTGAAGCATGTTAGCTTCTGTTTCAAGTGAATCTCTTACAAACAACCTATTGTTGGATTCTGGTTTCTGATCCATTGTGCTATCCTCTTCTGTTTTATTAGTGAGCTCATCCCATTCACATTCACAGTTATGATGACTAACTGCATCTTTCCCTCCATCCAACCTATTTTCTTCTGTTTCTTCTCTATTTTTATCCTTCCCCTCTCAAACGCCTATTTTGCTTTTAACCACTGCCTCCCTTAATCTGTCCTTCCTTTAATCACCTCCCCCCTTTCTCTTATCCCTATCCTTTCCTATTTCTCTACTGGGTAAATCACATTTCTATAAACAAGTGAGAGTATCTATATATTCTTCCCTCTTTGAACCAATTGCAATGAGAATGAGGTTCAAGCATTGCTGA
This sequence comes from Trichosurus vulpecula, assembly GCF_011100635.1. Classification (NCBI taxonomy): domain Eukaryota; kingdom Metazoa; phylum Chordata; class Mammalia; order Diprotodontia; family Phalangeridae; genus Trichosurus; species Trichosurus vulpecula. The sequence continues at coordinate 103,342,678 of NC_050578.1, read as the reverse complement.
CTTGTCTGCCATTTTCCCCTTCACTATAAAAGCTCTTCTTTATGTACTTCTTTTATGTGAGAAAATTTCCCCACTTCTGCCACTCCCTTTCCCCTTCTCCCAATGCATCTTTCTTTCTCACACATGTTTATTCATATAGCGATCCTTCCCCCCCAAAAGTATCTATCCTATCTGAAATTCTCCCTTCCCCTCCTCTTCCCCCATCTACCTCTCCATCTCCTTTTCCTTCTTTCCCTTCCCTTCTCTCTTTTCACCTTTCCCTCCCCTCTCCTTTCCTCTTTGCTTCTTCCTTCCTTTATTGACTAAAACCCTAGTAATACTGTGAAGTTCTAATTATTTAACCTTATTTTATTGCCATCTATTATATAAACTTATTTCTGAGTGTAGCCCTCCTCTATCCCATTTCAAAAAACCATTCCTTCTAACAAAAGGGGAAAAAAAGGGAAAAGATAGTTCAATAAAACAACTAACACATCTCCAGTGTCTGACATTCACCCCCATAATGTGTATCAAAGCCATGCAAAGGGAGGAGGAAGATCAATGTCCATAGCTCCAATCTTACTCAATATGCCCTCATTTGTTCCTTCCATTTACACTATTATCATCAGTGTGTATATCATTTTCCTGATTCTGTTTATTTCACGCTCTTCATATTTCATATCTGATGCTGTAATAGTCTTTTACATTAATGTGCACAAGCTGTTTAGCCTACAGGCCCTTCAGTGATGTAGTGGATAGAGCACCGGGCTTGAAACCAGTAACACCTGAATTTGAATCCTTGGCCAGGCACTTACTAGCTTTGTGACCCTGGAAAAATCATTGACTTCTCATAGTCTCAGTATCCTCATCTGTGAAATGTGGGATGTCTCACAGGGTCATTCTGAGGATCGAATGAGTTAACACGCGTAAAGGACACTGTAAACTTTAAATGGTATATAAAAGTTTGTTATTGTTGTAAAGTCATGTCCGACTTTTCATGACCCCGTGGACCATAACACACCAATACTGTCCATGAGGTTTTCCTGGACATATGAGAGCATTCTGCCATTTCCTTCTCCAATGGATTAAAGCAAACACAGGTTAAATGACTTGCCCAGGGACACACAGCTAATAAATGTCTCAGGCCGCATTTGAACATACGAGAGCATTCTGCCATTTCCTTCTCCAATGGATTAAAGCAAACACAGGTTAAATGAGTTGCCCAGGGACACACAGCTAATAAATGTCTCAGGCCGCATTTGAACTCAGGTCTTCCTGACTCAAGGCCCAGAACTCTATCCACTGAGCTATCTAGCTGCCTTATATAAAAGGTAGTGATTATTAATATTATAATTAACTATTTCTCATTCAGTTGACATCTACTTTGTTTTTAATTTTGTACTACCACCAAAAAAAAGTGCTGCTAAGAATGTTTTGGTGCACATAGGACTTTTATTTCTTCTTTTGACCTACCTGGGGTATAAGTCTAGTGATACAATGTCTGGATCAAAGAGGAAGTCCATTTTAATTACATTTTTAGCAAAATTTCAAACTACTTCACAGAAGAGTAGGACTTATTCACAGACCTACTAGTACATTAATGTGTTTCTCATTGTCACCTTGAACACTGACTCTTTCTCAGCTGTTTTTCACTCCACTGTCAAACAACGTGAAATGCCACAAAGAAGATATTCACATAAATTAATAACCATCTGTATCAGCCAGGCAATAAACACAACACTGATGATAATTGTGAATATGCCTATGTAGTTCTGTATCACAAAATATGAGAGACTCTCCACATAGAAGGCAGAAGAAGTAAAACATTTATTCAGACACCAGAGAACCACATCCCAAAACCAGTAAGTCCAATCCATCATAGTAGCAAAGAAGTTAGTAGACAATATCACAGCAGGGGGCCATGCCATCCCAAAGCCATCTACCCCCCTGCTGGGGCCTTCCCACAAACATACAAGCAGCACAGGGAGCTCACTCTTTGCCTGTGTCCTACTCCTCCCACAGTTCTAACTCCCTCTGGGCATTTCCTGCTCCACCCTTCCAGTTCCACTGGTTCAGCAAGCTTCTCCCACCACATGTGACTTAGGCTTCCTGTGACATAAGCAGGTCACATGAGTGGGAAAGATTTTCAAATTTACATTGCCATCACAACATTCCAACAACTAGCAAAGATTGGCTCTACTTTGCTAATGTCATTTTTCTGCCTATAATATCCCTTCTCTACCTCTACAATTGTGAATTTCCTATATATGCTGAAAAACTGAGGTAGTTCAAATGCTATCTCCTCAATAAAAACTATTCCCAATTTGCCCATAATTAAATCCCTCCCTATGTGAACTCTCAGGGTATTTTACTTGTATTTAACCCTCAGCACTTATCAATCAATCAATGTAGGCATGTACTTATCTGTGTACATGCCTTCTTGTTCCAACTCAACCATAATGACACCAAGAATAGAAATTACGTCTAGTTCTTTTTGAAAACCCCAAAGCCTGCACAATGCACAATGACTTCCACCAAATGGGTGCTCAATAATGGTTTGTTGGATTAAGATGAAAATAAGTATCATGTTCATAAACATCCAACATTAAGTTATTATTTTAATTTTCTATTTGAAACTAAAAGTACTCAACCAATTGAAGGTGAAATAGACCTTCTGGGATGGAGATCATCATCTTATGCAACAAGGATTTGACTGGAAAGCCATTATGCAGTTGCATTTTTAAAGATCTCTCTAGAGAGGGAGGAAAGAATGGAGAGCAAAGGAGAGAAAAAAGAGTGTAGGAAGAGAGGGAAGGGAAGAGGAAAGAAAAAGGAGAGAAGGGAGGGAAAGAAAGAGGGAGAAAGGAAGGGCAAAAGCAGGGGAAGAAAGAGGGAGAAAAGAAGGGAGAGACAAAGAGACAGAGAGAGCACTCATTAAGCACTCACTATGTGCCAGGCATTATGTTAAGGGTTGAAGCAAAAGCAAAACAGAAAAAAAAAAAGCAATTCCTACACTCAAAAGAGCTTACATTGTAATAAGGGAAAGACAATAGAGAGCTGGAAAGTGGGTAAAATTTTTGGAAATAAACAGGGACTTAGGGAGATTTTATAAAAACACATCTCCTTTAAAAAAGAACAAAGAATTCACCAAATATAATGATTGCCTTTATTTCATAAACAGAATTTTTACTTCTGTTATTTCAAAGATGGAACATTAAGTCATACTATGATTTCTATTTCTTTTCAAAATTATCAAAAGTGAATTATTATATTCCAACAACTGAGACTCAAGGTAACATTAGCAACGCTTGTATAAAGAAATTACTATCAAGAGAAACTGAAATATAAAAAACTAAAAAGAAAATCATTTGGCAATATTCTTACTCAGCATTTGTGCTTGTCAGATGTCAAAGATAAAATGGCATTTTAATTCATAAATTATAATAATGAAAGCACTGTTGTTTATTTCTTGCCTATATCTGTACAATCAAATTCAAAGCTTCACACTTACATCCATTTTTAAACTATCAATTGCAGCTACAAACTTTTAAAAGAGAATAAGATATTCATATACTGTCAGCTATTATTATCTGATCAACAAAGCCATCTCACAAATAGATCATCTCTATAAGTCGTAAGCAAAAGATGTTATACACATCCTATTCCAGTGATTATCAAGCGTTGCACTAAAGAGATACACTACACAGCTCTACAAAGTGCCATCAAACCTACGACATAATAAATGAAACAAGCCACTTACTTTAAATGGTACTGTCACAGAATCTGTGTTTGCTGGAGTGGGGTACCTAAGTTCTAGGTGAAGGACAGATTATTAAACCATGCATAGCATGAAACCTAGGTTCAGCACAGATGACCTTTAGAACATAAGCAGTGTCTAAGAAAAATATGCTTTCATATTTCTAAGTGTTATTAAAGGACAACACAGTTTAGTAATGTACTAAACACAGGTATGTGTCCATATACTTGAAATTCTATATTCCATAGCACTTATGGTTTTATTTTAAATACCAAGACTTTTTTAAAATTAGAAATAAGAACACTCACAGGATGAGAAGCAATTCATATGTTTAAGCAGAAAGAAAAGTTAAAATTAAATGCATGGTAGCTAAATTGTCAGATATACCTTTTATCATAAAAAATTCAGCCGCCAAAAATATCCTTGAAAAATATTCCTGTTCTAATTCATTACACACATACATACCTCATATGTGAATATATGTATATGCTTATGCAATATTGATAAAAATGGCATGTCAATTAAATAAGAACAAATTCATCATATACAAAATATCAAAGTAACTATTTTCTCACAAGTTGATACTGATATTTTACACGTAACTATAATAAAATATAATCCAAATGACTGGATGAGATAAGGAAATTAGTATTATTCTTTTAAGTATTAAAAGAAATGATTACAATAAAATAATAGCTTACGATTGTGTGGCAACTGATGACTTACCAGTAATTTCTACATAACACAAAAAGGTAGATAATAGAAATATTATTACATTCATTTTACAGATAAGAACTCTTAAAAGAATCTTTTAAAAAGCTAAGTCTGTTGTCCAAAGTTATACAAGAGTAGGATTTGAGCCAGGACTCAAATACAAGATTTCAGGCTCTAAGTCCAATATTTTTACCATTATGTAAAGTCATTTCCCTAAGTTAGTGGTACAAAAACGTTAACTCCAGTATTTTCAAATGTTCTTAGGTTAAAACTGTAGTTTTAACATCTTATTTTTCATACCTTGTGCTTTTAGAATTTTTCTCTTATTAGTTAAATACAAAGACTAGCATAAAAGCTGCAGAAAATTTCAATTTGAAATCCTAAAAAAAACCTTATGAGTAAACACAACAAATCTGAAAGTATATATTTAAATATACATGTCGTAACTTTAATAAATCACGTGGAATAGTACATCTATTCCATCATAAGCATAAATTCAAAACCAGTAATGAAGAAAACCTATGTTTAAATCCAAACTTTAAATATACTAGCAGAGCGGGTGTGTGTGTGTGTGTGTGTGTGTGTGTGCGTGCAGGCATGCACTCGCACATGCTTGCACTAGCATAAATATACTAAATTCTCAGTGTACTAGACCACAAAGTCAATTAAAGTTGATCTGAGTATCTAAATTATTAGAGGAGGGGCAGCTAGGTGGCACAGTGAGTAGAGTACCGGCCCTGGAGTCAGGAGGACCTGAGTTCAAATCTGGCCTCAGGACACATGTACTAGCTGTGTGACCTTGGGCAAGTCACTTAACCCTAACTGCCCTAGCCTAAATTGTTAGAGGAAGTTTCTGATCCACCCATCAAGAAACAATTATCAAGAACCTACTATGAGTCATGGACAGAAAAAAAAAAAAGGAAACAGTCCCTGATCTCTGCATACTTCTCTTTGTATAGTTTTCTGACACAATGACTCATTCTACTTAAAATCTTAGGTTTTGAAGTTTAGGAATTCATCTGATTTTCCTTTTCATAGCATATCATTGTTACATATCTATTTCCAGGATCACAATGTTTTACTTCATTTTTGGTCAAGAGGCTCATCATTCTCCAGAGAGGCACCACAGTATAATGGAAAGGGCACTAGGCTTGGAGTCAGGGAGTTTTGAGGTCAAATATTGTTCCTGAGACCAGCTATGTGAGTCTGATAAGTACTTAACCTCTCTGTGACTCAGTTTCCTAATTTGGAATCTACAGTCTCTAAGGTCCCTTCTATTTGGAAAACTAAAATCCTCTGAGACTTGTTTTTTCTCTCCTCATTTTCTCTTAGTTCAACATGTAAAAAATAAAGTAAAATAAACAGTTTCTGTAAGTTGAATTGAAAACAGCGAATTGTACTGCCACAGTAGAATAAAATTAACAAGGTTAAACATTATATTGATTATAGTACAAATTACATGATGAAAACTTTAAAATTTCTAAAGTTAGATGAGGCCAAAATTGACTTATTTTGGCACCTACTCTTAGCTATCATGAAAAAGTTGCCCATTTTCTTCCCTTCCCATAATAAGGCATCTTACCTCAAATTCTGCATGCCTATGAATATCCTCTGCTCTCTGTCTGCTCAGAATGAATTCAGCTTCATTTGCAACTCTTACTAGGTGATCCTTCATGGTTTGGCTCAACAACCTATAAACACATTAATATGGTAAAATGTACATGATTATTCGGGGACTTCAAAATAGTTTACCGTATTATCTGTCTGCAAGACACTAATTCAAGTTCTTCTGATGTAGAAACCAACCTGCAACCTTAGTTCAGTCCTGACTACTTGTATAGAAGGTAAATGAAGTTAATATAAACCTCACATATTAGTAACAAAACAAAAGTCACACATTTAACTGAAGAGGAGTAAGAGAATAAAAATGTAATATGCAGGCCATTTTCTGGTACCTATTGATGACTTAACTGATTAGGGAAGTCAAATCTGAATGACTGAAGAGATGAATCTCCACAAGAAGTTGGGTGGGCACTAATTCCACCATAAAAGCATACCCTCAGTTTCTAACCTAAAAGACTTTACTGCCTAAGAAAAACACTACAAACAATGAGCAAAAATCTCCTTTTCCTATTAGTATATTTGTTAAAAGAGAAAAGCATGCAAGAACTCTCTCAGAGCATGACACAATGATTGAGATGCAAATCCAACTCCAGTTTTCTTACCAACCCCAGAAAAATATGCATGACATACATCCGAATAGGGAGAATGTTGACATAATGTTGCAGCACAAAGGAAGGACAGAATTGGATTGAAAGCACTAGAGAAGAAAGTCAAAATTTCTTCATTCCTTCTTCAAAATGGTCACTTATAGTTTCAGACTTTCTTTGGAAATGACCCCAAGAAGAAGAAAAAGTAAGATTCTCTTAATGAAATTTAGGGTGACAAGTTAGATCCTCAAAATGCCCCTGATTTCGAGCTAGTATCCCTAGAGACTTTGAAAAGTTTCACACTGAAGATCAGGGACTATCTCAGCTGAGCTTAAACATCATGCTATTATAGCAAGAACTCATTCGTTCTGGGTATTTAGCGTCATTCTAAGTTTCATTATTTTTGCTACTTTCTGTATGTTTGGATAAATAAGTTTATCTACTATTCAGTATTTGTGATGATCTATTGTGGAACCAGAACTTGGCAAGAATGAATAAATAAGCATTTTATTAAGCACTTGCTAAAGTTTGTGTGCCTCTGTGTGTGTGTGTGTGTGTGTGTGTGTGTGTGTGTGTATGTGTACATACAAAGAGAGAAAGAGACAAAGATTATTATGTGCAAGGCATTATACTAGGGGTATACATCCTTTCTAGCCAGTTGCATCTTATTGACATGTTACAAGTGATTTCCAAATTTAATCCAGACCTGACACTATAGAATACAGAACCAAGTCTATTTGACATCAGTACATTGCCTAGACCCTTCACAAAGTGCTTCTCTAATGTTTCATTCTGGCATGAAGGTGACCCTGAGCTCAAGAAGGCAATTTTATTCCATTTTGTTTACGTTTACATAAAAGTTTTACGTAAAATTTTACCTTGCATATTCGATTTTTTTTTGCGTAGGGTTATTATTTCTGTAATAATTTTTAAAAGTATTATGTATTTTAGCCAATCTTACAGAAGAGATGTGGTATCTAAGAGTTGTTTTGATTTGCATTTCTCTAATCAGTAGTGATCCAGAGCATTTTTTCATATGCATATACATAGCTTTAATTTCTTCCTCTAAAAACTGCCTGTTCATATCCTTTGACCATTTCTCAATTGGGGAATGGCTTGTATTCCTATATATTTGGCTCAGTTCCCTGTATATTTTAGAAATGAGGCCTTTATCAGAGATACTAGTTGCAAAGATTTTCTCCCAATTTTCTGCTTCCCTCCTAATTTTTGTTGCATTGGCTTTTTTTGTACAAAAACCTTCAAGCTGTGGTATATGAAGGTAAAGGAATACTATTGTGCCATAAGAAATGGGGATGATACAGACTTCGTAACAACCTGGAAAAACCTACACGACATAATGCATGACATAATGCAGAGCCAGGAGAACACTGTACACAACCACAGAAATATGGATTCCGTGAGGACCAACCCTGACAGACTTCGCTCTTCTCAGCAACGCAAGGTGCAAGGACAACTCCAGAGGACTCACGATGGAGAATGCTATCTTCATCCAGAGAAAGAACTGTGAAGTTTGAATGCAGTTTGAGGCACAGTATATGCTCGCCTTTTTTCTTCTCTTTTGTTTTTGTTTTTGGGGTTTTTTTTTTGGTTCTGTCTCTTCTTTCTCATGATTCATTCCATTGGTCATAATTCTTCTCCACAACTTGACTAGTGTATAAATTAATTCAATGCGAAGTTATACATGGTAGTTACATAAGACTCCATGCTGTCTTGGGGAGGGAGGGGGGAGGGAGGGGAGAAAATCTGGAACTCAAAATTATGTAGAACCAAATATTAAAAAAAGTATTATGTATGTAAAATAACTGTCACAACAATAAGGCCAAAAAATTGGTAAATCAACTAAGCCAGCACACTCTTGTTCTCCTTGTCAGAGGTAGTAGCTAAGGCAACAGAGGAATAGAATGTGATATTGTTTGTAAAATATTACAGAGAAAGATGAAGATTAAAATCAGTATCAACTCATAAGGCAGGAAAAAGGAAGGAAACAAGGATTTATTAAGGACAATACTATGTGGCAGAAACTGAGCTAAACAGGAGAGGAGAGGAGAGGAGGGGAGGGGAGGGGAGGGGAGGGAAACTAAGAGACTGACTTGACCATACTCATTCAGCCAACATGTTAGAAGTAGAATTTGAATTCAAGTCTTCTTTACTCAAGGGGTACCTTCCATCCATTATACTAGTCTCCTTACTGAGTTTAAATATTGCAACAATATGCTACAGAAAAAAGATCATATAGTTTGTTTCAATGCATGAGTCTACTGTCATGACCACTGGAAATAAAAGTTTTCAGTAGAAGAGATATCCAATCTTATACTGAATCATGAAGGCATACTACAATCCCTGAATATGAGATCCATTGCTGAATTAACAAAAAGTGAAAATCAAAATCCAGCACCACATAGCTCATACGGTAAAGTCTTGGGTTCCAGTTCTTGGGTGTGTTCCATTGTTACTCTGCCATCACATAGTGGTACATGTCCTGTTGCAGAATAACTCTTATTCCAGTATATAAACAAATTTACACAATTGCACATTTTACAGGGCCACAAAGACATTTATAAAAGAACTCTTCATTGTCCTTCTCTATATAGAAACAGGTCAAGAGAGGCTGATGTCAATCACAAAAACAAAGAAACAAACAAAAATCATTTCTCTTTCAGGTATTATTTCAGGTTAGGTTCTGAACTACTCTGTTGGAAAAAAATTGATATGCTTCCATATTATCTGCTGCTCTAGATCCTGGAGCATAGTAGTATGCTGGCATTTCCAAATCAGTCAACATTGACATTTACACATTGTTTTAACAATTTGCAAAATACTTTAGAAATTATGAAGCTCTTATTTGAGTTTCACAAGAACCCAATGAACTAATTATTACTATGCACATTTACAGATAAGGAAACTGAAGCTCACAGCAGTTAAGTGACTTGTCACTAGTCATAAAACTATTAAGCTAGAGCCAATTTTTAAAAAAAGGCTTCTACACTATTAATTACATGAAAAAAATGCTCTAAATCATGAATAAGAGAAATCAAATTAAAACAACTCTGAGTTTTTACCTTGCACCCATCACAACTGCAATAGCCTGCTACATAGTATATCTGCCTCAATTCTCTCTCCATTCCAATCCATCCTCCATTCAGCCACTAAAGTGACTTACCCAAAACACAGGTCTGAAGCCATGTCTGTGTGTGTGTGTGTGTGTGTGTGTGTGTGTGTGTGTGTGTCTCTCTGTCTCTCTCTCTCTCTCTCACACACACACACACACACACACACACACACGCACAAACACAAGCACGCAATAAATTCCATTCGATTTCTATTGCTTCCAGAATCAAAGACAATCCTCTATTCGGAATTCAAAACCCCTACTAACATTTTAGTCTTCTTTCACCTCAACCTCTGCCAAATACTCCTTGATCCAGTGACACTGGCCTCCTTGCTGCTCCATGATCAAAACACTCCAGCTTTTAGTGCTTTCTCTGGCTGTCCCCACACCTGGAATGCGTTCCTTCTTAATCTCCATCCGCTGGCTTTTCCAGCTTCCTTTAAGTGCAAGGTAAAATCCATCTTCTACAGGAAGCTTTTGCCAATCTCTCTTAATTGTAATGCCTTTCTTCTCTTGTCTGTACATTTATTTCCCTCTTTTGACTGTGAAGGTCTTGGGGGCAGGGACTATCTTTTGCCTCTTTTTGTGTTACCAGTGCTTAAAAAAGTGCCTGAAACATAGTAGGTACTTAACAAAGGTTTATGATCATTTGTCAAGGTAACACAGCTAATTAGTGGAAGAGCCAACATTAGTATGCAGATCTTCTAAGTATAGTAGCCTCTTTTTTTGTTAAGCCTTTTTTCAAGCACATTTCACTGATCTTTTCTTTTCCATCATCAGAATTTCCTCCAATATTCTTCCCCACCCTCTGAGAGAGCCATCCCATATAACAAATAATACTTATTACAGAGGGGAAAAAATGGGAAAAGGAAAAATATCAGAAAATTAATCAATACATAAGAAAGAAATCTTCAAACATATGCAACGTTTCACATCCGTTGCCTCCCACCTCTGCAAAGGAGTAAGATGGAAGTATCTTCTGATAACTTTTCTTTGGATCCATGCTTGTTCATATGAAATTGGCAGTGGCGTCCTGAAAAATTCCTCCATAAGGAAGAAGATTGGGTGATGAGAGGGCCAGGCAAGAGAAGCTGCTTTCTCTAGACTTGACAGAAAGGCAGTTTGGAGATAGGAATTTTTTTTATAAGCCACTGAGTTGATCATGAAGGAAGTTGTCTGTTATTGGGAAGGTGGCACCTCATGTACCTTGTAGCAGACAGGAAAATGGCATCAGGTTAAGAGTTGGAGTGTCTCTAGCTGCTAGAGCCATTAGCAGTAATTAACAGGAACAGGGCTAGAGTCCAGTCCTTACTAATTTATAATTTTTATAGGTACCAAACACGTATTTTTATGATTAGCTTTCATGGTGTTGGTGGTAAGACAATAGAGGACATTGTTCATTTGACATAAGATCCAGGAAATGACCAGCAACAGGAGAGCCTAGTGAAAAAGCTGGCAGAAGAAATGGCAACTTCTGGAGAGAGGTTCTGGGAGTGGTGATTTGATAACCACAGGAGAAAGGTGCTTGGTTACTTTTATAGGTGAAAATGACAGACCACTTGTCTTCCATTTTAGGCCTTGAGGATATCTTACTGAAATGAGCCAGGTTTGGGCTCACATTATAAAAGTCGCCAAAGTGACATGGCTGGTCTAGGAGTAATGATCTCTACTTCTAAAGACCTTAAAAACCATCTAAACAAAATTGCCAACACAAGAGGAAATTTGGGCCAAAGGAGGATGCATAGCATCAAGTAAGTGGAGGAGAAAAGGTCTGAATTCAGAGCAAAAAGGTAGGGACATCTCTTTACATCAACCATATTAACAAAATACATTTTTTAAAAAGAGAGACTATACCAACATCACCACCAAATAAATGTTTTTATACATAAACCAAAACACAGATATAGCTTATGAGGAATATTTCAATCAGGCAATAGCTAACTACACTCAACTTCTGTAATCAATTTGCTAATGATACCCATCAAGCCCAGATGGATCTTATTGCTATGGCATGCATGTATAGAAGATCCCTATGTTATCTACACTAATAAAACATTAATCAACGGGAAAATTTATAGCATCCATTCTATAAATGAGGTCAGGGCAGGTCAGACCTGCATAATAAGAAACAACATGATTGGTCTTTGGATTGTAACTAAACCCTCTTATTACCCATCTTGCCCCTGGGATTAGGTCCAGTAGCTGAAACATTCCTATCCACTTCAGGAAAATATCCATTTTTCCATATAAGACATTTAACCTCAAAATACTTCAAGTGTTTATACCTTTAGATTGTCAATGAACACTGATTTTAAAGAAAATTGATTTAAATTATGGGATTATTTTTCAAATAACTAGGGAGGCTATATTATGTATTAGGTGAATGCATAACTGAAAATTACTTCTTTGTATATCATAATTATTATTTAGATTAAATTCATTCTATTCTGTGGTCATTACTAAAAAATTAAATGGTTCAAAGCACCATTTCCACAACCAGTGTTATTATACATGTCTTGATATACCTGAACAGATGATAAATGAATGATTTATGCCATTTAGTAAAAAAGACACACAGTTGATAGAGATGTTAATGCTTAAGCTGACTAACCTTCAAAAGAATAGAGGATTTAGTACAAAGAGATGATCAAGGTCTACTAGGTGTATTTAAAAGAAGTTATAATTGTTCTCAAACATACCAAGAACAGGTATAACTCAAATAAACACATTACATTTATGGAGAGTTATGAGACTTTTAGTGTTTCCCAACTAATATTGGGTTGATTTATTTATTTTTTGTTTAATCAATAGGAGTTAAGTGACTTGCCCAGGGTCACACAGCTCATAAGTATCTGAGCTCAAATTTGAACTCAGGTTCTCCTGACTCCAGGGCTGGTTCCCAATTGTTTTCAAACTATTTAAGTTTTCTGAGATATTCCACAGGAAAAAGGACAACTAACTGTGGCAGAGTTGTGAGCGTTGGGCTTTGAAAACTATGTACTTTAAGAGGAACAAAGCAAAATAAAAGGGAATCATCAAGTGAAAGACAAAAGAGATGGAAGGCGAAAAATTCCTTCCAAGAGTCTGCAAGAAGGATAAAAAAACATCAGTAGAAAAGACAGAAGAGAAAAGGAGGGGAGACACAGCAAACTTGTCCATATAAAAATGTAACAACTTTTGTGCAAACCGATTTCATGGTCTTTAATTTTTTCCACTCTTAACATCTCAATTCTTCATTATAATCAATTCCCATAATCTACTCCCTTCATTCCATCCCAGGTACTCACAGAGATGACAATAACCTTGATCTTGATATCACTCACAAATATTCTACTTCCATGTCCAAATTCCTTCAAGGGATCATAATCTTTTAACATTTCATCTTTTCCTATGTCTTAAGCACCCTAAACCCCTTTGTTGCTTACACTGCAGCCTCAATATTCCCACGCCTCAATTTTTTACAGGCCTGTGAACTGAACAGGCTATCTTCCTCCCTTCGCTATCATGACCACTTACCGAATTAGTTCAATGCTACACCACTTGAAATTCCTTGCCCCATTTTGCTATCAAAAAACACCTCCTAAAAGTTGTAAGTGGCCTCTTGATTACCAAATCTAATTGCCTTTTACCAATACTCATGATTTTTTTTACCTATCTGCAACTCTGGACTCTATTGATCACCCTTTCTACCCCTAGATACACTTTCCTCTCTAGGTCTTCATAACACCACTCTCTTTTGGAACTTCTGCTATATGCCTAGCTGTTCCTTCTCAGTTTCCTTTACTAATCTTCAGCCAGGTCACTCCCACACCCCAACTGTTTGTCCTGGGCCTTCTCTTCTCTCTCTATGCTATCTAACTGAGGGATCTCAATAGCTCCCACAGTTTCAGTTATTATAACTATGCACATATATCTAAGAATAAAGACAAATAAATTCTTGTCTTCAAGGAACTTACAGTCTAGTAGTCTAACAGGACATTGCTTCTCCCATCATCATGCCTCTGCACAAACTATCCCACATGCCTACAATGTACTATCTTGTCATCTCAGTCTATTTGACTATTATGTTTCATTCAACATTCAGTTTAGGGATGTCTTTTCTATAATTAGACTACTTTGATGTTGATCTCTATGAAAAGTTCTATGATAACAAAAACCCTCAAAAGACAATTTTCTAGAATGGACAACCCTACCAGTCAACCTACCCTGTTTTAGACATCAAGTTTATTTATACAAGAGTCCAATTGTTTAAAAAGCCAACAGAGGAATCACCCATTTTTTTTCATTCTCCTCTTTAGTTCTGTTTTATTCCATTACAGGATTAAGGAGATGGCAATCTCACTCACTACTCTGTTCTGTCTGGTCATACCACATCTCTTGCATTGTCTTCAAATCTAGGCACCATTATCTTATGTAAAGATAAGGTAAAAAAAATCAAGAGACAGTTCACCAAGACACCTGAAGGCCCTTAACAATATGCCATATGAGAACAGAATGAAGGAAAAAAGAATGAAAAGACCTGGGAAAGGAAGCAGGAAGGGAGGGAGAAGGAGGCGCCAGGCAGGTGTGTCGACGTTGCTCCGGTAACAGCCCCTAGTCCGGAGCCCGCTGATGAAAAAGCGCCAGCTGTATTACCAGGTTTTAAACTTTGCCATGATTGTATCTTCTGCTCTTATGATATGGAAAGGCTTGATAGTTGTCACTGGGAGCAAAAGCCCTACTGTGGCGGTTCTGAGTGGCAGTATGGAACCAGCATTTCATAGAGGAGACCTTCTGTTTTTAACAAATTTCCGGGAAGATCCCATTAGAGCTGGTGAAATAGTTGTTTTTAAAGTTGAAGGAAGAGATAGTCCTATAGTTCATAGAGTCATCAAGGTTCACGAAAAAGACAATGGAAATGTCAAATTTCTGACTAAAGGAGATAATAATGAAGTTGATGATAGAGGTTTGTACAAAGAAGGTCAAAACTGGCTACAAAAAAAGGATGTTGTAGGAAGAGCAAGAGGGTTTTTGCCGTATGTTGGGATGGTTACCATAATCATGAATGATTATCCAAAATTCCAGTATGCTCTTTTGGCTGTAATGGGTGCATAAGTGTTACTGAAATGTGAATCCTAAAATGAGAAGCAATTCCTGTGACTGGACTGAAATAGATTCTATTGAAAAAAGAAAAACTAATATATTTGAAATGTTTCACTTTCTATATAAAAGAAAACAGTGTGCAAATTTTTTTGTCTTGTCCAAATAAATGGTTCATCAGTTACAAAAAAAAAAAAAAAAAGATCTGGGAGAGAAGCAGGGGGACAGGTAAGCCATGATAAACATCTTTAAGTATTTTTGCTATATAGATGAAGATTTAGACTTCTCTTATTGGTAGGTGGCACTATAAGTTACTAAAAACTGCAAAAAGGCAAATTTTGGTTTGGTTTACAAAAACTTCAAATAATTACAGCTAAGCAAGATGGAATAGACTGACAAAAGAAGCAGCAGTAATAGCACCAATAGAGAGCTTCAAACAGATGCCAAAGAACTATCTGTCGGATATGTTGCACAGAATATTCTTCAGGTACATGTTGGATTAAATGGCCTTTGAAGTCCTTTAAAACTGTAATTCTGTAATTTTCGCATAATCAATGCATTGAACCAATAGTTTAAGAAAATTATGTCACACTTCAAAAATACTGATAAGCATTTTCTTTAAAAAAAAATCAAAATTATAACCTATGTATTTTGCTAAAGCAATAATTTCAGCTTAGTGGCAAATGTAGGGAGTACCAATGAAAATCAAAGACCAAAATCCTATCAAATAATTTATTCTATTGCTTCTATTAAGTAGAGGGTCAAAGTTACTAAACATCAGTCTCTATAAATATGCCAAAAACACATTACATTTCAAACGTAATTTTGTCTGGTCCACAGGTGGTTCATTTTTTGCTTCAGGGTTCTAAGAATGTATATGCAACTATATTTTTAAAGTAAAAAAAAATGTTCCTTTAGTCCTTCACAAAAAAGTAAAATGTAGAAACTATCAAAATATACATAGAATTATATTATCTTAGCTTTTATGTACTTGAAAACTCTCATCTGACAAAGAAACTCCTGTTCTCTTGGTGTGGTTTGGTTTTTTTTTTTTGCCTTAAATTTCATTCTCTATCTTTTTCCTCTAGTTTTTACTTCAATATAGGATTACTTTAATTTCAAATCTTATTGACTTGTAGGACTGTAGGACATAGCTAAAAGAGGCTTTATATATCATGTATTCCACGTCCTTTGTTTTCTAAATGACAAAACATTAAAGTCCAGAGGAAGAGACTCGACTAAGGTCTCTTTCAAACACAATGCTGTCTCTCTTTTCTTAATTCTTGCTTGACGTTAGTTAATGAGTTAGTGGCAGAGATCATTAATAGAATCTAAGTCCCCTAGCTTTGTGATCTTTCCATCATGTACTCTATCAGTTCTTGAGAGACATAATAAAAAATTCCTTGTTTTGTGAGTTTAGTTAAAAAATGAAGATAAATTTTTCAAAGGATAACTTTCCAGAGAAAGATTTCTAAGATTTACACTGATAGTTAACAAAAATTTAGGAATTTTATAGATAGCATTAGGTGGACAGTATTTGCAGACAGGAAACTTTTACAAACTAAAATTTTATTTAATTTAGTAGCCAACAATATTATTTGACTACTTCATTCGTATACCTTCAAGCTAGTAGCTATTCATAGCTCAACTGCTCTATTGAATTACAAAAGTAATAAAGAACAAAATCAGCACACAAAAATATAGAAATGTGAAACAATGGCACATGTAGTAACATTTAAAAATAAAATGCACATAGAAAAAAACATGTAATGGTAATCAGGGCAGAACTTTTTGCTGTTTCTCCTCTTTTGGGATGCTAAAGCTATCAATTGCCTTTATTGAGTCTCACCTGTGTTTGAATGGGGCCAGTTTGTTCTGGAGTGTTTTCTCAGCACTAAGGCAATCAGGAGTCACTGGTTTGTATATGATATGGTGCAGAGATTGAAGAACTTTCCCTCACCCTAAATGCTAAGTTGGCCTCAGCCCTCAGGGTCCTGAGCAGGGTATAAGAGCTCTGAGGTTGGCATTCTGCCTTTGGGAGTACAGTCATTGAAAGAGTGTTGGTGACAAGACTCTGGGGAAGCCATTGAAACAGCTCCCCACCCCCCCCCACCCCCACTTTGATAACCCAGATGTTGGTGCTTCTCTGGTAATTATGTATTGCTATGGATAGAGTGGTTTGTGTTATTTGCTCTGTTTATAATGTATGCTTGTAATTTCTGTTTGTATTTGCCCTGAAGTTCAGGGGGCTGATCTTTTCCCCCTGAACTAAGTGAATGATATATGTATGTTTAATTAAGCTGAGACTGTTCATCTCTTAAAGTTGCTTTCCTTAGAAAAGCAGATCAAAGAACATGTGTTGGCAGGCCTTCTGTGTGCTGGTGTTATTACACAGCCACAGTAGCTGCTGTTATTGCAGATATACACTGACAGTAACAAAAATTTGGGAATTTTATAGATAGCATTTATAGGTAGGAGAGCATTTGCAGATAGGAAATTTTTACAAATTATAATTTTATTTAATTTAGTAGCCAACAATATTACTTCACTACTTCATTAGTATATCTTCAAGCTAGTAATTCATCAGTGCTCAACTACTTTGTTGAATTACAAAAATAATAAAGAACAAAATCAGCACAAAAGAAATCTTGAAATGTGAAACAATGGCACATGTAATAACATTTAAAAATAAAATGCACATAGGAAAAAACAATTACCTTCCTTCATTGACAAGTTCAATAAAAGCAAGGCCTGCATTCTTCTGGATAGAGTTTTGCCATTCCTGAAAAAGAGAAAATAGCTAAAGAATTCTACTTTAAAATATACTTAATTGAAAAATGACTTTGCCCAGCTTCCACATTCATTTATCCATTTAAGAATGTAAGCTCCTAGGATTTTGTTGATTGTGCTTTAGTCATGCCCAATAGGTATTCCATTGTCATGTTCTACCAAAAGGCATGTGGAAAATTGCTATAAATACTATTATTTATTATATTATAAATACTATTTTACAAGAAAGTGAATCAAGTTAAAATTTGATGACAATTATCAGAAATAGAATTGTAGGATATTTTAGACACATTTTCTATGTTTCTACCAATTACTTAATTCCATTTTAAATTAATGAATGCCCAAATGGACAAGTGAATACTAAAATAAATTAGGGTAACTAATAGCAATTATTTTGTTGTCATTCAATCACTTCAGTCACATCCAACCCCATTTAGGATTTAAATGATAGAGATACTAGAGTAGTTTGTCATTTCCTTCTCCAGCTCATTTTACAGGTGAGGAACTAAGGCAAATAGGGTTCAGGGTCATACAGCTATTAAGTGTCTAAGACCAGATTTGAACTCAGGAAGCTGAATCTTCCTGACTCCAAGCCCGAGATTCTATCCACTGTGCTGATACTGTACCACCTAGTTGCCCTTAACAGTGATTATCATATAGCTGAAAACAATAAGCTAATCATTTTCCCAAGAGGGAAACAAACTTTAATATGATGAATGAGTGATTTATAGTTCCTATACCTAAGACTTGATTGTTATTTCACCTTTCTCTGGTGTTGGTAACATCTTGTTGATTAAAAATATATATGATGGAAAAGCCCAACTATAAGAAATATAAATGTAGTTGAGATGAAACTTTTGTGGGCTCTCCTTACAAACTTCTCATTATGATTTCAGTGAGATAAATTCATCTCATATAAGAATATATTATTCACTCTCATCAAGGGTCCTCAAGATCCTTTTTCAAATTATCCAGTTCATCACCAAGGGTCACTGAACTATATTTGAAGTTCTATTAATGAATCTCAAAGCTGTAGCTAGTATACCTCCAAGATGGTTTTCACCAATGTACCTGGACTTGACAAGTTATGGAGAATACCAAAATAAAGGGGAACACGGCTAGCAGATCCTACCATGGCCTACCCCTCTCAAATACTTCTACTCACATGATAAAGTATATGTCCTTACAACTGCAACCACCAAAGAAGCACACGTGTGCATGTTCCTCTCCTCGCCATCAAACAAAAAAACCACCAAATCTACCAAAACAAGGCCAGCAACCTCTGGGTTAGAGATTCAATAAATCTACAAATAAGCAAACTATCGCCTCCAAAATAGTAAAATAAAGAACTTAAACATGAAGCACAGACATTTACACTTCAGCAATAAGGAGCCACTATAAGACACTGAGCATGGAAGGAACAAAACGAAATGAATGCTTTAAGAACGTAAATCTGGTGGAGCAACTAGGTGGCGCAGTGAATAGAGCACTGGCCCTGGAATCAGGAGGACCTGAGCTCAAATGTGACCTCAGACACTTGACACTTACTAGCTGTGTGACCTTGGGCAAGTCACTTAACCCCAATTGCCTTGCCTCCCCCCTCTCCAAAAAAAAAAAAAAATGTAAATCTGGCAATGCTATTCAATGCAATCAATACTTATTAAATTCTTGTGTGCTAAGCATCATACTAGCCACCTGAGGAGGTACAACATTTAGCTAAGGCTCAATCCCTGTATTCATAGGGTTTACACCATAGTGAAGGTTGGAATTAGGATGGGAATGAGAAAATGGGAGAGGAGGGAATGAAATATTTATTCCTAGGTAGCTGATGGAGACAAAGTGAGAGAGGGAAAGTAAAAAGTGGTGGAAGTTTCCTAGCCATTGCAGTGAATAACAAATGAAATGCAGTCTCCAATGAATGCTGTGGCTGGTTAAGGACACAAGAATTTGATCTCCCATCATGCTCCTCTGAAAACGTGCTAAGACTTAGCACGAGAGTAGTTTAACTTAGAGTAAAACAAATTAGCATGTACTGTTTTGATTTGTTCATTACCTTTGAAAAATATTTGTTTTTTTACTATGTCAATTCAATCTGATTCCATTTGACATATGGTTTGCTGTTTTTATTAAGTAACCAAACATTATCCAACACTCCTAAAACATAGTTTCTATAGCAAAATACCAGATCATATATGAGAAATTAAAATTTTACAGGAACTTTATTTTTGTTTTATGCTATATGTTATGTAACAAGTTACTGAACTTCAAAATTTCACTTTTGGTCTCTGTTAGAAATAAATTGCTTTTCATTCATGACATATTTTCAGGAGAGAATACAAATTTAAGAATATTTTTATGATGCCCTACCCACCCAGCTGTTTCTCAAAGGGAAAAAAATTCCTTTAATATCATTCACTAAAGAACTTTACAGCTTTATTGCTGAAAATGGATATTGCCAAAAATGCAAAGACAATACATTTATCATGATATCCTTCATTATGCTTTCTCCACTTCAGACATGATTGCCAAAGAAAACATGACTCTAAACAATTTCAAAAACCACAACTGAATGTGTCCTAAAATGAGTTTTAATAGATGAAAGAAAAGCTTAATGGTCACCATTGTTCATAATCAATTCGATGTTTCAGCAGAGTATGTACAATTAGATAACAGTGCAATATGAAAAGTGAATATGAAGATTTTGGTTATCTTTCTCCCAAAGGTACTGGTGAAAAAGAAAAAAAAAGTTAAAAGCTTCAAACCCAATAAACACTAATGCAACCAAATAATTATAAAATATACTTTAGTACTCTGAAAAGAAAGGAGTGCAAAAAGAAAGGAAGAGTCAATAATTCTATGCCTGTCAAAAACTTTATTTAATTGACTTTCCATTTCCTAATGCCAAGATTGATTTATGAGAACACCAAAAAAGGAAGTATGCAGGTGTTCAATATATAAGAAACAAGAAAGCACAAAGCAGTACTTAATTTCATAAAAGTGGTAAAAATAAACATGTTCTTCAGGTGAGATAAAGACTATTAATATCTATGGCTTCATATTAATAAATTTAATGAGCTACCTCAAAATTTCTATTTCCATACATTTCAGAGCATTCAGAATCAAAAAGATTTACCTAGTACAGAAAAGGAAACTAAGATGCAAGGAGGCAAAGGAATGTAAGACTACCAAACAGCAACTACAGATACTCCTCTAAAATATTTACACTTTTAGAGAAAATAATAATTAGCAATAGTTAACCTTTACATAGCACTTTAAAGTTCACAACGTGCTTTGCATAGGTTAACCCATTTGAGAATCCAAGTAGCTTTCAGAGTACCTCTAGATTGTATAATATTACATAAATACAAGCAAATTACTATTGTTCTATAAGGAAGGACAAGTGGGCAGATTTCCAAAAAACCTGAAATGACTTACATGAACTGATGCTGAGTGAAGTGAGCAGAACCAGGAGAACATGATACACAGTAACAGCAACATTGTGTGATAACCAACTTTGACAGACTTAGCTCTTCTCAGCAATACAATGATCAAAGACAATTCCAAAAGATTCATGATGGAAAATGTTATTCACATCCAGAGAAAGAACTAAGGAGTTGGAACGCAAATGGAAACATAACATTCTCTCACTTTTTTCTTTCTCATGGTTTTTCGCTTTTGTTCTGATTCTTCTTTCACAACATGTCTAATGTGAAAATTGAGACCTGTTAAAGACCTTAGCTTGAAAAGGCCAAGGTCCCCCACTGCATCCTTGGCCATCTTCAGTTGTCCTGATCCATATCTGGCCACTAGACCCAGATGGCTCCAGAGGAGAAAATGAGGATGGTGACTTTGCACAGCCCTCCTTCATTTAAATCCAAATCACTTGCATGTCATGGCATCACTTCTCTGATGACATGGTCCTCTTCGAAAATGAAGGAGAAACAGCAAGCAAGCAACGTGGAAATATGCTTAATATGATTGTATATGTATAGCCTATATCAGATTGCATGCCATTTTGGGGAGGCGGAAGGACAGGGAGGGGGAAAATTCTGAAACTCATAATCTTGATGGAAGTGAATGTTGAAAAAGAAAAATTAATTACCTTAAAAAAATTAAAAATATAAGCAAATTAATGAAGCATTCTGTTCTCCACTCCTTTTCTGTCTATATCAACAAAATCTGCTCATCCCTTAGACCTTTCTATGTAACACATAACAGTAATATATTCCCTGCTTTTCTTGATTAGATGAGAAGAAACTGAATACCCAACTTCCCCCCATATAAAGCATAGAATTTGGTATGTCTGTACATATTTTTAAATAACAACTCATTTACTTTTCTTTCCCCATTTTCCTCACCAGCATTAGGAATTCTCAGCCTATGCATGTTAACCACTCAATATGCTGCCACATGCAATTTCCCTTAGCACCTGGGGGCTTTGTACACTGAAACATCCCCTCAGGCCTTTGTCCCATTGGTGAGAACCTCCATGTTGGGGAAGGGCCCAGCCTGCCATCCTTCATTCCCTTCCCTGCTATACTACTAATCATCCAGACTCTGAACCTTCTCTCCACATAGCTCCTTTTCAACTATCTTTTGTCTTTTCTTCCATGATTAGAATGTAAGCTCCTTAAAAGCAAAGACTGCTTTCTTTTTACTTATTCTTTTTTTACTTATTATTTTCACTTATTACACGCCAGGCACATAGTAATAGTTTAAAAAATGCTTGTTTTCTACCTTATTAACTGCCTTCTGGACCTGTGGTTCTACTGAGGTTTTGCTTTCCAAATTCCCTAAATACCTCTTCGTTACTGAATCCAGTGACCATTTTCAAATCTTACTCTTCTTTAACTTCTCAGTAATATTTGAAAGTATTACTTAATATCCTTCTCTCCTTCCCTGATGCCTTCTTTTAGTTAATTTTTCTCATGGTTTTTCTCCACTCCTTTTCTGTCTCTTTTACTGGCTCCTCAACTGTTATTCACTTCCAAATCACTGAGTCTTTCTCCAAAGTTCTGTCTATGACCTTGTCTTAAGCTACAAGTCTAGAATCTCTTGTGTATCCTTCACAATGCTGCCAAGATAATTTCCCTCTGCATTTTGATCTGATCACTCCTCTACTCCAAAATTCTTAGCTGCTCCTCATGCCTGAAAAACAAAGTATCAACTCCTAGACATCATTCAAAGTACTATATAATCTGACTGCAGTTTCTCTTTTCAAGCTAATGCCTTTCATGTACTTTATATTCCACAAAAATGTGCTATTTTCTCACTGACCTCTGTGCTCATCCTTCCCTCTCCTATTTCTCTGTCTTTGCTAAGAATCGTCCTTACAATATCCTTATGAGGCAGATATTAGAGATGATGAAAAAAACTAACAGAAGTTATTACATACCCACAATCACATACCTGCTAAATGTCAGAGCCAAAACCCATGATTAAGACTTCTATCTCCAAAGGAAGTCAGACAACTAATATCTATTCATTGTTAATAATACTTATTCATTATTAAGAATTAATATTAATCCCAATATGTATATTCAATATTAATTCTAATATGTGTCAAATATTGCACTAAGTGCTGGGGATACAAAGAAAGTTTTAACTCTTGCTCTCAAGGACTTCACAGCCTAAATGGGGGTGGGAGGGAGGGAGCAGACACATAAACTACAATCCAAATGATACAGACAAGATAAGTTGGGAGTAGTCTCAGAGAGAAGGTTGTAAGATTAAGAAGGAATAGAAAAGGCTTCTTGCAGAAATGGAGACCTTGGCAGAGCCTTGAAGAATGCCAAGAAAACTAGGAGGAAGATATGAGGGAAATCATTGAAGGTATGCAACACACCCAGTAAAAATGCTCGGTTAGAAGATGGAACAGCAAAGGAAGCTAGTATCACTGGATCACAGAGTATATGGAGGGGAATACAATATAAAAAGATAGAAAGAAGGAAGAGAACAGGTTATGAATGTCTTTAAAAGCCAAGCAAAGGATTTTATATTTGATCCTGGAGGTATTAGGGAGCCACCAGAGATTAACGAATTGGGGGCTTGGGGGGGGGGGTGGGGAGGCACACCAAGAAATGCAGGGAAAGACATGGTAAGGATGTGAGCTTTGGGAAGATCAATTTGACAGCTTAATGGAGAATCAATTAGATGGGAGAAAATGAGGCAGGAAGACCAACTAAGCAAGCTACTGTAATTGCCCAAATATAAGTTGATGAGGGCCTGCACTAGGGTAGTGGCAGTGTCAGGGGAAAGAAGAGGTCAGATACCAGAGATGTTACAAAAGCAGAACTGACAGGACTTGACAGCTGATTGGATATGGGACTTAAGAAAGACTCGGTTAACATATCTATGTTGCTAGTCTAAGTGACTAGTCAGATGTTGGTACCCTTCTAATGGGCAAGTTAGTAAGGTTTGGAGAGAAAATGAAGGGTGGAGCAGGAAATGCTCAGATCGATTAGAGCTAGGGGAGACAGCAGACATGTGCTGGCTGTGCTGTGAGTGTTTGTTGGTGGCAAGGCCCCAGCAGGGGGTGGGAAGGTTATGGGATGACTTGGTTAGTTGCTGTGATATTATGTTTTAGGTTCTTTACTGTTGGTTTACTTCTTCTACCGTCTATATGGAGAGTCTCTTATATTTTATGATACAGAACTACATAGGCATATTGTAGCAACAATTCGGCTAGCAGCTGTCATGGGGGTGAAAGACCAACACAAGCCCAAGAGCAAAAACGCTCCCAGCACAGATTCTTTTGATATGCTTTACTAAGGAAAGTAACTGTAAGGGGTTAACAATCTTACTTTAATCTAACCTAGAAATATCATTCACTTAGTTCAGGAGGAAAAGCCAGCAACCTGAACTTCAGAACAAACACCAACAAATTACAAACATACATTAGAAACAGATCAAATCACAATTCATGGTTACTAGGAAAACATCAACATCTGGGTTGAAGAGCCGATAGGCTCTTAGAGCAGCTGCCCAGAGTCTCCACATCAACATTCCTCCAGGAGTGAGAGCCCCCAGCAAACAGCTCTGTTCTCTCTTTTTATACAGTCTTTAGATGTCATCAAACGTCATCTGAGCAACCAGAACTTAGGTGCCTACTATTGGCTCTGGTCTTAGCAACTACCCTTAGGGCCCTGGGCGCTTCCTGCCTCTCTCAAACTAGAGAACTAGTTTGCTAACCAGCCTGGGGTTTTGCTCCTAGTAAGACTCAATCAAAGACATTTAATTAGTTTGGCATTCTAAAACAGTAAGGAAGTCCCACCTTAATTACCAATATACATATTTACAATTATCGTCGATATTGTGATACTGCCTTGATAATATACCACTCCAGCATCTTTGCCAAGAAAACTCTATATAGGGTCACAAAGAATGGGATATGACACCACCACCACCACATCGTTTTTAAAAAAGCGTAAGCTCATCATGTTACTTTCAAAGCCATTCCACTTGTCTGCTTCCATCTGAATTAAGTTTGATTCTCTTCTGTACATTTTTAAGGATGTTTCAAAGATCCATTTTTATTTCTTTCCTCATTTTAGCAACTAACTAGCACACTTTGGCCTCAAATAAAAAGGGAAATACACAATCCTTTCACAAAATAAGTCAAGGAAAAGAAATTAGTATAATTGCCATATCAAAAAGTTTATGTCTGATTCTGTCCCTCGGACCCATCAAATCCCTGTGACAATATGGGCAGCATTCATTATCAATGGCATTCTGAACTTAAGCTTATCATTACACTTTATACATTATACATTAAACAAGTTATTATACTTGATCAGAGTTATCTTTCAAAACATTTTTCTTTATAATGTTTATGTTACATAAATTATTCTCCTGGTTCTCCTCACTTTTACCTTATATTTTGATGTAAGGAAAATGAGTGACTTAAATTTTTTTTAATTTTTGAAATAAAAAACTAATTGGGTTTTATTATGTAGCTAACCTTCACTCTATATAAGTCTGTCAAAATTTCTCTGAAGCCATCACTTTCATCACTTCCTACACTAAAATATTAATTCATTATATTCATTTAGCATAATTTGTCCAACCATTCTTCACTTTATGGATACTCTAACCTTAGTTTCTAGTTCTTTGCTATGGCAAAGAAGAGTTCCAAAAAAAAATTTAGTAAGTGCTTTTCTTGTTCTTTTGAAATCTTTGGAGTATGGGTCTAGCAGTTATATCGCTGAGTCACAGAATATGCACAATGACTTTTGGGGCCATAATCCCAAATCATTTCATTTACAGCTTCCCTAACAATGCATTAATATACCTGTTTTGTCATAGCCCCTCCAACATGTCATTTTCCCTTTTTTTTGACAACTTAGCATTTTTATGTGATTCTTAATAGTGTGAAATTCTTCCTTTGAGATCTACCTGTTAACTACTTTGACCATTTATCTACTAGGAAATGTCTGTCATTCTTATATTTGAATCAATTCTTCACAATCCTTCACATATCTTGAGTATCAGACCATCACCAGAGAAACCTGAACAGATTTTCCCTTAAACTATTTTTCTTCTATTTTTAATAGCACTGATTTTATGTAAAACTTTGCAATTTCATGCAATAACTCATACACTTTATTTTATATGATCTACTCTATCTGTTGCCTAGAAAGGAACTCTTCCCCTATTCACAGTTACTATAGGTACTTCCTTTCTTTCTTGCCTAATTTGTTTATGATGTGACCTTTCATGTCTAGGTCATGTATATATTTGAAGTTTATCTTTGATAAGTTGAGAGATCTTGGTCTAACCTAATATATGGCAGACTGCTTTCCAATTATCCAGGGAGTTTTTGTCAATTAGAGAGGATATACCTAAAAATTGTTTATACTGCAATACTAGGCTTGTTTCTTTCTCTGTGCTGTGTACATAATCAGTTCTACTGATCAACTTTTCATTTTCCTGGCCAATACCAAACACCGTTGTAAAATAGTTTGAGGTCTTGTACTGCTGGGCTACCTTCTTTCCCGCTTTTTTCTATCATTTCATTTAAAACCTTTGCCTTTTATTTCTCAAGATGAATTTTTATTATTTTTATAGCTCTCTGATATAATCCTATAGTAGTTTAATTAATGTAGCATTGTCATGTTTATTACACTGGCATAGCCCAAACATAAACTAATGCCTCTGTACTTATTTAAATCTGTCTTTATTTCTGTAAAGATTATTTTGTAGCTATATTGATATAGTTCCTGTATGTATATTATTAGGTCATATCTATCTATCTAATCTATCTATGTATCTATCTGTCTGTCTGTCTGTCTATATAGTGATTTGAAATGAAACATCATTCTGTCTCTGCGTTCTGGGTTTTCTATATATAGGAAAGTTGATGGTATGCAGAAGGGTGATTTTATAGCCTACCACTTTAGGGAACTTGCTCATTTTTTCAGTTCATTTTTAGTAACTCTTTAGAGTCCTCTGTTGTTGTTCAGTCATTCAGTCATGACACCATGGAATCACACCAGGCCATTCTGTCCTCCACTGTCTATCTCCCAAAGTCCATCTAAGCTCATATGAGGGTCATTGTTTCAATGACACTATCTGTCCATCTCATCCTCTGCCATCTCCTTCTCCTTTTGCCTTCAATCTTTCCCAGCATCAGACTCTTTTCCAATGAGTCATAGATCTTTCATTGCAGGTCCCTATGAACACTGATCTTTACAGTACCAAATTTTCCTTTTGTCACCAGACACATCCACAGCTAAGTGTCCTTTTCTTTGGGCCCAGCTACTTCACTCTTTCTGGAAATACTTATGGTTGTCCTCCACTCTTCCCCAATAATGTGTTGGATACCTTCTGACCTCATTTTCCAATGCCATATCTTTTAACATTTTAGTAATGTCTGTGGGGTTTTCTTGGCAAAGATACTGGAGCGGTTTGCCATTTCCATCTCCAGTTGATCACCTTTCCTACACAGACAAAATCATCTACAAAAAAGTAATATAATTTCTTCTTTGCCTATGCTTAGTCCTTTGAGATCTGTTTCTTGTCTTACTGCTATAGCTAGCAAATATTTCTAGCTCCACGGAGGTGATAAGCGGTAAAAAGAAATATCTTTGCTACACCCCTGATCTTATTGGAAAGACCTCGAATTTATATATTACATATTATTGGAAAGGACCCTAGTTTACATATTACATATGCAAATTACATATACCTTACCACTAAATATAAGGCTGGCTCTAAGTTATACATAAATAGCATTTACTATGTAAAAGATTCTATGTAGATTTATTCTAGGAATTCTTTATCTTGAGATCTGTGAACTTGGGATTTTTTTTTCCTTTTAAATTTGAATATAATTGGTTTCCCTTGTAATTCTACATATTTTATTTTATGCATTTAAGAACATCATTCAGAGGTTTCACCAGATTATCAAAGGGTTCCATAACACAGGAAAGGTTAAAAACCCCTGATTTATTCCTCTGCTTTTTGGTTTTATAACTAAAACATTTTTGGAACCTACTGACACAATCACATGATTTTGATTGTCTTTATTAGCAGACTGCTTTATGTTTATACAGTTACCTCTTCCACATCACAATTTCCCCTATCAAAGTTTTGATATTTCATAGGTTGGCATAAGAAATTAAATGGGAATTTGGGGGGAGTTCGGCAGAAGCCACAGATGACATAGAAAAAAGTTTAGAAACTAGGAAATGCATACAATACTTGTATAGCATTGCGTAATATGAACCCAAATTTTACAATAAGGTACTGTAAACATCACATAAAAGACAAAGAAAAAATTCAGACTTCTTCTCTAGTAAAAAGGGAGGGCCAAAAAATTTTATGCGGAATTTCCAGATCTCAAGGGGGCCATGCCCCAACCCCATGATGTGGAAGGCATAACTACAGTTGTCCCCAATACAGAGCCAAACACAAATCTTATTTTGTAATAATGTGCAATCTTTTAGATGAGTTACTTTAGCCTCTTTTTTAACATTTAATTTAAAACTTTAGTATTGATATATATTAGGGAAGTTGGTCTATAGTTTTTTCCCCCTGCTTTTTTTCTCCCTTCTTCAGGTATCAACAACATATTTGCATAATAAAAGGAATTTATCAGGGTCCCTTCTTTTCCAGATTTTTCCCATATATTTCATGTAATATTGCGATTAATTATTCTAAGAATATCTGGTAGAAATTGCTTGTAAATACATCTGGGTTTTCTCCCCTCTTTGGTTTTTCAGTTACATATAGCTTATTCATTTTATTTTCCTAAGACTATATTATTTTTCTACTATTAATCTTAATATTTTATATTTTTCTATTCCATTTCGTTTCGTTTCAGTCTGTTTTGTTATCAGAGAGAGCCCAAGCAGGTATCTGGATAATATATTATATATACATATATATATATATATCTACCTAGATAACAGAAGAAATCTGTGAATCTATGCATGCCAGGTGTTTGATCTGTTTCCCAAACTCCTCAAATATTTCTTCTTTCCATTGTTCTCTAATATATTCCAATGACAAAATCCCTTTTATTTCTCCCCATTCTGACCTTCACCCAAATACTTTCAGTCCTTCACACAAGCCAACGAGAGGTTTCATTACAGCAAGTAACTGGTTAAATTTCCTCCCTTAAATTAGGACCTTTACTTCTTATTTGTTCTTTAGGCTATTGGTTTGACTACTGGTTCCTTTCTTTTTTTCTTTTTCCTTCTTTGGGCTACTTGCTATGATGACAAAGATCCAAAAAGGCTGATATCTAAATACCTACTATATCCTTGTGTATCCTCTATGTCTTATAAAGATGACTGAGGCTCTCAGTGATCAAGAAACACAAGTGTCAAAGGTGAGATTCTGAATGGAGGTCTTCACACAAAGAAGCAAATTAAGCCTAGGTGACAGAAAAATATTTCTTAACAATTGCAGCTATTCCAAAGTGGAGATATCTGACTAGAAAGGCAGTGGGCTTCCCAATTTGGAGGCCTTCAAGTAGAATCTAGAAGACTATTTATCTAGTAGGTTAACAGCAAGCCTTCCCTTTTCATGTATATATTGGATTTGATGACTAAGGTCACAACCAACTCTCATATTCTGTGATTCCGTCCATCTGTGGCCAGTATCAAGTCTTACTGATTCTAACTCTTTAAGTATCTCGAATCTGTATTCTCTCTTGGATTTCCACAGCTATCACCACAGTTCAGATTCTAAGTTTCACGTGGCTAAGCAAAAATAAAATAATAGTCTTTTCTGCAATCTTGATGTTTTAAAACCATCATGATTACAACATATTTTTTGAACAGCCCAACAGAAACAGAGGAGATTTTTGGGCCCCAAGTTTAAATTTCTAATAACATTTTTAATTCACCCAACAAGCACAAATATCCTAAGACGAAAGAACTGTCATGAAAGTGATCTGAAAGATCCATCATTTCTACCATGATTGAAACTGCCCCTTATGCTCACAAACTTATTTTATTTTGTGACATGGAATGGGACATTAAAAGCTTCACCTGCTATACTCTTAGGACAAAACAAGTAATTGAGAAGACAATAAGAAATTTCATTCCTCACAGTAACTTGAAAGGCACTATAATTGTATTTCACCCTGACTAAAAAAATTACAAAAGATGTCTAAAGTTCTCACATTTACGATTAGACGGTGGAGGAACAGTGCTCACAGAGATGAAAAAGATGATACAGAGTACCCACAAGAAGAACCAGAATGGGAGAGAGAAAACATTAACATGGGACTGAGAAAGGCATTTCACATCTAAAGTAATTAAAGGTCAATTCTATTCAAACTGGTTGATAATCAAGCTCTAGTAATCTTCAAGTGCTTAAACTATCAAGAACATTTCAATAGTGCTTTCACTTGATGTCATATCAGCATTCTCTTTGCAACACTTCTACCACAAGTTTTAGTAAATTCTACAAGGGAAAAAAGCCATCAAGAAATGTAATCATAACTATATTTCAAATACTCTTTTGATGAAAGTGAAATAGGGGATAATATTATAGGAAAAAAGACATGTAGCAGAAGTGTTCCATATAGAAAGAACAGTAAAATAACGTACAATGCAGAAAATATGTTACAAATGTATACTATGAAAATGAACAAATTTTAGATTAAGAAAATTAAAACATGCACATTTAGACATTAGTGATACTGAAAACTTAATTAGAACTAGAAAGGGTATGAAGAAAAATTATACCAGCAATACTGCCTTGTAGGACAGAACTTCTAATTTATTTTCCTCTATTTCAAGAGTGAATATACATTGTATGTGTATGTTTATTTAAAACAAACATTTCTAGGTTTCATTTCTCAAATGAAAAACCCTATACATTTAAAATTGTTTTGAGGAAAAATAAATATTCTATATTCAATAAAGATCCTCTCCAATAACCTTCAAATTGGTATCAATTCAGTGAAGTCAATTTTTTTCCCCCACTAATCAATGTAGAGGCCTTGATTTCAATAAAGGTGATAAAAGTTTCTCTAACCCTTAAGAGCTACAAGCTCTCAACACATGATCATCGTTAGGCCCCTACCAAAACTAAACACTCAGACTGCATAAATGTCTCTTAGTGCACGGTCCGTCTGTCTAGCAACTCCAGTCCACCAGCCATATGGCAGCTGTTGCCCTTTGAGGTCCAAAGTCAAGTCTTTAGGGAATCACAAAGTCTGCCTCAAAAAAGCAAGAACTATCCATTAGAGAACACTTCAGAAGATACTTGAAAGATTTCCATTAGAGATGTTCTATAGAACATCTAATTGTTTCTATAAGATTTTTAAAGGCCCTAACATAATTAAGTACACTAAAAAGGATTTCCAGTTTCTTTTATTTAAAAAAAAAACAAACTACTGCTTTTAAATTTGAGGAGAGACGCATTCACTTGTATCTTCCTATCCTTCTCAGTCTAACCTCACACCTTCCCTCCAGTCATACATAAAAGAAATTAATATATCAATTAACAATAAGTCAAAATTTAAAGAGATGTCAGACATTAAACACCCATTTCAAATTTAACGTCTACTTTCTGTAAACTGCTTAAAAATAACCTTCCCGATTAAAACCTTTCTACAAGCCCAAAATACTTTTCATAATGTTTGTTACAAATATTCTTTACTATCAGGTAAGCACTTGTATGCAAACTTCATTCAAGATTTACTCATGCTTTATCTTCTAAATATTTCTAGTCACACTTATTTCCACTTAAAAACAAATATGTAAGAAATTATGAATAGGTTAGGTAAAAATTATTCTAAAATATCAAGGTGCAAGAAGACAAAAGCTAAAAGTGCTGATGCTAAAAAATTAGTTTAAGAAAGGATCTTAAGAAATAATTAACTGCCAAGATATTATTCAATTCAACATCAAATTCCCTAGTTTCTGGAAAAGAAAAACTGTAAATACCTTCAAAATAAAAACTGTTACCATTTTAACTGTTTGAGGAACTAGGTATTTTTATAGTTGAGAGGGGAAAAGCTATAATAAATATTGTGATACTGTTGCTTATTTAGGTTCATAACAAAAAAATTCACCCTTATAAGATATTTATTACAGTAACAAATCTTTACAAAGTGTTATATAAAATTCATTAGTTCACCTTAATCAATTCTAGGATCCACATATACATTCACTTCTGACAGTCTAATTCCAAAAAGCAATTACAACCTCAGCTCTTATGTAGAAAGACAACAGAAAGCAACTATGTTAAACTGGTAAAAAGAATGAAAATCTAAAGAAAACAGATTAGGAATGATTTATATGAATTCCTAGTGCTGAAGTTAATTACAACTAACCCAATAAAATAGTGCCTTTATTATTGTACAGCAAGTAATAGCTCTAGATGTAAAAAACAGAACTCCTTCTGCTGACTTGCATGCTCAATCCCATAGCACACTACATTAAGAATTAAACATGTAGTAAATAAGCCATACAGAAAACAGCAGTTTTTAACTAAAAGCAGAAGACTCCCCTGCTGTTTAACCATTTGGGGTCTTCCACTCTGAACAGTGAATGCAGTAAACTGATACCACATTCTTAGCAAATGCCTAAAGTTAAAATTACAACAAAAATTTCATATAATGAGAGAATATCAGAATTATAACAACCTTTAGAAATCCTTTAGTTCACAATGTCTTTTAAAAGTTAAGGAAACTAGACTTCTGATAGATAAAGTGAGTGATTTGGAAATTTTAGTTCATTATTCAAAATTTAACATCACTTAACTAGACACAAGAATGAAATAGAATAAGCACAGGAAAATGTTCTTTTGAAGTACTTTTATGAGCTAATTCCAGTTTTTAAAAAGGCCAAGGATGGGTTAAGAGAGGAAGCTTATGATACATGATCACAATTAATCTTTAGAGTAACATCAGATTATTTTTAAATTTCCAGTTCTTTTATTTCCCTCCAGCTACTCATCCCACTTCCCAACCCCAATCAGCCATATACTCACTGCCTACCACATGTCATAGTGCAATTTATTGCATTCAAATGCAACATCTCAATGGGAAATAGCAATCGAAATATTTGACCAATGATGCAAGACTTCCTGACATTTCCAATGAAGAGAAGAGCCTGCAGCCACTCAAAAAAGTTGTCTGAGGTCAAGCATTCATCAGCAGATCCATAAGTTGTAATGGCAACAAAAATGCCAGAAAAATGTAAGCACACGAAAACACTGGTGTTTACAGATCTGTTTTATAGGCTCTGTGACAGAGAGATGTATGATTATATCACTATGAAAATGGGGGACAGAAATTGGACATCAAACAATTTCTTACCCAGAAGTATCAAGCTACCTCTAAAACAAAATTTTGCAATGTCCTCTGTGAATGCAAGTTCTCTGACTATAAGGGTTGTTTCATTTTTGTCTCCTTGTAGCAGAAAAATGTTAAGATAATAGTAGTTTATCCCCATAGTTCTGAAAAATTATAATTTGTCCCTTTACAAATAATTTAAGGCTTTAAATTGTGCTAGGTGATTTTCATATAAAAGTGAAAATACTAAAATTTCTAGACACTTAACAAAATGATTAATATGATTGTTTTGACTATTATCTCTCTTAAAAATTCCACTTACAGAAAACTCTGACGTCTACACTTTATAAATTCACTATCATATTTAATTACTGCATTGCAAAGATCATAATCCCAATTTTAAGAGTAGATATAAATTAAGATGAATATATAGCAAATCCGCAAGCATCACATTAATCAACTAGGTCTTCCTAGTCTTATTTGTCTAACAGCTATTGCCAAAATTGCAACAAAGTTCTCAGGTGAGAGGAGCACATTTGGAGGAGGTAGGCCAGAATAGTAAAAGCTAGCAAAAGACTGTTTCTCAGTCAGTGTTTCTGCCATAACCCCACAATGACAGAATCTTTATCAAGAAAGGAAGGTACTAATAACTCAAGCAGACCAAACCTACATAAATGCATTGACAACAATATCAAGCTAGCAAACATATATAAATTGATGCGCAATTGAAAACTCTTTACCTATTTCCTCCAATATTATGCAGAGCTATGCACTGCACAAGCTAAGTGTACAAGCATTCAACTGGTACACTAAATTATAATTTTCATTAAAGTCAGAAATAAGAAAATCTTCACTTGTAGAAATCAGTGAACTCAAGAGGGGACTAACAAAAAAACCAAAATAAAGGTATTTCAAATTTTTAGAGCTTGAAGGTATATGGGATTAAATAGTCTGAGCTCTACAGAAGGAATTTCTAGATCAAATGTCTAGTCCTATCCCTTAATTTTACAAATGAAGCCTAGAAAGGTTCATTGATTTGCCTGAGGTCACGGAGGTCATAAGTAGCAGATACAGAATCTGAACCCAAGTCTTCTAGCTACAAATCCGGACTATTTTGCAGAAAGCCTAAAAGTACCAATCTCTGAGTTAGAAAACAGGTTCGAGTCTTAGATATGCAAAAGAACAGTTTGGAGATGTTTGGAAAATCACCTGGCTTCTCCAACCCTCATTTTTCTTCTCCGTAAAATGAAGGTAAAAATATTTGTACCCTATATATGAAAGGACTATTAAGGAAATCATTTTGTAAAACAAAAAGTGTTACAAAAATGTAAGAAATATAATGCTTAATGATGACATCAACAGTACTATGGACCTATAAGAGCAAACCAGAACATATCACGAAAGAAAAAAAATTATCAAGATTATCATATTATGTTAAGAATTTAAATTGCTAACTCTTCTAGAGAAAATCTACATCTCTGGGAATGTTAACATGATAATCAGGTTTCAACTCTCTAAGCACTATCCTGGTTTTTTCCTTTGAGTTTTAGGAACTTATTTTGCTTTGAAATATACTAACAGCAATGTAGCTGAACTAGTGGCAGTAGGCTAATCCCACACATTTCTAACACCCAGAGAAGTAATGATGGTACTGGCCAATGTGAAATAAGATACCAAATAAGCATCACAGCAGACAAGACTTGCCTGGAAAGCAGTATAAAATTGCCAAAAACTTTTCAACTTATCCTGTTCTCTGATTCCTATTTGACTATCCACCCAACCCCACCTTCACAAGTAATCCATTTGTAAAATTCAACTTTCTCCCTCATGCATATCAACTTTAGAAAATCATATGCTAATATAATCCCACTGGACACACTTATAAGTCTTCAGATAAAGAAGACAACTTACATAGATATGTCTTCTATAAACAGCACACACTGATTCAAAAAGCATTTATTAAGAACCTATACAGGTGCTCTGCTAGGTCCTAGAGACCCAAAGGCAAAAAACAAACAAACAAAACGATCTGAAACAGCTCCTGCCCTCAAAGAAATTCTAAATTCCATTAGGGAAAAACGTGAACACAGATGAGAAAACACAAAATACATGAAAAGTAACTACAAAGTTATTTAATTGGGGGGGGGGGAGCAGTAACTACTGTGAAGAGGATAGGTCTCATATAGGAGGTGCCACTTACGTTTAGCCTTGAAGGAAGATAGTGATAGAGAAGCTAGAACTAGTTTTTCCCTTATGTTTGGTGATACTTTTTACATTTTTAAAAGAAGTATTCCCAGAAAAACTGTCAAAATAGCAATGCTATTGATCTTAATTTATCAAATGCTAATTTTAAGATGAAGCTCTAAAGTCAAAGACTTTTATAGTCCCATATAATACCCAGAAATGGGATACATAATGAGTTATATCTGCAATCAGCATTTAAGTACAGCCATCAGTCAACACCTGAATACACACAACATGTAAACACACTATCCCATAGCAGATAGTGAAAGGAATAAATAAGTGACCTACTAGTTCTAGTCAAATTTACAATAAAATGAAAAAAAGAATAGGAAAGAACACACACACACACACACACACACACACACACACACACACACACCCATACCTGCATATGTGTGTATGTATAAAATAACAAACTAGCATAAGAAGGCTTTGAAAACCAAAGAGTTTTAAATTAGGTTAAATGAAATAATTTTTCATGATAATAACTAAAGTACAAGTTTTAGTTATGACCTTGCTCTTAGAGATCACTTATTCCAATTTCCTCATTTTACACATGAAAAGCTGAGTTCTAGAGAGGGAATGACTTTCCAAGGCCACAGAAGCCATCCAAGGCCATCAGAACCAGAATTCACCCAAGAGCCTTTGACTCCAAGAGCAGTACTCTTTTCAATCTAACCAACTTGCCACTTTCTACTAAAATGAGTAGAGATTAAAAGCAAAGAGAGCTTACTGTAGTAACATAGGGGTGGTGAGGGAGGGCCTTGAATCAAACTTGCTCTATATCTTGATAACAACTGCTCTATAGCTTGATAATATTACCAGATGAAACACTTCTACTGACTCAATCAATCAATTAAAGGCTTTCAACTTTTAAAAGTCCTTAACAGAAAGAAACTGACACTCAGGGTAACTAACATTGCTGAGGTTGCAGAGCCAAGATTTGAATGAATGTCCTCTGACTTCTATGTCCTTCTACTGAACTGCATTGCTGTAATAAGAAATAATCACTCTCCCTATCCTAATATGCTATGATTCTAAATATTTTGCCCCAAGACAACAGCATCATCTTCTATCCATGACATTTTAATATGCTTAATATGCTCCACACATTTTTACCTAAAATATCACACGAAAAATCCCCTATACTTTCCACAACTTACAATTTCCTCCTAGTCTATCCATGACTTTCTGAGTGTAGATGATTGATTCAATGTAATGTTAAAAAATGCAACAGAAAAAGTCAAGAAACATCAACAGGGACATGTACACAGATTCCTTCAGTTGCAATTATTGTAAAGCCAAAAAGAAATGTTAGCATTCACTGAACATTCCAATGTCCTATATCCCTCCCATTTGCTAAACCTTTTTCATAGTTCCAAGTTAAACAGACTAGTTGTAAAGCAGCAGGGTGCCAAATTAAATCCTACTTTATTTTCAGAGGTCTCCACACTCCTAGGCTGACTTCCTGTCAGGAAGAGTTCCATTTCACTGCATAGCCCAATCAGCAGGGAACTTACAGAATTAAGTGCCAGTTGATATTACTTTGTTTTGCATTTACCACCCATGAGAATATTGTTCAAAGATCTAGTTATAGAGTCAGCATGGTATCATCCTTCTGACTAGACTGCCAAGCCACGGGGTATGTTCCCCATGCCACCAAATTCCCCTTAAATGGTTGTGTTTTCGAAGTCCTAGTGTGCTGGTGAAGCAACAGGATGCCTTGTATTTCAGAAGAGATGTTACATGTGAAGTTAAGTTACAATCATTTTAACCTTAAAATGAGGAACTTCTACCTAATATTATAGAAAGGTTTTTGTCATAAGTTTTCATCTAAGCTCAGTTAAAGTAATTTTTTAAATCATCATCCTAACAAAAATATCCCAACAAAAATAAATCCTTTTATTTCATGTGAAAAACCGAACTTTTTTTTTTAAATTAAGGCTTTTCTTTAAGGGAGGAAGAAAGGGCTTAGTATCTTGAGCAGAAATGAACAATGTATAATAGTCAAGAGTCTCGATCTTCTATATATAATTCAAATTTGATCCAATTTAAGCATATTCAGGAAACATTTTTGTCAAATATTTTTGTCAAATTACTATAGGGTAAAGAGCTATCAACTAGATGGATTTCAGATTACTCTTTAAAGTTACATGTGATCTAAGATCTCCCACATCTAATTTCCATTCTTCAACCTTTAAACACTATTTTCAAAGCCCTACTCAAGCAAAACATAAAAAACCAACTAGACAAAAGCCTTTATTTTACTCTATAAAAGAAAAAGTTTTTATTTCACACAAAATGTTTTTTAAGGTCAAAATTAAATTAACAGTGCTTTTTTGTAATAAAGTACAGAATAATTATAATGGATGTATCTGTGTTCCCAGCTTTTATCTATTATAACAGTAACATTCATAGAAGCTCTAAGGAAAAAATTAGGTGATTACTCCTACTATAGAACTGGCAGGCAGAAATGAACAGTAATTTTTTTTTAGTCCAATATCCACTAGCAGTGAATCAAAGGGCTTAACAATGTATTCTTATTGATTTTTTCCCCTGACCAAAAGGTCATGGGCACTGACACTTCCAAAGCACAAGTAAGTCCAATATATGTAAATTAAGATTCTTGTAATGCTCAAAATATAACCTAGTAAGAAACTACAGTCTCTAAAACTGGAAGAAAAAAAAAAGAGGCATTCTTACAGAATGAAGAAAGGAAATAATGTAGAAATAATAAAAGTAATGAAATCTTATCCTAAGTAGGATTTGGTACATGGGATCCAAATCAGAACAAAATAAGATGATGGATAAAGGAAGGATGCCTATTTGAGGGAATGCATACTTTTCTCACTAAAACCACTATGGAGTAAAATGACATGACAATACTTTTAATTCAGTAAATTGTTTTGAAAATTGCTCACTGTGAGAGAAACTTTTAAAGCAATGGGAAAAAAGATGAGTACAGTATAAGCAGAGTTTTACATAGTTATTATTTAAGACTAACATAAGGAAGGTGAAGGAAAACATCTTTTGGTAAACATATATTTTATTAAAATGAAGAGATTCAAAACATTCAGAATACTCTGCCATTAATTTTTTGGGAATATGGTTATAATAAAGTGCCACAGAATCTTTTGTGAACAAAAGTGATGATGTTTGAAAATCACTGCCTGAAATTTTTAAATTTACATAAAGGTTAGAAGTTTCTGTGAAATAGATATGAATTTAAAGGGGGAAATAGTTTTACCTTCTAATACTACTCAAGGTGATATACTTCTTAAAATAGATTTTCACTAATATTTTTGTTTTTGCATCATCTACTTTTCTCTATACCTCTCTGCCTGGCCCTACCCATAAAGTAATTCCTTCTAACAGAGAATCTTTCAAGACCTGAAGAAAAGACAAAATCAGCAAAACCAATCAACACATTGAAAGAGGTTGGTTTTATATGCAATATTACACGTCTATACATGCTAACATCCAAAGGAAGTACTGGGTGACAGCAGTATCTTCATATTGCTCCTACGGGGCCAACCTCGTTGTTTTCAACTTTTAACATTCAGGTTCAACAGTTTGTGTTTGTTGTTCTTTCAACAGTCATTTCTTATAGGACAATAACATTAAATTAAATTCATGTTACCATAATTTGTTTACCTTTTCCCCAATTTGAAAGGTATCAATTATATTTCCATTTATTTGACACTCCAAAAAGTACTATGAATATTTTAGTATATGTGAATCATTTCTTTCTGTATTTGACCTCTTTGGAGCAAATACTAGCATAGTATGGACATTTTAGTCCTATTATTGGCAATTATACTATCTATCTTATAGAGCTCTTTGAATTATGTTAATGAGAATAGTATTTCCTTATTTGAACTATGTATTACAGATATTTATTATAATTCAGTACTTCCAGCATTATGTTCATGAGAGTGAGAGTTGACAGGTTGATGGGAAAAGTCTTCCACTGATACCCATGTGATATCAAAAAGTGGATAGTTACTTGGGCAGTTTAGAAGAGTGTATATGATGACATAATGCTACCATTCTAATGGGGGAGGAGAAACAAGTGTTCCTTCAGAACCTTAATGTCTTCAAAGGATACTAAGTAGAAGAAAAAAAAGAGGATTTTTATATTGGATTATTTCTATTCTGAGGGTTTCAAGGGAGAAAGAGAAGGAAGAGTAAAGAGGCTATACTAATAAAAAAAAAGGATGAAGGATATGGAAAATATTATTTCTCAGAAGTGGGGAATATGAGGAGCAAATAAACATGAAGGAAGGGAGTGAGGAGAATAGACATCAAATAGACCTCACTCTTAATGAAAACAAACAAAGGTTTAAAAAACATAGTCTGATGTAGAAATACATAAAACAGAACTCAGTGAACAGCGTCATGAGAACAATTGCAATGGTAAGTAAAGTTGGACTTTTCCCCGTTTTTTCTTTCGGAATGCTTCTCAGCACTCAGGCAATCAACTGTCTTTGATTGAGTTTTGCCTTTGTTTCAATCAAGAGTCTTTGATTGAATCAAGAGTCTTTGATGACCTGTTAAGTCACAAGAAAGCCTAAGTCACATGAGTTTGAGTCACATGGTTATAACACCCTCTGACCCTAAAGAAATGTATATATATTCTGAGGTTAGCATTTCGTTTCTGGGGGCCCACTCATTGGAACAGCGTTCCTGTGATTTCACCAGAAGAGACTCCGGCTAGCCGTAAGGAACCGCCCCCCCACCCCGGCTTTGAAAACCCAGATGTTGGTGTTTCTCCCTCTCTCTGGTAATTATGTATGTATTGCCATGGACAGACAGAAGCTTTGTCTGCTGATTTGTGTTATTTGCTCTGTTTGTATAATTTCTGCTTGTAATTTCTGTTTGTGCTTTCTCTGAAATTCAAGGTGCTGACTTTTTCAACTGAACCGTGAATAAGTATGTTCAATTAAAGTGAGATTGTAAACTCCTTAAAGTTGCTTTCCTTAGAAAAGCAGATAAAGAATCTGTGCTAGCAACCCTCCTGTGTGCTGATGTCATTGGCCTTACACCTCCACCATAGCTGCAAGCAGCACTGTTGTTACAATTTATACAAGGACCACATTGTGGGAAAAAAAAGAATTTGGCATGACCTAAGAATTCTTATCAAAGCATTCAGCAACCATATAACCAGAAGATCTATTATGAAGGCATGTTACCCATCTTGTTATTCATTTGTTGACAGAGAAATAAAGAACTCAAGGTACAGGAAGTAGACATTACAATTCCAAGAATTCCTTTTACTTGATTTGTTACACTTATTTATTTTTCCCCTTTCTTTTGGCTTCCAATTAGCAGGGTAGGTATGTATGTGAACCAAGAATTGCTAGAAGAGCAGGCTGCTTTTCAAAGAGGCAGAGGATCTAGAGAACAAATTGCTAACATTCTCTGAATTATACAGAAAGCAAGGGGGTTTCAGAAAAACATCTATTTCTGCTTCATGGACTACACTAAAACATTTGACTGTGTGGATATCACAACAAAATATAGCAAGTCCTTAGAGATCGGAATATCAGATCATCTTACTTGTCTCCTAAGGAACCTATAAGCAGGCCAAGAAGCAACAGTTAGAACTGGACATGGAAAACAATTGATTGGTTTAAGACTGGAAAAGGAATACAACAAGGTTGTATACCGTCACCTTATTTAACTTATATGCAGAGCATATTATGCAAAATGCCAGGCTGAACGAATCAAAAACCAGAATTAAGGTTGCTGACAGAAACATCAACAATCTCAAATAGGCAAATGATATGACTCTGATGGCAGAAAATGAAGAGGAATTAAGAAGCCTCTTTCTTGATGTGGAGGGTGTCAAAGCTGACTTGAAGCTTAACATTAAAAAAACTCTAAAATATTGTCAAGTGGTCCTATCACTTCCTGTCAGAAGAAGAAGAAATGGTAGCAGTGTCAGATTTTTTATTTTTGGGCTCAAACGTCACTGCAGACAGCGACTGCAGCCATGAAATTAAAAGACACTTGCTCCTTGGAAGGAAAGCTATGACAACCCTGGACAGCATGCTTAAAAACAGAGATAACACCTTGCTAACAAAGGTCTGCATAGTCAAAGTTATGGTTTTTCCAGTAGCAATGTATGGCTGTGAGAGGAGGGCTGTTAGAAAAGCTGAGCACCACTGAATTGATGCTTTAGAAATGGGGTGCTGAAGAAGACTTTTGAGAGTCCCTTGGACAGCAAGAAAATCAAATCAGCCAATACTTAAAGAAACTGATTCAGGCTATTCACTGAAAGGTCAAATACTGAAGCTGAAGCTTACATGCTTTGGCCACATAATGAAAATACAGGACTCACTAGAAACTGGTATTTGGAAATAAAGAAGGCAAAAGGAAAAGGGGGTGGTAGAAGATGAGTTGGATAGGTAGTGTCAAAAAATAAACATGTACTTGAACAGATTCTGGGAGACAGTGGAGGATAAAAAGGCCTGGTATGCTATAGAGTCCAAGTGGTCACAAAGCATTGGACATGAAAGAACAACTGAACAACAATGGAGGGGTAGGCCACAGAGATGACAGGGAGATTAGCAATAGTGATGCAAAAACAGGGGGTACCAGGGATAGGGGTGGTTATATAACTTTTTTTTTAAACTGCACAGAACATAACCCAAATTGAGAAGGAAGCACAGACTAATGTGACAGTTATAAAGGTAATGTATTGAATTTAGTATATATTTTTTCACTTTAAAAGCAAATAAACAAAAAAATTATTTCATATTAAATACTCTTTTTCTGTTCTGCTATGTATAGGGAAGTGTTCTTTTTGGTATTAAAATTTAGAATAAAAAGTAAAATTTAAAAAGTTTTTTCAGGTTTGAGACAGACATAAACTGATTCAAAGTAAGTAACAGCAGGAGAAAATTTACACAGTGACCACAACAATGTGAAGGAAAAACAATATTGAAAGACTTTAAAAAACACCTATCAGTACAATGACTAATTATAATTACAGAAGATGGACGAAGAAGTAAGCCTTCCCAACCTGAGCAGGAAGCTAAAGGACTAAAAGTGCTCAATAAGGCCTACCTAACCAAACAAATAGGGTGTGTTAATGTCTTTTGTTTAATTGTTTCTCTTTGTTACAAAGGCAGGTCCTATCAGGGAAGAGGGAAGAGCATTATGAAATGACAATGATATTTTTCAAAGAGCATCAGTAAAATATCTTTAAAGGATATTCAAGTACATGTGTGATAACAAATCACTAAAGACTAGAGAGAGGCAAAGATACAGACCCTACAGCTATGTGCTAACCTGCTGGAGAATTGCAATGCTGTATTCTTTTTACTTTCAATGTCATTAAGAAAGATGCTTAACAGGCATCTGTTAAATGCGTACTATGTATAGGACACTGTTAAGCACTAAGGACACAAAAGTGAAACAGACCCTACCCTCAGGTAGCTATAGTCTAACGAGAGAAACAATTTATATACAAGTATAGACAAAATGAACGCAAGGTAGTTTTGGGAGCGGTACATTAGCAGCTGGAAAGATCAGAAAAGCTGTCTTTTGGCAGGTGGTACTTGAGTCAAGTCCTGAAGGAAACTAGGTATTATAATTCCAAGACATGGAGGAAAGGAGGGAGTATGTTCCAGACATGAGAGATAGTCAGAGCTAAGCTGCTAGATACAGAGTATAGATAAGTACAGAATATAGAATATATTATTTAATTTATATACCAATTAGCAATCGTTGGAAAGGAGATTAGAATCTCTAGAGCCAACACAAGATAAATTATGAATTTTTGTTGGGAATACATTTATATAGTCAGATTAAACTGCATCTGGGCTGATAAACTAATAGGAAAGAAATCAAGGGTTCCACTGCCGCCAGCCAAACCTTGCCTGTATATGTGTTTAACTCTAAAAAGGGACTCAGAACTTCGTGACTCAGGTCCTGCTTGTGCCA
Organism: Trichosurus vulpecula; assembly: GCF_011100635.1. Lineage (NCBI taxonomy): Eukaryota > Metazoa > Chordata > Mammalia > Diprotodontia > Phalangeridae > Trichosurus > Trichosurus vulpecula. The sequence goes on along the minus strand of NC_050578.1, from coordinate 103,299,068 downwards.
AGGAAATGGGATGGAAGAGCCCTAACTGAATTCAGAAGACAATCTTGTGGCTTACAACAATATAACAAATAGCCTAATCTTTGGTACTTAATGACAATGAAATGCAGATATTTCTGGGTATGGGATTACCCTGTAATAATAGTGTTAAATAGTATCTGCCACTTGTTCCTTTTAAAAATGAAGTACAAGTTCTAAAACATAAATAAATAATGTTTATGCTTGGCTATCTTAATTTATATTTTTATTTTTGGAATCATAATTGAATGTATTTTAACTGAAAGTATTTTAATGCCTTATTCAATTAGTGGTCACTGTAGTACTAATTGAAATAATCTATATTAGAGTACTCCTTATAACTATACTCAAAAAAGACTATTATGTAAATCATTTTAGCTTATGCATCAACATTAGTCACTAACAACAATTAGTAAAGAAATTATAAAAAGAACAAATCAAATTAACATACATTATGATACTTGCTAACAACAATAAAGGTGAGAAGGGATTAAGAATGATAAGAGATACATAGGAAAATATAGTTCAGGTAAAAGAAATCAGAGAGGCTAAAATTTATGATTCTGTATCATGAACACTTTGTTCAAAAAATTAATTGGCAGGCCCTGGACACGGTAGTCACCAAATACCTAGATAAAGAATAAAACAGATTATATTTTAACAGACAAAAAATTGTATTAAGATCACAGTGATCCCCAAGTCATCTGTCTCTGTACAGTTAGACCAAAACCTCATCAATACTAATATCATCATGTTTAAAAAAAAATAACAATAATAAAAAGATGTGTAGTACAACTAAAAGAACTTTAAACTGATTAATTTAAACAAATAACTAAAAAATTTAAAAATAGTAAATAGAAAAGAGAAATGACATCAATATAAGTGATAATACTTTTAGCCAGAAGTTAAACCAATGTAAACAGCCACAGCAAAGTAAGCAAAAGAGCCCCAAAAGAGCCCAATCAACAAATATTTGATTTGTGTGCCAAATGGCTAGCAAAAGCAACAAGTTGGAATATAAACTTGTCTCTAAAAACAGAAAATGAAAAATTAATAAGCAGAAAGCAATGGAAGGTAAGGCCAGTTTAAACAAAGGATGACAAGATATCCAACTAAGCACAGTTAACTCAAGGGAAATCAAGGCTGAAAACGTAAAGGACTACAAATAGAGGAAAAATGGACAAAACAATTTTACAAAACTAATTCTAACAATCTATTTTCTCCATCAAGAATACTGGAATCACTGCCCCTAAACATCACAGTCCTCAAGGTGTTTGCAAGCAAGTAAAAGTGGAACTAGAGAGAATACAGAAAAGGAATCCAAATGATACTAAGTATATAAAGTAGAGATCTGTGCTGGAGGCAATACAATGGGGAAGAAGTTTAATATGCAAGGTATCTTAAGGGAGGGAAAGATGCCAAAAGCATGGAAACGATCTCAGACTGATCTGATAAACCCAAAAAAGTGACTAAGGGAATATCAACAATTGCTAAAATATATACTCTCAGGTTCCAATGATCAGTAATCCTGCCGTAAGTAATGGTTATCACTAAGCATAACATTCAATTAAGAAAGAAATCTATTTATTAAATATATTGGAAGTACTTAATAAATCCTCAATGAATGAGTGAATCAAACAAATGTGGGGAGAGAGTGGAGGAAGACTAAAAAAAATACATATGAGCTTAGTAAATATAATAAAAATAGCTTTTTTTTTACTTTACTAAATGTTTAAAAATACAGAATAGGTAGCAAAAGTTAACAGCTTAGTTTTATATAGCATGTTAAGATTTTTAAACTTTGTCTTCACAAAAGCCCTTGGAAATTGATAGTACAAATGTTATTTCTGCATCTTCCAAATGAAGAAAAAGGAGCAAAATGTTTAAGAAATTTACCTATGGTCACAATGTTACACCTAAATTGAAGCCCACCATTAAGCCCACCATTAATCCCCTTTATATTCCTGGCTTTGTCTCTGTCCTACACCCTGAAATGGCATGAAACTGCTTAAGGCATAATTCTGGGTATTGCCCAAGGCTAGTCCCCTGACCCCCACTTCCTCATGATTCAGCATTCTGTATATTCTCTCTATATCAGCATTATGTGCAAGGATCAGTTGTTAGGGTAAGGTATGGGTTTATTTTGGGGACGAGCCCCCCCGGTTGCCAGGTGACCCCATACCCTGGGTTATGGTGCAGCTATTCTACTGGCCAAGCTAGGTCCCTCTACCCAGACCATAGCTGATCAAGTAGAGGTTACTTTCCGGGAAATTCCACCCTGAACCCTCCACCCAGTTATAGGAAACCGATTACAACCTAAGAGGGCCACCCATTCTAGGAAACTGACCACCCTGTGTCACAGGATGGTCGCACCCCTGAATCTTGCCATATTTCCAAACTAGCTCTGAGCTGCTTCTGCTTCTGCTAGCGACCCTCCCTAATTGTGTAATTGTGGTTTTTGCCTTTATGGACACTGTAGTCCCTCAGGTCTGGGCTGCCTGATTTGAGTATACTTTGGGTATGCACTTCAGGTAGTTGCACGCTTGGCCAATAAATCGACACCTAAATTTACCATGGACCTAGGTCTCATCTCGCTGTTATTTTCTACCCAACAACATACCTAAGTAAATGTCAGAGTGGTGATTCAAATACAGGTCCTCTCATATCAATTTCAATATTCACTCTGGCACAAAGAGTCACTTAAAACTTACTTGAACTCTTAAGTATAGTGCTGCCTTTTAAAAAAAATAATAATAGTTCTGTCCTAACAAACAATTTGAATTACAAAATTTACTACTTTGAGCATTAACTGCAGAACAATTTTATTTCCAGGTTCCAAGTGTTTATCTTATTCTCCCTAAGATGACACAGTAATAGGATTCCATTTCTTGGAATTTCTCTGATGTATAAATTCTTAGACTTTCTGGTCTCAGGATCCCTGATAAAAAGAGACTTGGGGATTCCCAGGGTACACAGGCAACACTTTGAGAACCACTCTAATGCAATCATGTTATAACACCTATGCAAAAAATTACTGAAAAGTTCAACTAGTGAGATTACACCAGAAAGATGGCTCCATCTTTGCTAATTTTCATTAAAGACAATTTCAAGGAATATCATTAAAGATTTTTCAAGTTCTACACTAGAGGAACTTCTATAAAACAATCTCACAAATTAGACTGCCACAAAAGCTTAATGTTATTTTATATTAAGCTACTCTAAATACAGCAGATTCCTGGTGGAACTCCATGCCTGTAATAGGTGACATGAAGGCATAACATGAGATAATATAAGGAGAGCACTTTGCATCCTTAAAGTGTTATGTAAAAGTTAGGTGGTGGTGGTGATTGTTGTTGTTTTTAAATAATTAAACATATGAGCTTACAAGCAAAAGGCAGCAGTCAATATTATGGTCTACTCAAGAATGACACACATTGGAGGTCTACCTTTCATTCTGTAGTTGAGGAAAATGAAATGGCATTAATGGTATCTACTGATACCCAAAAGGTCAAAAAAGTAAAATTCAAAAAGTAAAAGAAAAAACAAGCATTAAATGTCATGTATTCAGAAACAATAAAAGGAAAGAATCAGAGGACTGTGGATTTAGAGATGGAAGGGATCATTGAGGTCATTCACTGAACCTTCTACTTTCATGGTTAAGGAAGTTAATACTCAGAGAAATGGAGTAACTTGCCCAAGTACACACAAATAAGTAAAGGGGGCAGAATATGGACCCTAATCCCAAGATTTCAAATGGAATGATCTCTTCAAGGTGGCACACTGCAGAAAAGAGGAAGAGCAAGGGAAAGTAAGGAAAGGGATTAAATAAGGAAAAACACTGAATTACAAAGAAAGATTATGAGTTCAGGTATAAAAGATTCAAGTACAAAACAGAAACCAAGCTAACCAAGACTTGTTGCTATCTGATTACATTTTAAATGAACATTTTTTTAAATTATTTAGAAACTTCATATTTAAAAAGTAGAAAAAAATGTATAATGTGTATATGTGTGTATATCATACCATTATGCCAAGGAATCACATTTCAAAATTGCAAACCAAATATATTCTGATAATATTCAATTTTAAAACATCAGAGTAAAGTAATACTTTATTATAACTTTGGCTGCTTTAATTACTCAGACAGGACAGCAGACCAGACTATACAGTGCTTCTAGTTTTTCCATATACTGTATGCATTTCTGATAAATGGGAAAAGAATAGATGACCTGGCAGAAGGCTCAGACAATAACATGTGATTTACAGGACATGAATGCAGCTACTATAAGATTTATCTGACAGCCCTCTCCGATAGTGGACTGTTGAGTATCCGATGGAATGATTTCTAGTCTAGAAAGTCTACTACTGAGTAGCCATACACATTATTTATTTATTAGATGTTTTGGGTTGAAACCATTTTTAAATGATGCACTTCACAATGCACAGCCATAAATTTGGCTTTAAACCCGAGAAGGGAGGTAGTGTTATTGGAATGTATGTCAGACTGAATTAGGATGAGCAATGCAACGCTTTTATAAAGTGGCCTTGAATGTAACGTCAATTCTTTCAAAAATGATATTAATGTCAAATAAGCAGGATACAAACATTTTGTAGAAGAAGGCTGAAGTAATTTTAAATGAAACATTTCTTTAAATGTAGATGATTTTTCACAAATGATGGTATATTCACAAATGTGTGAATACTTGGAACCTATAAGTTTGTGCAAAACAATACTGGACACGTGACAACTTATTCTACTTTTAAACATCAAAAAAGAGTTTCCTAAATATCGAATGTCACATAATTTTTAAATAACGAAACATTTTAAATTAAGGCTATGGAGCTTAATTTTTGAGTTATTTTATACAAACCATCTTCTAAATATATCTGTGGATAGACCAAACTGCAGGAAGGACTCTTTTGTATGACCCTTATTACTATTTCTCGAGGTAACTATATTTTTTTGAAAGCTCATCAGTAAATAGTTGTTTGTTCCATAAAATGTCCACTTTAAAAATACAGGAGAGAAAATGATTAATTTTGTGGCTCAATGAATCATCATTGTACATTTATGAATGAATGTTTGAAAGTATAATAATAATTTTAAAAATTTCTATAGTCTCTTTTTGATACTGATGGCATGCCAAAAAAGACATCTTGCATATTTTTCAAGTTTGGGTTTTAATATCTCCCATTACAAAAGATGGCTTGTTAAATACTATATGAAGCAATTTAACAAGAAAATTACATATGAATGAAAACAGGAGAAATAATCAAAGTATGCTTGAATTTCACAAAATTAAGCATCCATAATTTGTAAAGTTTAAAATCACATTTGCAGATGTTAAGTTCACAAGTATACCTGATTATTTATGAGATTAAAAACTAGTTTTTGACCTGATCTTTTGATCTCTGGCACACAATCCTCTCCATCTCCTCTTAAAAAATTAATTAGAATTTTAGCAAGATGCTATCTGTTCACTTACTGCTGTAACTTGGACCAAAAAAATATATCAATCAACCTCAACCTATCCCCTCCCAATATCTGCAAAATGTCATCTTGAAATTGAATTTCATATCTCTTTAGCTTTCATGTATAGAAAGACAGTTCACTTCTTACCAAAATAAATCACTTTTGCGATTGCCACACTGACCTCTTTGAATTAGGAAAATTCAAAGTGAAAAATGTAATTATCACTGCAGGACAATCTGTATGCATCTGGAGCTAATTTTTGCTTTATTTCTCACATCATTTTTCATAGAGAGCATATATTACTGGTGCAGTGAATTTTTATGCTCAAAATACTGAACAAATTAACAGCCAAAAAATATATTTCTTTTGAACAACAACACTAAGGTTTCTTGTCTTGTGTTATTTACTTAGCTAAGTGATCATCATACCCCATTTGATTAGATTAGCATTAAACAGCACTGTGACATGTATGACAAATAGGTGCATTAGACCATGTCATTTATTCCCTATCTTTTAGGCTTCTAACATTCAAGTATGTGATATACTAAACACAAGACTGACTATGCAGACATAAATTTACATATACATACTAATACATATATATATGACTTTTTTTCCTTCTATTAAAAATATATCTTCTTCATTTTCTATAAAAGGTCATCTTATTTACAAAAATAAACACATAATAAAGCAATCATTATCAATGCAAACAGAAAGATAACTGAAATTGCACATAACTTTCTTAATAAAAAAAAAAAGACAAATTCCACACAGGTCTCAAAGTAGTAATTGGTAAGTTTCTTCCAAAAATAAGCAAGCAATTATTTCAATACAGAGAACAGCAGTGGAGACTGAAATTTGTTAACTGCCAAAGACATGGTATTTTCTGAAGGAGATGATTAAGTTATGCAAACATGATTCTCACTATAGCCAGAATAATAAGCCTACTAGAAACACAACTACTCTTTGGCTAGTTCATTGTAAAATCCATTAGGTGTAATCTCTACAAGTAATTGTTCTTATTGCACTTTATTGACACTGCACAGTATTGATTTTTCACACCTTCTATGATTCTTTCATTTGTATTCATGAAATGTCCATCAGCACAGTCTAAATAAATTTGGCAATATAGGCACTAAAATGAATAAATCAATGCAAAGAAACATTAATTTTGCATTATCCTTATTCGTCAGGCAAGTAAACCATAAGGGCTATAAATGAAGGTCAAAGGTTTTGAAATGGGTCAGAACCCTTGACCTTTAGACCAATACTCTTCCCATTAAAAAAGGCTATTTTAAAGTTTTAAGTAGGGGAATTTACTACCAACAAGATATTGTTTATAAAAGACTACATAGAAAAAGTTCAATAAAAACATTCCTCTCAAAAGAGAATGAAAAAAAAAAAGCCAAAAGTCTATATAGCTCAATCATGTACTATGGTACATGCTTTATAGTACATTAACATACATGCTTTATGCATAAATATATCCTCACAGAAGCATGTATATAGAATAAATTCAAAGTGAACATACTCTAAATCTTTAAGACTCAATATAAGATAAGAGCAATGGCAAGAATATTATGAAGTTTTTAAACATTTGAGTAATCCTGCTTTAGGAATTTAGTACTTAAATGGCTCTGCTACTATTCCCCTAAATCCACTGTACATGTCAAAAATAATTAGCAATGACAAGGGTTCAAAAGTATTTATCACTCATTTTATAACCTCTACACACAAAAAAAGGAAGAAAACCCATTATTCCCAGAGGAGACAGAATGCCACTCTCACGCTGTAGAAATAAATCTGTTTCTATAACCTTAATATTGTATTGATTTTTATCTCCTCTTATAAAAGATGACAGCAGAGAATTATTTAGTCACCTCAAGATGGAGGTTACATATAACCTAGACATTTTTAATGGGACTCCAAAAACCTCTGTTTTCACTCACCTACTCAGATCACTAAGCACATAAACCAATATGATACATTAAGGATCTGAGTTTGGAAGTAGTTTTTTTTTTCCAAAAATGAAATGAAATTACTAAAAGGCTATAACCTGGAAACAGTAATTAATCAAAAACATAGGATGCAGTTGTTTCCACCTCTGATAACTTTGTAAAATTAAATATGCCTGAGAATTCCTAAAAATAAATTGTTTTGCAATTGTTTTGACTCACCTGAGAACAGAGGAGCATGACCAATTCCACAACTGAGCTACTAGACTTCATGCAAACCAGACCTATTTTTAAAAAGATAAAAAAATTATATGACAAAGTACATCTGAGATTCTAATTGCATAAAAAGAATACTTTATCAAATATGAATTTTTAAAGTTGTAAAACATTTACACCTCAATATAGCAATTAAGAACCAAATGTACTTTGCAAGTTTGCAAGACACACTGTGATTTCTGAAAATCCAAATAGAAGAATATTATTTTTATTGTACAACCTCTTTTTCACTGTATTTTTGGACAGATGATTGAAATACTTACGCAAATTCACACACACACACAGATTCACAATTTGTCATTACTTGTAGAAATGTGCACAGCATATGCTATATTGATTGATATCATCTACATTTTGTGTTTTGGAGAGAGATGGTCATTATACATGCAGAGAAGGGAAATGGCTCCATGACCTTTGCTTTCTCCACTCCTCTCTTTCCCTTCAACCCTCTAGCTATCAATCAAGTTTCCATTTTGTTTCATGGCAGTAGACATCCCAAACACTCTTATTAGTACTTTGACCCGTGACCTCACACTAAACCTTAACAGAAGTGCAAGTAGTTACCCATCAGGTACTCTTAATTTCTTATAAATTGTTTATTTACATTTTTTCTTTAATGCATTATTTTAGTTCATATTGATGCCATCCAAAAGAAATGTGATATAAAGAGCATAATGTCATTAGAATTTTGTTTCCAGAGACATTAATACTAATATATAAAGAAAAAAGAAAAATGTCCTAAATTAATGCACTGTTAACAGCTTTTCCAGTTTCTAAAGGGGTAAAGTGTATCATTCCAAAGAGCAAAATCACTACAGTAAAACCATGACTTCTAATTTTTAAAACTTCTTTTTATTCTTCATCGGAACAGACAATCAAAAGCACGGGTTCCAATAAGTATCACCTGAATATCCCATGAGAGTTTTTACTGGCTTTCTGCAATCTGCCTCATGTGGAACATTCTTTTTTCTTTCTCCTTTTTTATTCTTCCTCTCCACCTTTCCATCTCTACTCTCACCTCTTCCAAATGAAAAATTATCTACTCTTTTCTTTCCCTTTTCTTCCCCAGCTTATTCCTCAAGACAACAAAAAAGTTGTGCTAATGAGACTATTTGGCCTTTCTTTCAGAAACTTAAAAAAATTAGACAGGGTACTCTAAAGATTTGTGAAATATGGAGTAAAATGTGTTCAGCACAGTGAAATATGTTATGATACCTTTGGAAGGGCTGAAGGCATAAGCATGGGAAAAGAAAGGAAAAAGGAAAAATAGTATATTTTTTGATGACAAAAAAGAGTAGAGAGAAAAACAAAGATGACAGAAAAAAAGGACATAAAGAAAAGGGAAAAAGTTCCATGTGGTTTGGCAGTTGGGGAGACTGAAGAATAGCTTAAAATACAACTAAATTGGAATCAATAGTGTTAACTACCCAATCTAGTGATTAAAACAATAATTTCCAAAATACTTAGTAATGTTATTATTATAAAGATGTTAAAAGGTAGGGTGGTCACATATTTGAGAGATTTTTTTCAGCATTTTCCTATAGAAACAATTCCCTCTGGACATGCCAAATTTAGATCACAAAGTCCAGTACATCCAAAACAGAGTTCATTACTTTTCCCTGAATCCTAACCCCTCTAATGTACTTCCCTGATTCTATCAGGGGACCATCATACTTCCAGTAATCTAGATTCACATCAAACTAATACTTCAAATATCACTTGTCCTCACCTCATATATATGATCTTATCAAGTCTTCTTGTCTCCTACCTTTACAACACCCATTTTTGACACACATCCTCTTCTCTCCATTTATAACACAATACTACCAGTTTAGGTCTTAGGTCTTAGTCTTCAATATCTATCACCTCAATCAGAGGAGTAAAATTCGCTGGCCAAAGTGTGCCAATAAGATTAAAATATAATTAGGAAGTTTAACAAAATAAATAAAAAATATAGTCCAACATGGAAAACGTTAATATGTGGATTTCTAAGGCAATGAGTGGCAGCATCCACTTCTATTTGAGTTTGACACCTAGATTATTGTGTTTCTCTCCAAACTGGTCTCCCTGACTCAAAACCCTCCCATTTCCAATTCATCCACCATAGATGTGCCAAAATGGCATTCAGAAAGGAAAGGTCTATACAAATCACTCTCCTGAACAGAAAACACCAAGGGGGAAAGCAGTTCTAGTGAAAATTTCATTCAGATTAACATCTTACACAATATACCACAATATTTCCACACAGAATTAGTCTAAATATAAATAGTTTAAAAATAATCATAAAAGAATTCAATGAATTGAAATGGATAACCTTCACCACTTTATGTGGAAGAAGGATTCTTAAACAAGGTATAGTGGTAATTAGAGAAGATAAAATAGACAGTATCTATGACATAAAATTGAAAAATTAGTACAACAAAATCAATGAAACTAAAATTACAAAAGAAAAACCAAATCTGGAGAAATCTTTGCATCAGGGGATTGGTATAAATATATAAGAACAAAGCAGCATGGTACAATGGATAAAAAATTGGCAGCAAAGTGAGGAAGACCAGGATTCAAATGCCACTGCCTCTGTTTGATTCTAGGGAAGTCACTTATTTCTCTGTGCTCTAGATAAATCTCTAAGACTATAAATTGAAGAGCACATGCTGACCCATATGGAATGGAAACAATCTCCTCATTGAGGATTTCTCTACACTCACGTAAGGTTCAAAAGTATTTATTAAGTACCTACTATGTTCTAGGCACTGTGCTAAGTATTAGGATTCAAGGTAAAATTGTCCCTGATATCAAGGACCTCACAATCAAATAGGGGAAACAACATTCGAATAACTGTAAGAAAATAAGATATATACCAAATAAATTAGAGGTAATATCAATGGGAAGGTATAAAGAAAGACATTACTGAAGGTCAGGCTTTAGCTGGGACTTGAAGGAAGTCAGGGAAGTCAGGAAATAGGGATAGAGAGGGACAGAATTCCAGGTAGAGGAGGCAGCCAGTAAAAATACACAAAGAGTTTTTGGAGATGGAGAATCTTGTGTGTGGAATAAGAGAAAGGTTATGTTACTCTATCATTGAGTATATGGAGGGGAATAAAGTAAAAAAAAAAATCTGCACAGATAAGAAAGGGCCAAATTATAAAGGGCTTTAAAAACAAAACTGTTGGAAAAACTAGAAAGTAGTTTGGCAGAAAGCAGCCAAAGGACAACATTTCACACACCGTATACCAAGATAAGCGCAAAATGAATACATGATCTTAACATAAAGGAGACATCATAAGTAAATTAGTATAGCATGGATGAAATTACCTGTAAGATCTATAGAGAGAGGAAGAATTGATGATAAAACAAAAGAAAGAGGTTTATAGAAAGTAAAATGGATAATATTGATTACATACAATTTAAAAGGTATTGCAAAAACAAAACTAATACAGCTAAAACTGGAGGGGGGGGCAGGAAACAAAAAAATCTTTGCAGCTGTTTCTCTGATAAAGGCCTAATTTCTAAGATATAGAAGAAACTGAGTCAAATTTACAAGAAAAAAGAGCTATTCCCTAACTGAAAAATGGTCAAAAATATGACATTTTCAAAGGAAGAAATCTAAGCTATTAACAATAATATGAAAAAAATGCTCTAAATCACTAAGAAACAAAGAAATGCAAGTTAAAATAATTTTGAGGTACCACCTCACACATATCAGATTGGCTAGCATGATAAAGGTTGGAGAGGATGTGGGAAAACAGGTATACTAATGCACTGCTGGTAGGGATGTAAACTAGTCCAAACATTCCGTGATGAAATTTAGAACTATGCTGAAAAAGCTACTGAGCTTCTTAGATCCAGGAATACTGACACTAAGTCTATATCTCAAAGAGATCAGAGAATGAGAGAAAGGAACCATATATACAAAAATACTTATAGCAGCTCTTTTTCAGTTGTAAAGAACTGGAAACTCAAGAGATGCACCTACACTGGGGAAAGGCTGAACAAACTATATACTACAGTATACGAATGTGATGAAATATTAGTATGCTGCAAAAAATTATGAAAGAGATGGTTTCAGAAAAACTTGGGAAGGCCTCTATGAACTGATTCACATTAAAGTGAAGAGAATCAAAAGAATAATTAAGAACACTATCATAAAGATAATTAACTCTGAAAGATTTAATAACTTAATCAACAGAATGACTACAACAATTCCAAAAGACTCATGATGAAACATATTGTCAACCTACAGATAGATATCTGTAGATCTCTATTAAAGTACAGATTGAAGTATATTTTATTCTCTTTCTTTTTCTTATTTTTTGAAGAAGAGGGCCAGATGGCTAATGCAGGAATTTATTTTGCATGACTATACAGATTGTAATGGGTTTTGTTATTATGGCTATCTTCAGTAGGCATGAGGGGATGGATGAAAAGAATTTGGAACAGAAAATAAAATAAAATTGAATTTAAAAGATAAAAGCCAAACATAGGATTTTGTATTTAATCTTGTCATAAAAAAGGAGCCAGTGGAGTTTACTAAGTTAGGAGGCAGACATGATCAAATCGACATACACTTTAGGGAGATTATTTTGGCACCTGATTGGAAGATGACTAGAGACAGAACTGAGGCCAGGAGACCAAATCAAAGGCAACAACAGTCTAAAGGTAAGGATATAAGAGCACATACCAGGGAGACAGCAGTATCAGAGGAGAAAGATGGGTGTGTAAGACATGCTGAAGAAAGTAGAATTGAAAGGACCTGACAACTGATTACACACCAAGGGTGAGAGAGACTGAGGAGCTGAAGATGACAATTAGATTACAAGCCTAAGTGACTTGGGAGATGGTGGTAATTTCAAAAGGAAAAAGGAATTTGAAGAAGGAATTTAGGAGAAAGAGAAAAAGTTCAGTTTGGGGAATGTGGAGTTTAAGACATGTATGAGTCATCCAGTTTGATACGTCTAATAGCTAGCTGGAGATGTGAGAATTGAGACCAGCAGAGAGGTTGGGACTAGATAAATAGACTTAAGGGCCATCTGCACAGAGCTGATAATTGAATCCATGGGAGCTGATAAAATCATCAAGAGAAACTCTACATAGAGAGAAGAAAGCCCAACAGAACTCTGGGTAACACCAACAGTAAGTGGATGAAGGAAGGGGGAGCTCCAGTAAAGGAAGGAAACAGAAAAAGAAGGAGATAATTAAGAGAAGAACCAAGAGAGAGAAGGGTCAACCTAGAAAGAAGAGAATATCAAGAAGAGGATGATCAACAGTAGCAAAGTAGGAGATTAAAAGAAGAATGAAGACTGAAAAATTAAATCACCATCTCCTATCTTACTCTGAGTCTACTTAAAAACAGAAATCTTTACCCCAGTAGACAAGTGGTCATAGTATATGAATAGGCAGTTTTCAAAGGAAAAAATGAAAGCTAGGCATAATCATGTGGGGAAAAAAATTTTCCAAAGGGACTTCTAGCTCAACTAATTTGCACATACCTATTTCAAAAATATCTGAAAGAAGCAAGAGATTAAAAAATGATAAAATATCAAATGAGAAATTACAACAAATTACTTCCTCCAACACAGAAATGCAAAAAAATTCAGCCAGAAGTTTAGAGGCAATAGGAAAGGGGAAAGCCACCAAAGCCAATTCTAGAGCAGGCAACGTGCACCCCACCCCACCCCAACCCCCACCAAAAAAAAACAAAACAAAACCCAAAAAAAGGATCTCACCATACCAAGAAAAAGGTCAAGGAGATCAGTAGTGTTCTAGGTTCTTCTGTGGCAATAACAAGAACAAAAGCCTTCCCCCTACCCATAAGCCACATACAACCCACCACAGAGAAAGCCCAAGGATGATAAAAATCCCAAGGGCTATCATAAACCCAGAGTGGGGACCTTGAAACCACAAGAAGAAGCAGGGCAAGGCAGATTTGGACAACACAGGCAAGCAGGGGCTTCAAGAACAATAGTACCATATACTGAGAAACCAGAAAGATCACAGAATACTCAGAGTTCTAAACCTCAAGGATCCAAGTACATCTAACCCAAGGAAATGAAAGTCAGCATAGGAACCCAGAATGAGATGAACACAGGACTGACAAGACCACGTTAAAACACATCAAAAAGAAGAGCCTAGTCTTGGTACAAAACCTCAATTCAGGGGGAAAAAAAACTGGAGAGGTGAGTAAACCAAACAAGACACTACTCGGAACCACACCTCCCTCTGCCCCCTCAAAATGATGTGAACCTAGACATCCTCTGTAATTTTAATTAAGTTGGTGTCTTTGATTGAGTCTTACTAGGTGCTAAACCCCAGGCCCAAACCCCTATCTACTGGGTGCTAAGCCTATGTGGGAGTGAAGCCCTCAGGGTCCTAAGGGGAGTTGCTAAGAGAGAACCAATAGCAGGAGCCTAAGTTCTGCTCACTCAGATGACATATGATGACAGCTAAAGAGTGTATAAAAAGAGAGAGCAGGGGCAGCTAGATGGCGCAGTGAGTAGAGCACCAGCCCTGGAGTCAGGAGGACGTGAGTTCAAATCTGGCCTCAGACACTTGGCACATGTACTAGCTGTGTGACTTTGGGCAAGTCACTTAACCCCAATTGCCCTGCCAAAAAAACCCCAAACAAACAAACAAAAAGAGAGAGCAGAGCTATTTGGAGGAGACACTCTCTCTCCTGGAGGCGTGGGACTCTGGGCAGCCGTTCCAAGGGCCTCCTGGCTGAACTCAGATGTTGGTAACTGTGAATGGTATTTGGTCTGTTTATAAATGCATGTTTGTAGTTTGTTTGCATTTGCTCTGAAGTGCAGGGTTCTGGCCTTTTCCTCTGAACTAAGTGAATGATATTTGTATGCTGGATTAAAGCAAGATTGTAAACCCCTTAAGGTTCCTTTCCTTAGTAAAGCAGATCAAAAGAACCTGTGTTGGCAGCTTTCTGTGTGCTGGTTGTTGCCAGGTCTTACAACCCTGCAGCAGCGACTAGCAGATTTTTGCAACAAATGACATAGTTGTGGCAGGATCTGCAAATTAAAAGGAAAGTATGGCATTTGGGGGTACTGGGGTGGGTGAATGTTTCCCAGTTTTTGGATTGCTCTTTCTACTTGGGGTGGCTATGGATCTATGGAGCCCCAGGAGCAAGAAAAGCCTGAAGGAAAACATGCCAGTGGAAGTGGGAGATAATCTGGGAGATAATCCCTCCTTCCCTCTCCTCACGGTACTAGCACTCCAGAAGAGACAAGTCAGAGCAAAGGCTGTGGGAGAAAAAGCCCATGCATAAGGGAGGGCTGAATGGCCTGAGCAAGGGCTTGGACTGATAAGCCTGGCTCTGGAGGACTGTGCTGAAAGGGTGAATGTTTTGAAATTATATTTTATGAGGAGTTTGGAAACAGGAGCAGTGAACTGCCTTCCCACAGACTTCAGAGAGAAAGCAGAGAATGTCCTTCATACAGATTTGGCAGGATCAGCTGGTGAGGAGAGAGAAAAAGCTGACAGTAGCTGCTGACATATTAACCCAGACAGAGAAGAGGACTGTTTACATGGGAACTTTGGAAAACTGAAAGCACTGAGCTACGCTGGAGCTAACTTTGGTGAGGTGAGAGAAAAGGTGGAAAATTACCTACATCGAAATCACCATTCCAGCAGAAGCCAGGAGAGGCCAGATGGAGTTAGATGACCAAGAACCCGGGAGCTTGGAGTTCAGCCCTGGGGAAAGACAGAAACTTCCCAGCAAGGAGCTCAGTGTGCCTCTATGCTGCCTCCGCCCAGGCCTGTTTGGGACCCAGGAAGGAGGGGTAAATTTGTTTATGGTGGAGAGGGGGTAGTGCCTTGGACGCCCAGGGACACCCCCCCCCCCCGCTCTTGGCTTTATTTCTCAGCCACCCCTCAGGACTTGGAAGCAGCAACTGGAACGGCATGGGGAGAACAGACTCACAACAGAACTTTATTTGGACTTCTTCTCTGAGTTGAGACTTTGGGTGCAAAGAGGAAGCCTGCAGCAACACTGTGGGGAGAAGGAGACATCCCCAAGAGAACTTTGTTTGGACATTTTTGTTTGTTTGTTTACTTTGGGACTTTACTAACTAAAGCATGCCCACGCCTGAGGATATTGGGAGGAAGCCCAGAAGGGCAGTGTGTGTAAAAGGACACATGCTCAAGAAGTACTTTACTTGAACACTCTGATTGATTGAAGAGATTAACTCGCTTTAACCAAGGGGTGGACAGTATATTGTAAACAAGTATTTTGGGAACAATTGGTTGAAGAGATTAACTGGCTGGGACCTAGTGATATGATCAAAAAAAGAGCCTAGATATCATCTTTCAAGAAATTATCAAGGACAATTATTCTGAGATTCTAGAGCCAGAGGGTAAAATAGAAATTGAAAGAATCCACAGATTGCCTCCTCAAAAAGATCCCAAAAAGAAAACTCCTAGGAATATTGTCGCCAACTTCCAGAGCTCCCAGATCAAGGAGAAAATACTGCAAGCAGCCAGAAAGAAACAATTTGAGTATTGTGGAAACACAAGCAGATCTAACAGCTTCTACATTAAGGGACCAAAGGGCTTGGAATACGATATCCCAGAGGTCAATGGAGTTAGGATTAAAACCAAGAATCACCTACCCAGCAAAACTGAGTATCATGCTCCAAGGCAAAATATGGACTTTCAACAAAATAGAGGACTTTGAAGCTTTCTCACTGAAAAGACCAGAGTTAAACAAAAAATCTGACTTTCAAACACAAGAGTCAAGAGAAGCATGAAAAGGTAAACAAGAAAGAGAAATTCCAAGGAACTTACTAAAGTTGTACTGTTTTGTTTACATTCCTACTTGGAAAGATGATGTGTATGATTCATGAGATCTCAGTATTAGGGTAGCTGAAGGGAATATGGATATATACATATATACATATACATACATACATACATACATATATATATATGTGTGTGTGTGTGTGTGTGTGTGTGTATAAAAATATATATGTGTGTGTATGGGTATGTGTGTGTATATATATATATGTGTGTGTGTGTGTGTATGCATGTATATATGTATGTGAATTATATGTATGTGTGTGTGTGTGTGTGTGTGTATATGTATATATACACACACAAAGAGGGCACAGGGTGAGTTGAATATGAAGGAATGATATCCAAAAAAAAAAATCAAATTAAGGGATGAGAGAGGAATATATTGACAGAGGGAGAAAGGGAGAGATAGAATGGGGTAAATTATCTCTCATAAAAGTGGCAAGAAAAAGCAGTTCTGTAGGAAGGGAAGAGGGGGTAAGGGGGGATGAGTGAATCTTGCTCTCATCGGATTTGACCTGAGGAGGAAATAACATACACACCCAATTGGGTATCTTACCCCACAGGAAAGGAGGAGGAAGAAGATAAAAAAGGGGGGATGACAGAAGGGAGGGCAGATAGGGGAAAGAGGTAATCAAAAGCAAACCCTTTTGAAAAGGGACAGGGTCAAGGGATAAAATTGAATAAAAGGGGATAGGTTAGGAAGGAGCAAAATATAGTTAGTCTTTCACAACATGAGTATTGTGGAAGGGTTTTACATAATGATACACATGTGGCCTATGTTGAATTGCTTGCCTTCTTAGGGAGGGTGGGTGAGGAGGGAAGAAGGGAGAGAATTTGGAACTCAAAGTTTTAAAAACAGATGTTCAAAAACAAACAAAAAAAAGGTTTTGCATGCAACTAGGAAATACGATACACAGGCAATGGGGTGTAGAAATTTATCTTGCCTTACAAGAAAGGAAGGGAAAAAGGGATATGAGGGGAGTGGGGTGACAGAAGGGAGGGCTGACTGGGGAACGGGGCAACCAGAATATACACCATCTTGGAGTGGGCAAGAGGGTAGAAATGGGGAGAAAATTTGTAATTCAAACTCTTGTGAAAATCAATGCTGAAAACTAAATATATTAAATAAATTTTAAAAAATTAAATTAAATTAAAAAAAAAGAGATCGAGGGGCTTGGAATATGATATTCTGGAGGTCAAAAGAGTTAGCATTAAAAGCAAGAATCATCCATCCAGCAAAACGAAGTATAATCCTTCAGGGGAAAAAATTGACATTCAATGAAATAGAGGACTTTCAAACATTTTTGATGAAAAGGCTAGAGCTGAATAAAAAATTTGACTTTCAAATAAAATATTCAAGAGAAGCATGAAAATGTAAACAAGAAAGAGATATAATAAGGGACTTCTAAAATTTGAAGTGTTTACATTCCTACATGGAAAGATGATATTTGTAATTTCTGAGTATTAGGCTAGTTGGAAGGAATATAGACAGAGGGCACAGGGTGAGTTGAATATAAAGGGATGATATCTAAAAAATAAAATTAAGGGATGAGAGAAGAACGTACTGGGAGAAGTAGAAAGGGAGAGGTAGAATGGGGTAAATTATCTCACATAAAAGAAGCAAGAAAAAGATTTTACAGTAGAGGAGATGAGGGGGAAGGTGAGAGGGAATTAATGAACCTTACTCCCTTCAATTTGGCTTAAGGAGAGAATAACACACACACTCAGTTGGGTATGGTAATCTATCTTACCCTACAGGAAAGTAGGGGGGAAGGGGATGAGAGAGAGTGATAATAGAAGGGAAACCAAATGGGGGAAGGGGTAATCAGAAGCAAACACTTTTGAGGAGAGACAAGGTCAAAGGAGAGAACAGAATAAATGGGAGGCAGGATAGGATGGAGGGAAATACAGTTAGTCTTTCACAACATGACTATTACAGAAATGTATTGCAAGACTCCACATGTATAACCTATTTTGAATTGCTTGCCTTCTCAATGAGGGTGGGTAGAGAGGGAGGAATTGAGAGAATGTGGAACTCAAAAGTTTTTAAAATGAATGTTAAAAATTATTTTTACATGTAACTGAGAAATAAAATATACAGGCAATGGGGTATGGAAATCTATATTGCCCTACGGGAAAATAAAAGGTAAAGGGATAAGAGAAGGGGGTGAGGGGTGATAGAAGGGAGGGCAAACTGGAGGAAGGGGTAATCAGAATGCACACTGCACTGTCTTGGGGTGGAGGGAAGGAAGAGATGGGGAGAAAATTTGGAACTCAAAATCTGGTGGAAGTGAATGTTAAAAGCTAAAAATAAATTAATTAGTAAAAAGAAAAGAACAACTCTGTAACAACTGCAAAGAGTGACCTAAAGGAAAACAATGACTCCATGAGATGGCCAAAAATAAACAAATGACTTGATCAAAAATGGATTGGGTTCCCTGAAGACCATAATTTAATGTGGGCACATTTCAAGAAATCATAAATAAAAGTTGCCAACATTTATTAGAACCAAAGGACAAAGGGAAAACAGAATCCATATAAAAACTTCCTGAAAGTCATCTAAAAAGGAAAAGTCCCAAGAAGGAAATAGCCAAAATTCAGAGCTCCTACATCAAGAAAGAAATACCATGAGTGCCCAGAAAAAAGTTCAAGTGCCAAAGCAGAAGAGTCAGTATCATGTAGGCTCAGCCAGCTTCTATTAACATCTCATGGAGAACTAGAATATTGTATCAGAAAAAAACAAAAAAATAAAAATTTACAACCAGGAATAACTTACCATGCAAAGTTGAATATAATTCTACATAGGGAAAAAAAAAATCTGTATTTAGTGAAATTGTGGACTTTCAAGCATTTCTGATGAAAACGCCAGAGCTGAGTAGGAATTTTTAAAAACAAAACATAAAGTTGAGAGAAACCTAGAAAGGTAAATTCATTTTACAACCAAAAGAGGCTATATGATGATATAATGCTAATATCCTAATAAATGGAAAAGAAGCTAACATTTCCTTAAAATCTTTATTTCTTCTAAAGATACTGAGGAAATTAGATAAGAAAAACAAAGGTTCTGGGGATGAATTAATTCTGTTCTGTGAATTTGAAGAGAAAAGAAAAGAAGGGAGGGTAAAGAATAAAGCTAAATCAATAAGCATATATTAAGCACTTCCTATGTGCCACAGTAATTCAGGGGTATATAGAAGGAGGAAGGAAGCAGAACTCACTATTTTGTTTAATAGAGGTGTATAAGAAGAGTACAGAAATATGGAAGAAGAGGAGACAGATGAGGCATAATATGTGCCTCTCTTATCCAAAAACAAGGGAAGGTGGAACACACGAATACAAATTCACAAATAAGCTGGAGTATAAATACATCAAACTAAATAGGGAAATATGCGGGGTGAGGTGTGTATGGGAACAGGAGGCAGGAACAGAGAGAATAATGCCAGACAGAGGACTAGCCAAACAAATGTCCATGATGGGGGAAAAGGACATTGAGAAGGATGCCTATTAGTTGGAGAAGGGCTGGGGAAAAAAAAATTGAGGTTTACAAATGTAATGGAATATTAATATAATATAAGAAATAACAAGACAATTTTAGAGAATCTCAAGTAGTCTGAACTGCTTCAGAGCAAATAATTTCTACATCCGACTACAAAGAATTAGGAACAGTAATCAATGTAGTGTATCCAGAGGGCCTGTGATGAAGTCATGTTGCCCACCTTACAGAGAGGGCATGGCTGAGGAGTAAAAAAGAGCCATATATTTTCAGATTTGGCCACTGTCAATTCATCTTGCATGACTACACTCCTGTTATAAGTGGGGATTTTCTTCTACTAGTTTTTAACAAGGGAGAACCAGCAATTTGTAATAATGATGCTCCAAAAAAGAAGGCAATTGAAATATTTTTTTTCAAATGCTCAGATAACAGAAGGAAGTTCAAAAGAAAAGGCAAACATGCAGGAGTTTTCAAAGTACTACATGTAATTTATTATATAGGGGTTTTTAAGCAAAAGGCATGAAATGGAGATTCAAAGGATAATGCAATCCTCCTTTTGTATTTGTAGTATTAATGTGATCACAGCTCTTCCCCACACACTCAGTAGGCCTCAGGTGGGGCTGGGTGGGAAAGCTTATGTCTTTGTTTCTAAGCAGGCCTAAAATCTCTACTTACCAGACACTAAGCCGATTTGGGTGTGAAGCCCTCAGGGCCCTAAGAGGAGTTGCTAAGACTAGAGCCAATGGTATGTGCACTGAGTTCTAGTCAATCATGAATTCAGCCAGAGACCTGAGTTCTAGCCAATCAGCCGCCCAGTTAGGACTGCATATAGCCCAGAGTGTGAGAGAACCAGAATTCAAGAGGGACAGAACTGAAGGGAAGCAGACCTCAAGAAGACACTGAGGTAGCAAACATCAAGAGAGTGCTGAGAAGCAGATATTGAGAGAACCAGTGGTGGCAGAGCTGCAGAGAGAGCGCTGAGCAGAGAGTTAGGATTAGTGAATGATTGTTTATGGGAAGGCTCTAGCAGGAGGGAAGGTTACAGGATGACTTGGCTCCTAGCTATAATACTGTGCTATAATTTCCTTGTTGCTACATTGAGGTGGGCTTATGGGATTTGGAATATAAGTACTGCTATATCGAATTGGAGTAGCTGGTCTTGGGATTGGATTCTCTGGTGTCTCAATAAATGTTATATTTCCTCTGCCTTCTACCTAGAAAGTTTTTCATACTTTGTGATTCTAACCATTCAGGCATGTTCATGGTCATCCTCGAGGTCATGAATCTTGCCTTACTGATACAGTATTCTGCTAAGAGTATGAAAATGCTTTTGCGGATGTTTAAGCTCAAAATTTTAAACAAGTAATTTTTTAAAAAGAAGGAAAAATGTCCAGATTATTATTAAGAGAAATTTAAATTAAAACAGTTTTAAAGTTTCACCTGACAGCCAACAGATTTGACAAAAATGACAAAACAGAAATATAGCAATAGTTAGAAGGGCTCTGGGACGACAAGCATACTAATGAATTATTGGTGGATCTTATGACCTGATTCAAGAAAACAATTTGGAATTATCCTAAAAAAGTTATTCAATTGCACATACCCTTTCACTCAACAGTTTTGCTACTAGGGATATACCCCAAGTAGTCAAAGAGGGAAAGGTCCTATACTTGGGGCATAATTTTTTGTAGTAGGAAAAAATGGCAACAACATAGGTGCCTAAAACTAGGGAATGGTTAAACAAACTGAGAAATATGAATGCAGTGCAAGATTTTTGCTCTATAATAATTGATTAATATGAGGAATTCAGAAACTTAAGATGACCTCTTACGATGACAACATTCACATAAAGAAAAAACAACACCAAAAGCCTACAGGACTCATACCAATGCAGTAAGCAGTCATGTCAAAAGAGTGATACTGAAAAAGGCCTTCCACCTCCCAGGACCGTAGACTGTATACATATGCTGAATGAGGCATGCATTTTCAGACAATGATGATGCTTTCATTTCTTCTTCTTGACTACTTGTTTGTTACAAAGGAGCAGAAAGGGAGGATTCTACAAAGGTGAGGAAAGGGGAGCAGGAGGTAAGAATGAAATTACAAAAAGAAAAGAGAATAAATAAAACTTAGAGTTTTAAAAAGAAAGTTTTATTGTGTTTTGTTCTGTTTAAAAAGCTCCACTGGTTCCCAGTTGCCTTTACAATAAAGTGGAAACTCCTTTATTTGGTATGTTAAGTATATGAGAACCTTTATCCAGTTTCCTAAGGGAGGCTTGCCATAATTGCAATTCTGGCACATTATATTTCAATTCAATTCACCTCTTAGTTGCTCTCTATCCATGACATTTCGTCTTCTATCTCCACCGTTTTCCCATGCTGTGCCCCGTACCTTAAATATATCTCTACCTTTCGGGACTTTTGGACACAAGGTCTTTCCAGATCTGTTCAGCTTGCAAGAACCTCTTGACATTACATTAATTTTTATATTCATTTGTACTGAATTATATGTTCATATGTTGCTTCCCCACGATAAAACATAAGTTCCTTCAGGAAGCTTTTTATTCACAATGCAAATCCCTACAGCCTATCACAGGGCACGTAGAAACCAGGATGAGACCCGAGATAGCATCGGTATAAGGTCAACTCCCTCAACTAATGCAGGCTGACACCTTCTATGTAGAGGAGTCTTAGAAAGATGCTTAGAGCACTAAGAGTTTAAGGGACTTGTTCAAGGACACACAGATGGAATGTGTCAAGAGACTAGGTCTCCCTAGCTTCAATGTCCTGGATATGAACCTAGGTGTTCCTGGGATGCCAACTCTCTACCCATTATGGCAAATAACCTGTTGCTAGACGGAGGAGGTATGTGATAAATATTTGTTGCCTGACTGGATGATTCAGGAACAAGCATTTTTAATAAATTTATCAATTCTGCTATAATAAATTACAAGTGTCCCATGTTACCCATAAAATGCTTGAGAATTAATCTTTGGTTGAGGAGATAGGTATACATTCTCCATTGAACAATGAGTAAAAAGCTTCTCTGTAGATTCTCTGTAAGATTCAGAAGCAAGGAAAATAAACTTTCCGTAACAATTTTTCCATCATCATTGCTATCCCTGATGGATAAAAGACATGGTAACTTCAATTAATCACTAAACAAAGCTAGGAGTTTCCCAAAAGGTACAAGAATTCAGTTCTCCCTACTATTATGCTTTATTCAAACTATCAAAAAGTAAGGCCTTCTACCATTCAGTCACTATCCCAATGTGGCTCACAGGAACAATATTAACAAATCTGTTTCACTGAACACAAAGCACTTGTGTCCTGCTCTTTAAAAAATTCCTTGTACTTAAGTATAAGAAAAGACCAACAGTTTGAAAAGGAGGAAAAAGAGGTTTTAGTCACGTTGAAAGTTTAAATTATTGCTCTATTTACCAAAAACAGCATTATATAAATTATTCTTACATGTACCAACTCCTTCCCACTCCATACCCCAAATAATATCTCAAACTGATTTCTCATCAGAAAAGGCTAACAAACTAGATGTAAGGAGGCAGCTAGATAGCTCACTGGAGAGAAAGCCGGGCCTGGAGTCAGGAAGACCTGAGCTCAAATCTGGCCCCTGACACTACCTGTGTGACCCTGGGCAAGCCCCTTAACCTCTGTTTCCCTTAATCCAGTAGAGTAAGAAATGGCAAACCACTCCACTATCTTTGCCAAGAAAACATATGGACAGTATGGTTCACAAGGTCACAAAGAACAGAATATAACTGAATGAATAAGCAACAACACAAGATAGATAGCACCAATGCTACTAAGAAGTTGTATTTAAACATGCAGTTGCCATTATGCCCACATCAATGAGCCAAAATGCCAAAAAAAAAATGGATAAAAGAATAAATGCTGCATAATGGTGTTGAAAATAATTTAGTAGGGGTATTAGAAATCTGAAAATATGATTTTGTTTTGATTTGTTTTACAAACATGGCAACGTATCAGTTATAGCTGTGGACTACATTAAAATGGAGGCAGGGAGAGATGGTCTGAGAACACTATGTTAGGGTCAAGGGTAATAACTAAAGCTGAAGATTAAGTTGCCCCACAGAGTTGAATAACAATACCTTACTTTGGTATAACAACTCTAGAGGATGGCCCTAATGTGCACAAATCACATCTCTATTTGAAACCTCAGTCTTCAGTTGACGTAAAAGAAAAATGGCAATAAAAGCAGTAAAATGAAGTTCATAAGCAACGTTTTTATGGATTTCTAACTGAACCCCAAACATCATCCCAGAGAGTCCCCTATAAAAACCCCTGAGATCACACTGTACTTTTCTACTTAGGGTTCAATATCCTGATTATAGTAAATAGGGCTGTTATTGCCCCAAATCTGGAAGAAGAAAAAACAAAAGGCAAGAAGCAATTATAGAACCAAGACTGCAGAAATGAAATTTCAAAAGATTCTTCTAGTACTAGCTGGGACCAGGTAAGTATAATCAAAATGTGATCCTTTAAAAATAATTTCCCACTTTTTCTAATGTCTAATCTTATTTTAATGTTTTTTTGAAGGGATAAATAGAAATTCCACAAAAAAGAAGACAAAAGTTTTTCAGTCTAGCCATAGATGATGCAACAGAGAGGTCCACCGGAGGTTTTTATCCCAAGGAAGATATTCCTGCCTGTGGCAGCTATTTTCTCAAAGGAAACTAGGGTACAGGTTATACCCCAGGTCTATCTCCTATGCTCTCTTCTCTTCTTTCTCTATATTCTCTCGTTTGATTAGCATGTAACCTTTAATGTGTTTTATTATTATTTTTGTGTGGCTATCTCCAATATCCATGTATCCGTTTTCAGTCTCCCCCTTAAACTTCAGCCATTCCTGATATCCATTTCCAACTGGATTTCACATAAATATCATAAATTCAATATGTCAAAACAGAATTCATTATTAATCCCTTCAAACCTGCCTCTGTTCTGAATTTCTCTATTCCTGTCTCTTCTAAAGTAGGAGACTCAGAATGTCACTCTCCTACTGAACAAATCCCAGGGGTTTGTTTGCCTCTAAGATCATATCTAAACTCCTTTGTTTGTCTTTAAAAATCTTTCACAACCTCATTTTAATCTACCTTTTCCAGACTTGTTATGCATTACTTCCCATCCCACACTACAATCCAACCAAACTTGCCTTGCTGCTGTGCCTCACACAGAATACTCCAAATTCCATTTCCATACTTTTGCCATAGATATCTCCCATGCCAAGAATGCGCCCTTTCATAACCCCCATCCACCCCTTAAAAGTTCTACCTTCAAAGACACCATACAACCACAAAAATTGTTTTATTATTATGCCAATAGGGAGAGAAACATTTTATATAAGAAGTGTACACCTGGATGGAAAAATCTGGCAATTAAGACCGAGGTTTTAAGATTCAATGCATTATACTATCCTTCAGTGAGCCCAAGAGTCAATGCCAAAGGAATAAATTCTTTAAACTAGGCAAGGGAAATACTTACTGAAAAGCTCGTCATCTAAGATGCTAAATTCTAAGCTACATTTCTCAGGACAAATTCTTTATATCGGATTATATGGAAACTGGATCACTCAACACCAATACCATTAAATATATGGAGGAAAACTCAATAAATCATATTATTGTACATATTAGTACATCACCTCAATAGCTACATCTGAATATGTAGTACTAAGTTTCAACAAGATAAAGTCAACATTGTTCTTTTCCTGAAAAGTTTTGAATATGTTTAAAGTCATATTAGTGACAGGTCAACCCCCATATTTTGTGTAATATAACATAAAATTCCTATTCTACCTCCAGATAAATATTTATACATAGAGGTATATGAGATTTAAATGACAGTAAAAATGAAAACATCTCCAAAAGTTTGTTTCTACAACAAAAAATGTAAAATATTACCCTATATTGAACCTGCATTTCAATTATATTCTTTGTACTTCAAAAAAGATTATTTAGCAAGATTCAAGACATTTTTAAGAGATTATTTTTCTCTCCTATATTCAGAATAGGCATATCTCTGAACACAACATGAAGAAGGGACTGTATAGTTAACAAAGTACTTATGGTTTTACTTTCCCAACATTTCCCAATTTCATGGTTAACTGTAAAAGGAAAAAAAAATTCATAAAATATTTTATTTGGGAGAGAAGTTTCTGTAGTCCAATTTTCCTTTCTAAGTAAAACTACATTCTAAACCATTGATAACAGACAATCACTCAACCTGTACTTGGATGTTCAGGGGAGCTCATGATTTTTTTAAAGCAGTTTATTTCATTAGTGAACCACATTAATATTAGAAGGGTCTTCTAATACTGAGCCAACATCTACCACTGTGTAACTTCCATCTAATTGTCCTTATTCTCTCCTGACAGACTAATTCTAGTTCCTCTTCTACTAGATGAAAGGGAAATTTTTAATGAAACCTAGGAATATTCATATGAGCTGATATAGACTGAAGTAAACAAAACAAAAAAAAAAACAATAACAACACTGAAAAAACAAACTCTGAAGGACTTAAGGACTCTGATCAACACCATGACCACTCATGATTCTAGAAGATTAATTATGAAGCATTCTACTTATCTCCTCACAAAGAGCGGACTGGCTCAGAATGAGACATTTTGGGGACATGGATCCAGTGATACTGGCTTTCTTGCTTTCCTTCAATGAGACAGTCTATATCTCAACTTCCAGCATTTTCACTAACTGTCCCTCCTACCCAGAATGACTGCTCTTTCTCAATTCTGCTTCCCTTTGAATCCCAACTAAAATACCATTCTCTAAATGAAGTCTTTTCTGAATGCCTTAATTACAGTAGTCATTTCTAATTTATCTTGGGTTTAGCTAACATTTGTACATAATTGTTTTGGTGTTGGGTTTTTTTTTTCCATCAAACCATGAGCTCCTTCAGAGCAGGAACTATCTCTTGCTTTCTGTGCATCCCCAGAGCTTAGTACAGTGCCTGATACATAGTACATGCTTAATAAAAGTTTATAAAATGATTTCGAATTTTATAGCCTCTCTTTTCAAATCAGCCTTACAAGTTTATATTTTAAAGAATTTTAAACAATTACCCCTTACTATGATGTATAAGTCAATATTTCAAGGAATTGAATTTGTTTAAGTGTGAACACTACCAAGTCCTACTCTGACGCACTATCATGATATAGAGGGAAGAGAATCTAGGTTCTTTAAGGCAAACATACATATTTGCTAAAGGGGGTCTGTTTCCCCGCTCCCAACAAGAGCAGATGGGAGGGAGAGAATACGAATTTATGTTTACTAAAAAAAAAAAAAAAAAAATTAACTACAGTTAGAATAAAAAATAAATTGAACTTGATTTCTCCAAGGTATACATTCACATCCCCAGTTTCCACAAATACTTGTGAAACATCCTATGGACAAACATAGGGGTACAATAAGAATTATCTCCCTTGATTTAGATGTCATATTTCCATTAAGGCTGTAAGGTGATACATTAGCATTTAAAATTAATTGTGCTCATAATCGGCTTATGACCAATTAAATCTACAGATCTTATTCAGAGAAACGGGAATAGAGTTATCTCTTTCATCTGGCAAGTATATATAAAGATGATTTCTAATCATGCCAAAAAGATGGCCATACAAGAAGAGATTTAACAATTGTTCTGTGTAATTGATTCAACAGTTTTATTAAGTTTATTTTACTCAAGGATTAAAATGCCTTAGTTGACTAAATAACATGTATACTGATCCATGTTGTTAGTAAAATATTTGACATTTTAAATATATATTTTGAAAGACAACTTACTTGTTCCTTCTATAAGCAACTCTTGTCCATGGCTACCCAAAAGTGTACGAGAAAGAAAAGGAGCAAAATCCACAAAAATTTCTCGAAGAAGAGGAGCAGCCTTTTCCAGAGCATGTTCAAGTCTCTCTGTAATACTAATTAAAAGTATAATGTTATCAAAGTGACTCTAAAGTAGTCAAAAGAAAGCAAAAATTGATACTGTGAATCACAATTCAAATCCACCAAGACTCCCTTTCTGGTCCATTCCTACCACCTTGAGTTTTACTATTTTACAAAGCCCTTCATACCTTTTCAATCTTCTCACCCCTTACTCCCCAACATACTTTGTGATCCAGTGATACTGGCTTCCTTGCTTTCCTTCAGCAAGACAGTCCATCTCCCATTTCCAAGCATTTTCACTGACTGAAGATACTCCTCATACCTGGAATACTGCACTTTCTCAACCCTTTGAATCCCAACTAAAATACCATTCTCTAAACGAAGTCTTTTATGACCCCCTTAATTACAGTAGTCATTTCTAATTTATCTTGTATTTAGCTACTATTTGTACATAGTTGTTTTCTTGCTGATTTTTTTTAATTTTTCATCAAACTGTAAGCTTCTTCACAGCAGGAACTATCTTTTGCTTTCTGTGGATCCCCAGAGCTTAGTACAGTGCCTGGTACATAGTACATGCTTAATGAAAGTTTATAAAATGATTTCGAATTTTATAGCCTCTCTTTTCAAATCAGCCTTACAAGCTTATATTTTAAAGAATTTTAAACACTTACCTCTTGATATGATATATAAGTCAATATTTCAAGGAATTGCATTTGTTTGAGAGTGAACACTACCAAGTCCTACTCCAATGCACTAACATGATATAAAGGGAAGGGAACCTAGGTTCTTTAAAGCAAAGCTATTTAAACATAGGCCCTGGCAAGTACCATCAGACCGAAAAGATCATGATCATAGCCAAATAATACATGTATATTTGCTGAGCAAAAATCTTTGTAATTCTGGAGATGTTCATCACATGAATATGGGTCGCCAGATAATGAAAGTTTTAAGCCACATGATTTTATAAATATACACACACATATATTTATGCACACATGTAAATATATGTATGTACACGTACAGACATACATATATACACATATACATATGTGTGTATACATAGTGTGGGAGCATATATATATATATATAGATTTTTGTATATACGTATATACAACCATGTAATATGTGTATACGCATGTAAGTATGTATGCAAATATTTCACTATATGCCTTGCTGTTGTCTCTCGTGCTCAAAGAGGACCAATGACATCATGATGTTGGGGTCAAGGTATGATATGTCCAACTATGGCTAATCAGAGCAATACAAGCTCAAAAGGCTCTACCAACAGGTCAGACACAAATAGTCCATGTAAATATTTAGAATGGAGATGTCTCTAAACTTGTACATCTCACATTTCTTTTGAACTACTGCAATTATGCTTTGCTCATATAGCACAGCACCTTCTTTCATGTGGGTATGCCACACTGGGTGGTCCTGTGCCAGTGTCTCCCACGTCTCATAATCAATATGAAAGTTCTTCAGGGAGACCTTGAGAGTATCTTTGTAGCACTTCTTCTGACTTCTGTGTAAGCACCTGACTTGTGTTAGTTCTCTATAAAATATCCGTTTAGGCAAGCATAAATTTGGCATTTGGACAGTGTGGTCAGCTCATCAAAGCTGCACTCTCTACAGCAGAATCAGAATGCTTGGCAGTTCAGCTCCAGAATGGACTGGTACCTTATCTTTCCAGGTGATCTTCAGAATCTTCTTAAGACAATTCAAATGGAAGTGATTCTGTTTCCTGGCATGGCATTGGTATAATTTCTAGGTTTCATAAGCACACAACAATGAGGTCACCACAATGGCTCTGTAGACCTTCAGTGTAGAAGACAGCCTAATACCTCACTTCTCTCCCACACATTCCTTCACAGGCTACCAAACAGTGAGATAGCTTTGGTAATGCACGCATCAACTTCATCATCTATGTGTGCATCCCTGGAAAGCATATTGCCAAGATAAGTGAACTTATCCATACCATTCAAAATTTCTCCATTTGTTGTAACCAATAATTCCACATATGGATAGTGTGGTGCTGGCTAGTGCAGAACCTCTATTTCTTTGTGTTGTCAGGCCAAACTTAGCACAGATGGCTGAAAATCAATCTATACTCTGTTACATCTCAGCCTCAGAGGCTGCACTGAGTGCAAAATCATCTGCAAACAAAAATGTGTGCACCAACTCTCCTGCTATTTTAGTGTTGGCTTGTAGCCTTTTCAAATTAAAAATTTACCATCAGTGTGGTATCTAACCTTGATGCAATTTTCATCCTCACTGAAGGTGCCTGATAACATCACTGAAAAGATCAAGCTAAAAAGCATAGGAGCAAGCACTGTACTGCTCACTGGGAAAGCACAAGAGCATCATTCATTATATGTAACTCAGACAAGGATGCCACCATTGAATTGGTATACAATCCTGATTACCTTCTCTTGGCAACCAAATTTTGCCATGATCTTCCACAAGCCCTCATTATTGACAGTATCAAAGGTCTTGGTCATATCAAAGAACTTTATGTGCAGACCTCCATTCTACTCCTGGCATTTCTCCTGGAATTGTTGGGCAAGAAACATCATATTGACCTTTCCTCAGTCCTTTCTTAAGCCACACTGACTCTCAGGTAGATGACCATCTTCCAAGTGAAGGACCAATCTATTAAGGAGGACTCTGACAAAAATATTGCCAGTGATGATTAAGAGATAACCCCACCAAAAACTGGAACATTAATACATTGTGGGTGGAGTTATAAACAGATCCAGCCATTCTGGAGAGCTATTTGGAACTATGCCCAAAGGGCTATAAAAATATGCATATCCTTTGACCCAGCAATAGCACTCCTAGGGCTATATCCCAAAGAGATCTTACAAGTGTATGTACAAAAATATTTATAGCAGCTCTTTTTGTGGTAGCAAAGAATTGGAAACCAAGGGGAAGCCCATCAATTAGGAACTGGCTGGACAAGTTGTGGTTATGAATATAATGGAATGCTATTGTGCTATAAGAAATGGGGAAGATACTGACTTCATAATAACCTGGAAAGGCGTACATGATATGAGTGAGAGGAGCACAACCAGGAGAGCATTGTGATTCTGTGATGACACAGTGATTCTGTGATGACTAACTTTGACAGACTGGGTTCTCCTCATCAATACAAGGGTCAAAGACAACTCCAAAAGACTCATGATGGAAAAAGCTGTCTACATCCAGAGAAAGAACTGTGGAGTCTGAATGCAGATTGAGGCAAACTATTTGCTCTCTTTTTTTCTCTCTTCTTTATTGGTTTCATTTCTTCTTTCTCATGACTCATTCCATTGGTCATAATTCTTCTTCACAGCTTGACTATCATGTAAATAAGTTTAATGGAAAGGTTTATACAGAATCTATATCAGACTACATGCTGTCTTGGGGGGGGGAGGGGAGAGAAGGGAAGAAAATTTGAAACTCAAGAACATGTAGAACTGAGTGTTGTAAACTAAAAACAAAAAATCTAATTAAAAAAAAAAAGAGAACCCACCAACACCAATTGTCACAAGAGAACCTATTTCCCTTTCCTTTATATAGATAGACAATGGAGAAGCATCCTTGAACTCCTGAGGGGAAAATCTCCTCTTGCCATGTAACCTGGAAAATATTAATCAGCTTTTGTATGAGCAGTGGACCCCCATGTCTTGTAAATCTCAGGTGGAATAGATTTAGCACTAGGTGCTTTGCCCTATGGGAAGATAATAATGGCATTCAAAATCCATTCTTCAGCTGAAAGTACAGCTAGAGAGGGACGGATTTCAAACCGACATGTACGGTAAATGGTGCCAGCACTGGTTGTTGATTGTCTGAAGCATTCAGCCCATCTCTCCAGAAACATGTCCTTATGATCAAGCAATGTGGCTCCATCAGCAATGAGTAGCTGAGATGCACCATAGGTCTTTGGCCCATAAACAGCTTTCAGGGCACCAAAAAAGTACTTTGGATTGTTACTATCAGCATAAAACTGATTTTCATCTGCCTTCTCAATGAGTCAAGAATCCTGTATCTCTCTAAGTTTCACTTGAATTTAATTTTGATGGAATTAAACCCTGACTTCTTACAGATGGACAAAGTATCCCACTGGTAAACCCTGTACTCATTTTTCATTTAATAACTTCTAAATTTCCTCTTCATTTTCATCAAACCAATACTGATGTTTGTAAGAGTTCTGGCCCAGATGAATAAATGGAGTGCTGTACACCAAACCTCTGAATGCTGCCCACTTCTTTGCTGTTCCACTGTTACAGTGTGTTGGCTCAGATTTCCCTCCAAGTCAGTGACAAATTGTTCATACACAACAAAACTATTTAATCTGTTGACATTAAGTCTGCTGGGAGTCGTCTTGCCAAGGGGCCAATACTTTTGTTGAATGGGAAAGTTTAGCTTAAAGAGGATAAGTCTATAATTGCTCCAATGCTGGGCACCACACATTATCTTTGTCACTCTCACATCCTGTCTGTCCTTCTTACAATGACATTGTCTATTAAATGTCAGCGTTTGCCACAAGGGTGCATCCGCAAAGTTTTACTGCATTTAGGTAAATAGAAGACAATGCTGATGATGAAGGTCATGAGATGCACAACTCTTCAGTAATACGTGACACCATTGCTTTTGCTGTTTTCAACTCCATTCCTCCCAAGAACTCCCTGCCATATCTGGTACTCTGTGGCTATTCTAGCATTAAAGTCACCCAGAATTACAAGTTTGTTCTCTTTCAGCACACTCATGAGTCTCCAGGGCCTCTGTGACCTTATCAGGGTTCATCACACAATGATGACAGTGGTGTGGGGCTTTTCTGCAAGTGGCAGCCCATTGTCACGAACCTATTGTTCATTCCTTTTGGGAGAAATAGAGGTTTGTTCACTAGATTAGGTATGATTGCCATTTATCATGGCTCCTCATCATATTTTTTAGTGCTTCAACCACTAGGTGGGATCCCTTACTGCGGTAAGCAGGCCAGGGTTAGGTTAGGTGAAGCAAACAGTTTTTAGGGCACCTTTTCTAGCTCCTTCCTCAATCCCAGAGGTGGGCAGTGTGGTCCTTCAAAAAGGCTGCCCAGACACTCAGGATACTGTTAAATCCCACTGCTGCTCCAGTACACAGTGAGAAGACAATGCTATGGCCTGGGTCACCTGTGTGCAGGTTTGTGATTATAGCTCCCAACATATCCACACCTGCTGTTTTATCACTTACCCATAGGTAAAAAATGGCCAAATGATATGGGTGATGTCTTTTAACTGACACATAAATTGGATTTAAGTGAGGTAGAGTTGTACAAAGTTGTAATCCTCATTCTCTCTTCCAGAGTCATCAGAGTGCAGTGGCAATTTTGGCATCTTTGATGTTTAACCAAGCACCTGCTCCATCGTTCCTGTTTCCACCCGATTTCATGACCCACTGGAACATCAACCCATTCTGCCAGGGGAAGACTTCACATGCCTGAGGCAGATACCCCCCTAATTAACCAAAACTTTTGAGGCCCATCAGTTACCCTCAACCTGATGAAAATAAAACAAGTCATTTGTATTTGAAGAGATTCATAGGTATTAATGTAGAAATTTCATAACTCTCCCACTCACAACCATATCTAGAAGTTCTGGCAAACTGGGAAACAATGGTGGGATTCAGCCAGTTCACACTGGGTCGCTAGAACCTAATTTTAGGTTAGGTTTGGTGAACCGGTTGTTAGCAGGGTAGGTGCCTCAGCTCTGTTCCCCGGAGAATCTGTTGTTAGTTCATTTGAATCCCATCACTGCTGGGAAAGGAACCTCTCTAGTTAGGAAGAGCTAGAATTCTGACAGTAAATTGCTACGTTAGGAAAAGGCAGAGACATCAGAATCAAGGTGTGGCATAGAAGTTTCAGGAGTGGTCTGTAGTAGCATACACACATGCAAATGTACACACGCATGAATACTTAGTATGTGTGTATTGAAACAGACATAAAAACAAGTCATTTGTATTTGAGGAGATTCACAGATGTTAAAGTAGATATGTTGTAACTTGTGAACTATGGTTACATGTGACTCTCTACTGCTGCAGAAGTGGCCACCCCTGAGCCCTCCATGCTTCACTATGACTCTGATGTCTCTGTCTTCTCCTTACCAGAGTCATTGTGGCAACACATGAAACCCTACTCTCAGAGTTCTGTGCTCTTCTCACCAATAAATTAACTACCACCATAATACCAGAGCTTTAGACCACTGCAGTCATCAAGAACAAACCATTAAAAGGAATTCTGCATGTGTTTAAAAAAAAAAAGATAATACAGCTAGGTATCAGAGGTACAACTAAAAAAAAAGTTGGAAATCAATAAACTAGGATTCAATACCTCATATTTGAAACAGAGTCTTCTGGAACTGAAGAAACTACTGGGACAGCAGGTAATTTTGCATTAGATGATCCTCTACCTATAAAACAATTATACAATGATCATTAGATTTTTTTTTTGAGAAACAATTAACTATTTCAAAGATTCCCTTCATGCCAATTTATACAGACACAGCAAGGCATTTCAAGTGTTTAATCATGTGGATAGTAGCAAGCCCCAACCACTCTTCTGAATCATCCAAGAAACTAATCCACTGACTTTATTTTCTTTTCAATTATAAATCCTAAGTTCTATTATCCCACCAACCCCTCCATCTTCCTTGATAGACAGGATGAAATTATGGATAATGAGCTAGACCTGGAATCAGGAGGGAAGGGAATAAAGGAGGAGAGAGGAAAGGGGCCAGAGGAAAAGGGAGGAGAGAGACAGAGACAGATAGATTTCTCTTTCAGGGGGACAGCTGATGGGGTAATTCATGCTAATCATCAAGACTAAAACATTCAGTTGGGTGGACACTTCATGGAGCTTGTTCATCAGTACATGTACCTCAAACAAATACTGAAAATAGACGATCAGGTAGACCCATAGTAAAAGGAGAATATGGCAGGCACATTTCCACATTTTCGGCATTATAAAAATATCAGGTGTCCTATCAGGTTCAAGAAATGAGGGATAACCTATGTCACATGATATTTCTATCTATCAATCCAATAAAGTACTTACAAGAAAGAGATACACTAAGAAAGCATAAAAATAAAAATTTTATTAAAATGAGAATATAAAAGTGCTTATTAGCTTCAGTCATGCTCACCTCTGCCACCATTCTCTACCTCAAAAAAATTTTCACTATTCCCAAATTATCCTTATTACTGCATTCACAAAATGCACAACATTCAAAATTCCTACTACAGATCCCTATCTCTCAGTATATACTACATCTCTCTCTCCAAACCTGATATTCTCTTTTGGCCAATCATTCACTCTCTTACATAATACACAATTTTTCCTTCTTTGACTGACTTCTCCACCATCTCTATATCAATTCCATGGTTCCTATCTTCAAATCATTACATGAAGCTGGCACTGAATTCATTTTCTTTAGTCACTTCAGAAATAAAAAGAAACATTTATCAGTGTCTGTTAGGTACAAGGCACTAGAATTACCAAAACAAAACAAAAAACAAAATGAAACAATTCCTGCCCTGAAGAAAATTATATGAGGGGAGAAGGGGAGTATCAATAGCATCAATAAAATATATATTTTTTCAAAAGGTATAGCTAAAATAGGGGCTGGGGAAATGCGCTCAAAAGGGAAAAAAGATAAATTAGAAAGAAGTCATGGAAAATATTATGACTTGCTTTACAAAAGACAGTATTACCTTTAACTGAGGCTATTTAATACTTTATACACTTACTTGGAATTTGAACTGAGAAAGATAAGTGCAAAGTAAAACCTTGAAGGAAAAGAATACAGTTAAATATCTATAAATGGCCTTTCATTTAGGTAAAGAAAATAATTTGTGACAATATGGAACCAACCAAAGGATCACAGATTTAAAGCTAGATCTATAGAGGAAAATAAACCACTAGAGATCATCTAAGTACAATTCCTACTGTCCTCCACAATCTCTACCCCCACCTTTCACGCATGAGGAAAATAAGGACCAGAGAAATGACGGGACCCAGTCAAGGCCACCCCTAGACTTCATCTCTCCTCATTCTCTGGATTTCCTTTCCAAGGCCTCCATGAGAGGTGCCTTCATATTCCATACCTGTTTTCAGCATCCTTCCACTGACATGTTGTCTTTCCCTGTAGAAAGTAAGCTCCTTGGGAACAGGGACTATTGTTCCTTCCGCTTCTATTTGTATTAACAGGGTTTAGCGTGATGCTTGGCATATAGTAAGAGGCTTATAAATCCTTGACTAACACAAGAAGAAAGCAAGCTAAAATTCAAATCTAGCTCCTTTTTATTCAAATTCAACTACTACCTCTTAAAACATAAGATAGGGTTCAAGTGGAATGAATATAAAGGCATGGAAACAGGAATACAACGGAGGGGGAAAAAATAGCAAAAATCTACTCAAAGGGGTAAGAAATTATATTTCAATACAGCTATCAAAATAATAAATAACTATGCTCACAGACCAAAGGTTAAGAGGCTATGGATTAAAAGAAAGCTACCAATCTATAGAAAGAAAGGAGATATATAAATATATTTTTCATGTGATGGTAGAAACGGGGATGGGGAATGGCCATGAAATGAAAATAATCATACCAGGAATAAACAACTGTACTAAAAAGAAACAACAGGTTCCACTTATGAAACTGAAAGGAGTCGAGGTAGAACTGTGCTAGAAGAAAGGACTTTGTTCAAAGTCCAAAGGGAGGGGAAGGGAGGGGGTAGGAGGGTGAAACCGAGGTAAATGACAAGGATACATGAGAACCCTAGAGATGAAAACCTTAGTCCTAGAATAAAAAATACAGAAAACAGAAAATGAGGATAGGAGATGGGCTGTCCCTACAACAGCTTTGGGATATGATCTTGAGCAAGTCATTTATAAAATGGGAATATCATAAATCCAATGAGGTCCTTTCCAGTTCTAAAATCTCTGAATCTATTCAAAGTGCAAGAGACAGAAGAAAAAAATGGGAAACAAATGGAAGAAAATTTCTCTGTCTCTTCAAATTACAATGTATTAGCCTTATCTGCAAATATGATATATCACTTACAATATAATATGAGCTCCCAGAGAACAAAGAATTATGCATTTTTGTCTTTACATCCTAGTACTGTCCTAGAATTACCTTTGTATCTAGTATTGTCCTTTGCACAATAATAAATGACTATTGAACTGAAGTTCACAAGAAGTCTATAAGGAATAAATAATTCACAAAAATGTGACCAAAGCCAAATGTAAACTGTGACATGAAATACAATTTGCATAAGAACGCAAGAAAATAGTTATGCATCCTACATATTTTTCCATAAATAGTCAATAAGCATATATTAAGTGCCTACTATAAAAGGATTCTAAGAAAGGCAAAAGACAGACCTTACTGACAGTCTAATGGGGGAGAAAACATAAAACTACCATATACTAAACAAGGCATATGCAGAATAAATTAAAGATAATCAATAGACTGAAGACACTAGGATTAAGGGGGTTTCTGAAAAGCTTCATGTAAATGATCAGATCTTAGCTAAAAACTGAAGGAAGTTGAGAGGGCAGAGCAAAGATGGCAGAGTAAAAGCAAGGACTTGCTTTAGCTCTCCCCCAAAACCCCTCCAAATACATGCAAAAAATGACTAAACAAATTCTAGAGCAGCAGAACCCACAAAATGACAGAATGAAACAAATTTCCAGCCCAAAACAACCTGGAAGGTCAACAGGATCACACAGGGCTGAGAGCAGAGGACAGTCCAGTGTGGGCCATGCCAGCACAGACAAGGCTGGAGCAGGCCTCAGGGGACTGAATGACTGGGAGCTGTGGTGGTTTCCACACTTTCCAAGCCACAAACACCAAAGACAACATAGAAGGTCAATGGGAAAACTCTGTTGGACCAGGCTGAGAGAAAAACACAATCTGGTCCTACCCCTGGGGCAATGCAGGTGGCGTTGACAACAGCAGCAGTGGCAGCAGGAGTATCTCTTTCTAGAGTTCCAGGCCCACAAACAGTGGGGAGATCAAGCACCTGATCAGAGGGGGATTGCAGGGATCTCTTTGCAGGCACTGAGGCAGGATTCTCTTGCTTTGGATCTGGGTAGTGGTCCCAGGGAGAGGAGGAATGCTGGTGTGGCAGAGCTTGTGGCGGCTGTGGAGAAGGAATCCTCCTCACAGTTCCAAGGCAGAACAGAGTGCTTGAGTTCATTCACAGACCAGAGCATATGACAGGAGAAGAGTAAACACCTCTCCTTTGATCATAGACCTGAAAATTTACAGGAGCCTGGAAGTATCTCTGAAAACAGCTGCACAAAACCCCTGAAGTTCGGACAATGCACTCTCTACTCTGGAAGCGGAGTACTACCTGACAAAGGGCTCTAAAGTCAAGTAATTGGCTAGGAAAATGAGCAAACAGTGGTGAAAAAAAATCAGACTATAGAATCTTACTTTGGTGACAAAGAAGATCAAAACTACATCCAGAAGAAGACAACAAAGTCAAAGAGCCTACATCGAAAGCCTCCAAGAAAAATATGAATGGGTCACAGGCCACGGAAGAGCTCAAAAAGGATTCTGAAACTCAAATAAGAGAAGTAGAGGAAAAATTGGGAAGAAAAATGAAATGCAAGAAAATCATGAAAAACAAGTCAAAAGTTTGCTAAAGAAGACACAAAGAAATACTGAAGAAAATGCAACCTTAAAAAATAGGCTAACTCAAATGGCAAAAGAGGTCCAAAAAGTCAATGAGGAGAAGAATGCCTTAAAAAGCAGAACTGGCCAAATGGAGAAGGAGATCCAAAAGCCCATTGAAGAAAATAAAGCCTTAAAAGTTACAATTGAGCAAACAGAAGCTAACGACTTCATGAGAAATCATGAAACAATCAAACAAAATCAAAAGAATGAAAAAACAGAAGACAATGTATAATATCCCACTGACCTAGGAAATAGATCCAGGAGAGATAATTTTAAAATTATTGGACTACCTTCAAAAAAAGAGCCTAGACATCATCTTTCAAGAAATTATGAAGGAAAACTGCCCTGATAGTCTAGAAACAAAGGGTAAAACAGAAATTAAAAGAATCCACAAATCACCTCTTGAAAAAAATCCCAAAAGGATCCAAGGTATATTGTAGCCAAATTCCAGAGTTCCCAGGGCAAGGAAAAAATATTACAAGCAGCCAGAAAGAAACAATTCCAGTACTGTGGAACCACAATCAGGATAATATAAGATCTAGCAGCTTCTACATTAAGGAATCAGCGAGCTTGGAATATGACATTCCGGAGGTCAAAGGAGTTAGTATTAAAATGAATAATCACCTACCCAGCAGAATTGACCATAATAGTCCAGGGGAAAAAATGAATATTCAATGAAATAGAGGACTTTCAAGCATTCTTGATGAAAATACCAGAGTTGAATAGAAAATCTGACTTTCAAATACAAGAATCAAGAGATGCATGAAAAGGTAAACACGAAAGAGAAATCATAAGAGACTTATTAAAGTTGAACTGTTTACATTCCTACATGGAAAGATGATATTTGTAACTCAGGAGACCTTTCTCAGTATTAGGGTAGTTGGAGGGAATAAATACACACACACACACATATACACATATATAAATATATATACACACACACACATACACAGAGGGCACAGGGTGAGTTGAATATAAAGGGATGATATCTAAAAATAAAATTAAGAGGTGAAAGAAGAATATATTGGGAGGAGAAAGGGAGATATAGAATAGGGCAAATTATCTCACATAAAAGAGGCAAGAAAAAACTGTTACAATGGAGGGGAAGAGGGGGAAGATGAGAGGGAATGAGTGAATCTTACTCTCATCAGATTTGGCTTAAGGAGGGAATAACATACACACTCAATTGGGTATCTTACGCTACAGGAAATTATGGGGGAAGGGGATGGGGTAGGGAGGATGATAGCAGGGAGGGCAGATTGGTGGAAGAGGTAGTAGAAGCAAACACTTTTGAAAAGGGACAGGGCCAAAGGAGAAAATAGAAAAAATGGGGGACAGGACAAGATGAGGGGAAATATATAGTCACTCTTTCACAACATGACTATTATGGAAGTGTTTTGCATAACTAAATATGTATAACCTATATTGAATTGGTTGCTTTCTCAATGAGGGTGTGTGAGGAGGGAAGAAGGGAGAGAATTTGGAGCTCAAAGTTTTAAAAACAAATGTCAAAAATTGTTTTTACATGCAACTGGGAAATAAGATATACAGGCAAAGCAGTATAGAAATCTATCTTGCCCTACAAGAAAATAAAGGGGAAGGGGATGAGGAGGGGGTGATAAAAGGGGGTACAGATTTGTGGAAAGGGTAGTCAGAATGCATGCCATCTTGGGGTGGGGGAGGGGTGAGATGGGGAGAAAATTTGGAACTCAAAGTCTTGTGGAAATGAATGATGAAAACTAAAAATAAATAAATAAATTTTAAAAAGAAGAAAAAAAATTGAAGAAGTCAGAGAAGCCAGGAGGCAAAAGTGAAGAGGGAAAGAATTTCAGATATGGACAACCACCACTGAAAATGTCATGTGATGAAATTAACATCTCGGTCTTCTCTATAAACAGAACAAGCCCGGAGAGGAGACATGTATGTAAAGGAATGATGAAGTTATAAATACATTAAATGGCAAATAAATACATTAAAATGGCAAGGAGGTTCAATCACATAATCACAACAGTTACTATGTAATAGCTGAAGAAGCAAGGAATCCTAAGGGACAGATAGGCAGTAATATGTGTCAGGCTAGTCAAATCATCACCAACAGCTGACCCACAGCCTCTCCTCAGACCCAGAGACAGCCTAGGACCCTGAATATAAGAGCCTTGAGAATAGCAATGTCCATTACACCATAGTCCTTGCTTCTAGTTCAGGCACCATAATCTTTGACAAAGGAACAATCACTGAGGAGAAGGGGTCAATATTCCTTTTTACTACAAATACCAACTGCTACTGAAGGGTATATAAACTAAAGAGCCCTTAGAGTGGCAACAATCCCAAAACCACTGATCCTAGTTCCAGCACAACTATGATATCATTCAGGTAAGCAACTGCGATGGAAAAAGGGTCAGCCATTTCCCACCAAATGAAATCCAACTGCCAACTATGGAACTGGCAAGACAGCCTAGATGAATCATTAAGGGCACCCTGAAAGAAACAGAGAAGGTGACATTGCCAAGGAAGTAAAACCACCACCAATCATCAAGTCTCTGAACCCAAGAATCTTCAGAATATCCTTAACTTTATAACCATTTTTGAGGGAAGCAATCACTACTGAGAAGGCACTCATCTTCCTCAATACCATAAACACCAACTGTTGACCAACTGCCACCAACAGGTATGTAAGCCCAAGAGCCCTGAAACTAGCAGCATCTTTTAGACTATCCATCCTGCTTCTAGCCAAGCCTCTTATCTATTATACTGGGAACCAACTCTGGTGGAAAAGAGGCCTAGCAATTACATCTGCTACAGCAAAATCTACTGAAAACCTGTGGGTGGGGGGAAGGGGGCCCGCAGTTAGGGAAAATATCATCACCAAAGTCCTTTGTATGATTCAATTAAATGGTTCAACACTGATAAGAATTTATCAGTGGA
The DNA here is from genome assembly GCF_011100635.1 of Trichosurus vulpecula. Lineage (NCBI taxonomy): Eukaryota > Metazoa > Chordata > Mammalia > Diprotodontia > Phalangeridae > Trichosurus > Trichosurus vulpecula. The sequence continues at coordinate 103,257,499 of NC_050578.1, read as the reverse complement.
AAGAACATTAAAGATACATTAACATCTGCTGTGCTGCTGGACCTTAAATACCATGGGATCTTTCTATCGTACTCATAGTTTAAACCTTATATATGTGTTATCTCCTCTTTTAGAAAGTGAGCTCCTTGAAAAGAGAGACTGTCATTGACTTTTCTATTTATATCCACAGTGCTTTGTACATAATAAACACATAATAAAGTCTTTTTCTTTCATTTATTCATGAAAATGGGATTGAGTGATGTTTATATTAAATTGATACACACATAATTGAATGTGTTTCAAAAATTTTGTTTTTTGGTTTAATGAGAGGAAAAACATGTATGTAGGTTTTCAGTTGTGAAAGTCATATTTTAAGGGACATGGGAAACCTGGAAAGGGTGCAGAAGCCTGTGACCTGAATCCTTGAAAGCATGAAAGATGAGGAATGGTTGAAGAAATTAGGAAAGTCATTTTACACCATAAAATTGCAAAAGAATAGCACAGCATTTAGTATACAGAAGTTTATGGAACTCAAATGGGGTCATGAAGAGTCAGACAAAATTGAAACAACAGAACAACATATAGTACTTGAATATTCTACTTTAATATATACTACTTCAATATTCAGGGTTCTTTTTTCTGGAACTATTTCCCTTATATCTTTACTTTCTTTAAATTGCTGATCACACCATTTTACATGGGAATTCAATTGTCTCTATGTAGACAGGACTTAGTACATGTATACAGGAAGTCACTCAACTTACTTAGGACTCAGCTCAACATCTGTAAAAAGAAGAGGATACAGAATACACTCCCTCTTCATCTCTATCTTACAAAATCCCTAAACAAAAAGGAACAGAAAAGACCACAAAAGATAAAATAAATAATTTAATTACATAAAATTTTAAAGGTTTTGTACAAACAAAATCAATCTCCAGGCAACGGGGGGGGGGGGGGGAATCTTTGAATTTCTGTGATACAAGTATTATTTCCAAGATATATAAGGAACTTAGTCAAAGTCTGTGATTAATAAATGAACAAAATATATGAACAGATGGTTTTCCTAGGAAGTCAGCCAGTCAGTCAAGAAACACTTATTAGTCAATTATTATTAGTCAATAAACACTTTCTATATGCCAGGGACTGTGTAAGAGGTGGGGATGTGAAAAAAAAAGGCAAAAGACAAGCCCTGCTCTAAAGGAGTTCATGGGGGTATCTGACAGAGAGAGACAACATGCAAACAACTATTCTTGGAAAAGCCATATATAAAGGATAAACTGCAAATAATCAACAGATGAAAAAATCAATGCTGTAGCCATACAAAACTGTACCCATATGAAAAAATGCCCCAAAACATTAATAATTAGAGAACTGACAATGACATTTTTTGCCCACCTTCTGACAGAAAGGTGAGGAACTCAAGACTCAGAATAAAATTTAGCACATTTGTACAAGTGGCACATGTGTCAATTTGTTTTGAATATCTATGCACATTTATTACAAGGCATTTTTTCCTGCCGATAGGGGTAGAGAGAAGAGAAAAAATGCTTATTAATTTAATTTTTTAATTCAATTCAAGATAATTTTTAAAATTACAATATATTACACTGTATATATATTTTGTATTTATTTATCTGCTTATATGTTGTCACCCACCTATTAAATGGCAATTTCAATGAAGACAAGAACTGTTTTATTTCAGTCTTTTTAATCCCAGTGCATATTGTAGTCACTTAATAAATGGTAAATTGTTGAATTAAATACGTGTGTGTGTATGCATTGCTTAAAAGTGCATGTATATATACATATATATATATATATATATATACATACATACACACACACACACACACACACGGGACAGATAGCTATATACAAAGATTGTTGTTCATCCTTCTTTTTTGAAGAGGACCAATGACCTCAGAGGGTGAGGGCTTGACTTCTACATGAATTACATTTAAGTGAGACAGTTGTGAAAAGTTGTCAGCCTTGTTCTCTATTCCAGAGTCATCAAAGTCCAGTGGCAAGGCAAAAGTCAGGACCAACTGGTGATGTCCCAGGATGCAGTGGACAACCTTGATATCTTTGATGTCTAACCAAGCTCTAAGCACTCCACAGTGCCTGTGTTAGCCACCTTCATAGCTACTGACACAAACTGCTCACGTCTACCCATTCTGCTAGGGGAAGTCTTCACATGATGGAGGCAGACATCCCCCTGCCTCACTGACAAGTCTGAGGCCTGCAGGCTATCCCAGACCTATTTTAGCCTGTGTGTTTACCAGGAGATGGCCACTGTGCACACTACAACTTCTTGGAGTCACAAGTGAGATATACAGAAGATAAAGATATACAAAGTGTCCCATAACTTGTAGTGCAGTTTTAAGTTTTAATAGTTGCTAGTCCAGAAGATTATGGCCTGAGGCGATGCTGGGCATGGATGGCAGAATGACAGAACATGGCAACAATAGACCTCAGAACGAAATAAAGAGTTGTTGTTGTTGTTGTTGCTGTTGATCCTCCATTTTCAAAGACCAATGACATCATGATGCTCAGCTGAAGACACAATGTGTTCAGTTGTAGCTGATCACTCCAATATGAGTTCAAAGGCTCTGCCACAGGTTGGCACAAGTAATCTGTTAGAACACTTGGGACAGAGATGTCTCTAGATTTTTACAGCTCACATTTCCTTTGTGCTACTGCTTTGCTCATAGCACACAGTATCTTCTTCGATACAGGCATGCCATGTTGGACGGTCCTTTGCCAATATCTCCGATGTCTCACAATTGATACTAAAATTGTTCAAAGAGATCCTGAAAGTATCCTTGTACCACTTCTTCTGACCACCATGTGAGTACTTGTCTTGTATCCAAGTTCTCTGTAAAACATTTTTAAGTAAGTGAACATATGGCATTTGGACTATGTTTCAAGTTCACTGGAACTGCACTCTCTGTAGCAGATTGTGAAAGCTTGGCAGTACAACTTGAGAAAGGATTTCCGTGTCTTGTAACTTATCTTGTCATCTTCAGAATCTTCCTAAGACAATTCAAATGGAAGTGGTTCTGGTATGGTGCTGGAACACTAGAACATAGGGGCAGGAGATCTCAGAGTGAAGGAAAGAGTACATTAAAGCTTACATAGCTTAAAAATTGCACTAAGAGTTTTAGTACACCGTGTATAAGAATATCCTTTATAATTCTGAAAAACACCATGACCCATAAGGACATAATAAAATAAAGAACATAAAAATGCCTTCACCTTTATAAAACACCATATAAAATAATTTCATTCAATTCAAATAACATTTATTAAGAGTCTATTAGTTGTTAGTAACTGTAGATCCAAAAACAAAATTTATACTCTCTCTGTCCCTCAGAGCAATTCTACCCTAATGAAGAATAATCAAAAAGCAGAACATACAAAAAACTGAGGGGTGGGGGAAGGCTGCACAGAGGAGGTGTCATGACACTGAAAATAACAAATATCTTCCTTTTAAAAAAAGTGCCTCCTCATTTCCAAAAGATCTGCCTACGTGCTACTCCTTCCAGGGAGTCTTCTCTTCTTCCTGTAGTTTTTCTGCTTCCTCCTCCCTCCCCACTTCAGTTTTTTAACTATATTTATTTGTGAACCTGTTGTATCCACCTCGCCAGAGCAGCAGGTTACTTGAGGGTAAGGAATTTGTACCTCTAGAGCCTATGCTAGAGCACTGAGGATAGGCAGGGACAAGAAAAGAGCCCAGGAATATGAAATTCTAGTTTGGTCAGAAAACAGGTTTAGAGTATCAGAACACACAACAGGTTAAGTCTTCTAAACAAGACTAAAGAGGATGGTTCTGAAACACAGATGGAAAGGGAGAGTGCAGCTAGATGGTAGAAGCCTCCAAATGCCTCGCTAAAGAATCTGTATTTTAATAAGATGGGAAATGGTTCAAAAAGACCACTTTGAGAAGAAGAATAACACATTTAGATCTGCGTGTTGAGCAGATATTTACAAGGGATGCTCACAATGGCTTCAACTTTTCTCAGTAAAGTAGGAGATGAAGTCCTGTAAGAGAGAGCAAAAAGTAAAGGAGGGCTGAAAATAAAGGAGAAAGTTTGGGCAAGTGGCTACAAGCAACATAACAGAGTAAAACAAAGGAGACTAAAAGGACTTCTGGGCAACAGTGATGACATGAGTGAAATTAGATAACATGAATTTGAAAGACATTGCACACATGCAGTACATATATACATTGCAAGACAAACAGAAGGGGAGAGAGAATTCAGAAATAAAAATAAAACAAAATTGAAAACAAAAATCTAAAAGACTGAAAGAGAACAAATGGTTGAACTTGTCATCTCTGAAATCAAAACTTCAAAACTGAAGAGAGAGTAGAGCAGATTTGGAAGGAATTTAAAAAAGGAACAATTGAAAGTCATAGTGATAATAAAGAACCTAAGAGGAATGAGATAAATGGCAAACTTACAGAGCAGGACATTCATATCAGATAAAGATTTTAAGACTTCAAGTCTTAAAATTAAGATTTTAAGTGGACTAGTTTCCTAGGATTACAGATCTAGGTATGAATAGGACCGTGGAAATTCAACCTCCACATTTTGTAAAAGAAAAAAAAGAACCAAAGTGGTTGTGACTTTCCCAAGATCACACAGGTGGTAACTTGCTGGTCTGGTATTCTAGCCAGGTCCTCTGCCTCCAAATCTCGATTATATGACAAAGAAAAATGAGATCCAGAGAGATTGTCCTGACCCAAGACAACCCAAAGTCACAAAACTGGACAGGTTGATAGATCTGAGATTCTAACCTAGCCCTTTGCATCCATAAACAGCATGATGATTTGGGATTGGAGGAAGCTAACAAACTGGGGAGAAGTGAAGATATTGGAGTTGGCTAGGGAATTAAAATGGTATACATTATTTTTAGATGTAATAGTATTGTAAAAAAAAAAAAAGCAGAATAATGTATTTAATAGCAAGTTCAAGCTGAATTAAGACCTGAGTTTGAATCCTGCTTCAGAAACAGATGAGCCACTAAATCACGAGCAAATCATGTGACCACTTTGAGCCCCAGTTTCCTCATCTTTAAAATGAAGAGAGCTACACTTGCATTATATGCCACACAGAACTGTTCCAGTAAAATATGTGCTTGTTCTTAAAAACTACATGACAAAGAACAAATATCATCATTATCATCTCCATGCCCTCCTGTTCTGCACTGACAGATTTAGCAACACTCACCAAAAGAGATCAAGAACAATGATACTTGATCTGTAATAAACATTTATCTGAATGAGTAAACAACTACCTATTTTCATAATAAAAGACTAACATGTTAGTTAGCACTCTACATTAATATTTAAGTGTATGTGTCTGAAAACAATAATTAATCAGTAAAGAAACCGTGAGTATAGAAAACAAATGGATTTCTCAATATATTTCAACTAAAATTGTATCCTGTTTTATATATCACAAAAAATTCATAAGAAAATGCTCTAAAATTAAGGAAATTTTTGAAATTTTTCTTGAAAAAAAGACAAGGATAACACACATATATAATTTGCATGTATACTTGGTTGCCACCAACTTACAATACTGAAGAATGCATGGAGTTTTTAATTAGTATTACACATTTTTACAATTTGGATTTTTAAAAATATGAATAAATTCATTACAAAAATAAACATGCTTTCAAAATAATTTAAAATTTTAGAAAGAAAAATGTTAGCTGATCTTCATGCAACTAAAAAACCTAGTTGAAACATGTGGAACCAGGGAAACTAATCTTTTCCTTATCCATACGCTGATAAACTGGCTCTTTCAAACTGACAGTTTTATAGGCATTCAGAAGAACATAAAAGAAGATGCAAATAGATCATATGTCTAGCACTCTTTCACGGAAACCTTGTTTATTCAAGGTCCCCAGGTGTCGAAATACATAAATACCTAAACTAAAATATCATTAAAATTAATTCTAATTTCTATTTCTCATACAATATATCTTCATATATGAGATTTTTTCCAACTATCCTCAGAAACCATGGAGCAAGAGATGAAGGAAGTAAAAATTGCTTAGATGATGCTCTACATTGACAGTAGTCCAAACACAGTCAGAAAAAAGTTATTTCTAAATTTTTTACACTTTTATATGTAAAACATGCAAATTCATAACTATTAATGCACAATAAGCTGCACATAAAAGCAAAAGTTTTTTTTCAAAAATGAAATAATGACATCTTTTTGCTTAACATTATGTAAGCAAGAAATAAAGTAGAACTTGGTCAACTCCCCCTCGTAACCAAACATTCATTTTGGATTACTAAATTTTGAAAATTAGCAGAAAGTAAGATTTATGATTTATGAGTAGATAAAATGCCAACCACATGATATAACAAGAACAATGTAATAAGTAGGAACTTACTTGTACTACACATGGAAGTCAGGAGACCTGATTTCAAATCCTTCTTGAGGCCCTTAACAGGATTGTGATAATGGCCAAATTATGTAAACAATTTGCTAAGTGCTAACTATTTGCCAGTAGTTGTGTTAGGAACTGAGGATACAAATACAAAAATGAAAAAGCCCTAACCTTCGAGAAGTGAAAATTTTATCATGGGAGAAAACATATGTATTATGTAAGTATATTTACACAAACACAAATGCATGCACATACATGCACATACACACACACACACACACACACACACACACACACACTCTAAATACAAGATAATTTAGGAGGAGAAATTGCCAGCAACTGGGAGTATCAGGAAAGGCTTCATATAGACAGTGGTAGGGGAACCAAGTTTTGAAGGAAAAAAGGGATTCTATGAGGGGGAGTTGAAGATGGAGTACTTCAAGCATAGGCTTAAGTCATCTAAACTCCGAGCCTTAGCTTCCTCCTCTGTAACATGGCAATAAAAAACTGACACTAGGGGCAGCTGGGTGGTGCAGTCAATAGAGCACCAGCCCTGGGGTCAAGAGGACCAGAGTTCAAATCCAGCCTCAGACATTTGACACACTTACCAGCTGTGTCACCTTGGGCAAGTAACTTAACCCCAATTGCCCTGCCTTCCCCCTTCCAAAAAAAGGCAAACCCTGACACTAGCTATTCCACAATATAGTATTAAGGGAAACTATATTGCAAATAAAAAATAGTAATAGTAATGATGATTACGACAACGACGACGACAATGATACTAATAATAATAACAGAAGAGACAACATGGTAAATAAAGAACATATCTCTAATTCAGGAAGAACTGGGTTCAAGTCATACACAACTTTTGACAAGTCACTCAACATCTCAGAGTTCTAGGCAAAGTTGTAGGACTGTAAGTTTCAAAGAAGTTGCCAACTTTCAATGGAAATGGAAGGTCCAGTACCTAGTAATAATTTATACAGCAGTCTTGACATATAGAAATCACACTAAATACACAGTACTTCATTTGGTCATAACAACAACAGTATGAGTTAAGTGCTATAATTTTTCCATTTTACAGATGAGAAAACTGAAATTAAGAGAAATTAAGTTGACTTGTCCAGGTTCACACAGATAGGAAATGTAAGAGGGAAAAATCCGAACTCAGGTCTTCCTAAAAAATAAGTCCAACATTCCATACACTAAACTTCATTTGAACAGTTCCAACTATAGAACAGTACTTATTTAAAAAGAGTAATAAAATCTTAATATGAAGAAAACTCATCACACTTGCTATTACAAAACAGTCGCGGGCAGAGTCAAAATAGTGGCTGGAAAACAGGGACTTGCGTAAGCTCTCCCCCAAATCCCTCCAAACACCGATAAAAAATGGCTCTGAAAAAATTCTAGATCTGAGGAACTGACTAAATATCAGAGGGAAAGAGGTCTCCAGCCCAGGAGAGCCTGGATGATCGCTGGGAAGGGTCTATCGCACATGGTGCTGGGAGTGGAGTACAGCCCAGCACAGGCCGCACCAGGACAGACCACACCAGGAGAACACCAGCCGGAACAGGCCTTAGGGTCATGAATCATTGAGCTGTGGCAGTTACCAGAATTCTCAACCCACAAACGATGCCAAACAGGAGGTTAGTGGGAAACTGCAGGATCGAGTATACAGCATTTTGGCCCCATCACGGGGGGTGGCAGAGGTGGTACAGAGGTGGTGGTGGTGGCAGCAGCAGGAAGCTCCTAAGGCTACTTCCAGAGCTCCAGCATCAGCTGTTGACCCAGTCACTGGATCACATGGTGGGAGAAATCTAGCAGCGGATCAAAGTGGGAGTGCAAGAAGAACTTTGTGGGCACAGAGGCAGGTTCTACTGCTGTGCCCTGCTTGGATCTGGATTGTGGTCATGGTTGGCAGTTCTTGGGGGAGGAGGAGCACTGCTGTGACAGAGCCTGCAGTGACTGTGGAGTAGAAGTAGCTCTGAAAACAACAGCACAGCCCCTAAAGCTTGGGACAAAGTACTCTCTACTCTACAAGCAGTCATATCCTGACAAAAAGCTCAAGGGTCAAGCAGTTGGCTGGGAACATGAACAGGCAGCAAAAACGAACTCAGACTCAAATGCAGACTTAAATTCAAACTCTATATTCCTTGTATGTTGACAAACAAGATCAGAACATACAGCCAGAAGAAGTCAACAAAGGAAAAGAGCCTACATCAAAAGCCTCCAAGAAAAATATGAATTGGTGTCAGGCCATGGAAGAGCTCAAAAAGGATTTGGAAAAGCAAGTTAGAGAAGTACAGGAAAAATTGGGAAGAGAAATGAGAAGGATGCAAGAAAACCATGAAAAACAAGTCAATGACTGGCTAAAGGAGACCCAGAAACATAATGAAGAAAATAACACCTTAAAGAATAGACTAGTGTGTGGAGCAAAGATGACAGCTGGAAAGGAGGGACTAGCATGAGCTCCCCACCAAGTCTCTCCAAAAATCTATAAAAAAGGGCTCTGAACCAATTCTAGAACTGCAGAACCCACAAAATAGCAGAGGGAAGCAGGGTTCCAGGCCAGGACAGCTTGGATGGTCTCTGGGTAAGGTCTATCCCACACGGAGCTGGGAGCGGAGCAGAGCGGAGCAGAGCTCAGCATGGGAGGTGCAGACCAACAAGACGAGGAGCCGGGAGGAGCATGCCCTAGCGCCCTGAATCGGTGACCTGTGGCAGTTGCCAGACTTCTCAACTCACTAACACCAAAGACGACAGAGAAGAACTGCAGAACCCACAAAATAGTGGAGGGAAGCAGGGCACTGGCCCAGGACAGCCTGGATGGTCCATTCCACACGGAGCTGAAAGCGGAGCGGAGCAGAGCCCAGCGTGGGCAGCGCGAACCAACCAGACCAGGAGCCGAGCACAGCGTGCCCTAGCGCCCTGAATCAGTGAGCTGTGGCAATTGCCAGACTTCTCAACCCACAAACACCAAAGACAACAGAGAAGGTGAGTGGGAAAAGCTGCTGGGGACAGGGAGTTTTCAGTTCAGCCACCGCTCCGGGGACAGTGGAGGTAGGGCAGCTACAAAACTACACCTGCAGTTACTTCAGGCCCCAGGCCCACCTGGTGGGAGGAATTAAGTGGCAGATCAGAGCAGGAGTGCAGAGCCTGCTGAAGATCTAAGTCCAGTCCGGGTTGGGGGTTCTTGGGGAAGGAGGAGTGCTGGTGTGGCACAGCTGGCACATCCTCCCAGGCTTGGAACATAGAACTCTTTACAAGCAGTCATACCCTGCTGAAAAACTCAAGGATCAAGTAAGTCGGCTGGGAACATAGCCAGGCAGCGAAAACACACCCAGATTCAGTCTCAGACTCTGGAATCTTTCCTTAGTGACAAAGACGACCAAAACATAAAGCCAGAAGAAATCAACAAAGTCAAGGAGCCTACGACAAAAGCCTCCAAGAAAAACATGAACTGGTCTCAGGCCATGGGAGAGCTCAAAAAGGATTTGGAAAAGCAAGTTAGAGAAGTAGAGGAAAAATTGGGAAGAGAAATGAGAAGGATGCAAGAAAATCAAGAAAAACAAGTCAATGACTTGCTAAAGGAGACCCAAAAAATACTGAAAAATATACTGAAGAAAACAACACCTTACAAAATAGATTAACTCAAATGGCAAAAGAGCTCCAAAAAGCCAATGAGGACAAGAACGCCTTGAAAGGCAGAATTAGCCAAATGAAAAAGGAGGTACAAAAGACCAGTCACGAAAATACTACCTTAAAAATGAGATTGGAGCAAGTGGAAGCTAGTGACTTGATGAGAAATCAAGATATTAAAAAACAGAACCAAAGGAATGAAAAAATGGAAGACAATGTGAAATATCTCACTGGAAAAACCACTGACCTGGAAAATAGATCCAAGAGAGATAATTTAAAAATTATTGGACTACCTGAAAATCATGATCAAAAAAAGAGCCTAGATATCATCTTTCAAGAAATTATCAAGGAGAACTGCCCTGAGATTCTAGAGCCACAGAGCAAAACAGAAATTGAAAGAATCCATCGATCGCCTCCTCAAATAGATCCCAAAAAGAAATCTCCTAGGAATATTGTCCCCAAATTCCAGAGCTCACAGGTCAAGGAGAAAATACTGCAAGCAGCCAGAAAGAAACCATTTCAGTATTGTGGAAACATAATCAGAATAACCCAAGATCTAGCAGCTTCTACATTAAGAGATTGAAGGGCTTAGAATACGATATTCCAGAGGTCAGTGGAGCTAGTATTAAAACCAAGAATCACCTACCCAGCAAAACTGAGTATCATGCTCCAAGGCAAAATATGGACTTTCAATAAAATAGAGGAATTTCAAGCTTCCTCAGTGAAAAGACCAGAGCTGAATAAACACAAGTATCAAGAGAAACATGAAAAGGTAATCAAAGAAAAGAAATTGCAAGGGACTTACTAAAGTTGAACTGTTTACATTCCTACATGGAAAGATGATGTGTATGATTCATGAGACCTCAGTATTAGGGTAGCTGAAGGGAATATGCATATATGTGTGTATGTATATATATGTATGTGTGTGTGTGTGTGTATATATATATATAGAAAGAGAGAGAGAGACAGAGAGAGAGAGAGAGAGAGAGAGAGCGGGCACAGGGTGAGTTGAAGATGAAGGGAAGATATCTAAAAGAAATAAAATCAAATTAAGAGATGAGAGAGGGAGGGGGCGGAGCCAAGATGGCGGCTGGTAAACACGGACTAGAGTGAGCTCCGTACCCGAGTCCCTCCAAAAACCTATAAAAATGGCTCTGAACCAATTCTAGAACGGCAGAACCCACAGAACAGCAGAGGGAAGCAGGGCTCCAGCCCAGGACAGCCCGGATGGTCTCTGGGTGAGCTCTATTCCACACGGAGCTGGGAGCTGGGAGCTGGGAGCTGGGAACGGAGTGGAGCAGAGCCCAGCCTGAGCGGCGTGGACGATCCAGACCAGAGGCCGGGCGGAGGGGGCCCTAGCGCCCTGAATACGTGAGCAGTTACCAGACCCCTCGACTCACAAACACCAAAGACTGCGGAGAAGGTTAGTGGGAAAAGCTGCGGGAGTGGAAGGAGTTCGCGGTTCGGCTTCCAGCCCCGGGGGCAGCGGAGGTGGGGCAGCTACAGCTGTTGTTACTTCCGGCTCCAGGCCCACCTGGTGGGGGGAATTAAGTGGCGGATCACAGCAGGGGTGCACAGCCTGCCGAAGATCTGAGCCCAGTCTGGACTGGGGGTCCTTGGGGAAGGAGGAGTGCGGCTCTGACAGAGCTGGCACCTCCCCCCCAAACGTAGAACATAGAACTCTGTAATCTACAAGCAGTCATACCCCTCTGAAAAACTCAAGGGTCAAGTTAGTTGGTTGGGAATATGGCCAGGACGCGAAAACGCGCCCAGATTCAGTCTCAGACTTTGGATTCTTTCTTTGGTGACAAAGAAGACCAAAACATACAGCCTAAAGAAGACAGCAAAGTCATAGAGCCTACAACCAAAGCCTCCAAGAAAAACATGAACTGGCCCCAGACCATAGAAGAACTCAAAAAGGATTTGGAAAAGCAAGTTAGAGAAGTAGAGGAAAAATTGGGAAGAGAAATAAGAAGGATGCGAGAAAACCATGAAAAACAAGTCAATGACTTGCTAAAGGAGACCCAAAAAAATAGTGAAAAATACACTGAAGAAAACAACACCTTACAAAATAGACTAACTCAAATGGCAAAAGAGCTCCAAAAAGCCAATGAGGAGAAGAATTCCTTGAAAGGCAGAATTAGCGAAATGGAAAAGGAGGTCCAAAAGACCACTGAAGAAAATACTACTTTAAAAATTAGATTGGAGCAAGTGGAAGCTAGTGACTTTATGAGAAATCAGGATATTATAAAACAGAACCAGAGGAATGAAAAAATGGAAGACAATGTGAAATATCTCCTTGGAAAAACCACTGACCTGGAAAATAGATCCAGGAGAGATAATTTAAAAATTATTGGACTACCTGAAAGCCATGATCAAAAAAAGAGCCTAGATACCATCTTTCAGGAAATTATCAAGGAGAACTGCCCTGATATTCTAGAGCCACAGGGCAAAATAGAAATTGAAAGAATCCATCGATCGCCTCCGCAAATAGATCCCAAAAAGAAATCTCCTAGGAATATTGTTGCCAAATTCCAGAGCTCCCAGATCAAGGAGAAAATACTGCAAGCAGCCAGAAAGAAACAATTTGAATATTGTGGAAACCCAATCAGAATAACCCAAGACCTGGCAGCTTCTACATTAAGAGATCGAAGGGCTTGGAATGCGATATTCCGGAGGTCAATGGAGCTACGATTAAAACCTAGAATCACCTACCCAGCAAAACTGAGTATCATGTTCCAAGGCAAAATATGGACTTTCAATAAAATGGAGGACTTTCAAGCTTTCTCAGTGAAAAGACCAGAACTGAATAGAAAATTTGACTTTCAAACACAAGAATCAAGAGAAGCATGAAAAGGTAATCAAGAAACGGAAATTGCAAGGGACTTACTAAAGTTGAACTGTTTTGTTTACATTCCTACATGGAAAGATGATGAGTATGATTCATGAGACCTCAGTATTAGGGTAGTTGAAGGGAATATGCATATATATATATATATGCATATATATATGTTTATGTATATATATAAGTGAATGTGTATGTATGCATGTATCTATGTGTATATGTATGTATGTGTATGTATGTGTATATATATATATATGTAAAAGAAAGAGAGCAGACACAGGGTGAGTTGAGGATGAAGGGAAGATAGCTAAAAGAAATAAAATGAAATTAAGGGATGAGAGAGTAACTTACTGAGAGAGGGAGATAGGGAGAGATAGAATGGAGTGGATTATCTCCCATAAAGGTGGCAAGAGGAAGCAGTTCTAGGAGAGGAGGGGAGTGGGCAGGTGAGGGGGGAATGAGTGAACCTTGCTCTCATCAGATTTGGCCTGAGGGGGAATACCATACATACTCAGTTGGGTATCTTACCCCACAGGAAAGAAGAGGGAGGAAGATAAAAAAAAAAAATAAAAGGCAGGGGGATGATGGAGTGGAGGGCAGATGGGGGTGGAGGTAATCAAAACAAACACTTTGGAAAGGGGACAGGGTCAAGGAAGAAAATTCAATAAAGCGGGATGGGTTGGGAAGGAGCAAAAAGTAGTTAGCCTTTCACAACATGAATATTGTGGAAGGGTTATACATAATAATACATGTGTGGCCTAGGTTGAATTGCTCAACTTCTTAGGGAGGGTGGGTGGGAAGGGAAGAGGCAAGGGAATTTGGAACTCAAAGTTTTAAAATCAGATGTTCAAAAACAAAAAAAACTTTTTGTATGCAACTAAAAAATAAGATACACAGGCAATGGGGCGTAGAAATTTATCTTGCCCTACAAGAAAGGAAGGGAAAAGGGGATGAGAGGGGAGCGGGGTGATAGAGGGGAGGGCTGACTGGGGAACAGGGCAACCAGAATATACGCCATCTTGGAGTGGGGGGGGAGGGCAGAAATGGGGAGAAAATTTATAATTCAAACTGTTGTGAAAATCAATGCTGAAAACCAAATTTGCTAAATAAATAAATTGCATTAAAAAAAAAATAAAAAAAAAATAACTTAGAAACAACTAAGTTACTATTTCAAAAAGATTAAAGTCCATTTGGTGCTGATGTTATTTAGTTGCTTTTAATCATGTCTGACTCTTCATTTTCCCATTAGGGGTTTTCTTGGCAAAGACACTGGTGTGGTTTGCTATTTCCTTCTCCAATTCATTTTACAGATGAGAAAACTGAGGTAGACAAGAGTTAAGTGACTTGCCCAGGGTCACACAGCTGATAAGTGTCTGAGGCCTCATTTGAATACAGGTCTTCCTGACTCAAGTCCCAGCATTCTATCCACTGCACCACCTGGCTGTTCTCTTTTGGTAAAAGTTACTTCAAAACTCCAAGTAAAAGGTACTTTGAAAACTAGTGTTAAATTAACTAGGTAACATTGATCAGATAAGATTCATTTGATTAAAAACTAAATGCTTTTATGCTCAAGAACTCCTAATATCTTTGTAACATGCCCTAAGTAACCCATCATACCTGTTACATGCGGGGGTTTTTCTCTGTAAAATTTATCTTTGGTTAAAAGCAATAAAATCTAAATTAATGCCTAAAAAAAAAAAAAAAAGAGATGAGAGAGGAATATATTGAGAGAGGGAGATAGGGAGAGATAGAATAGGGTAAACTATATTGCATAAAAGTGGCAAGAAAAAGCAGTTCTGTAGGAGGAGAAGGCAGGTGAGGTGGAATGAGTGAATCTTACTCTCATCAGATTTGACCTGAGGAGGGAATACCATACATACTCAATTGGGTATCTTACCCCACAGGAAAGGAGAAGGAAGAAGTTAAAAAAAAAGGGTGGGGGGGAGGGGTGTGATGATAGAAGGGAGAGCAGATGGGGGTGGAGGTGACCAAAAGCAAACACTTTCAAAAAGGGACAGGATCAAGGGAGAAAATTCAATAAAGGGGGATAGGTTAGGAAGAAGCAAAATATAGTTAGTCTTTCAAAATATGAGTATTGTGGAAGGGTTTTACATAATGATACACATGTGGTCCATGTTGAATTGCTTGACTTCTTAGGGAGGGTGGGTGGGAAGGGAAGAGGGTAGAGAATTTGGAACTCAAAGTTTTAAAAATAGATGTTCAAAAACAAACAAAAAAAAAAGGTTTTGCATGCAACTAGGAAATAAGATACACAGGCAATGGGGTGTAGAAATTCCTAGAAAATTCCCTAGAAACTGGGAAGGTGTTAAAATAAATAGTTCAAGGAGGAGGGCAAGGTCAGGGACCCCAGGACCTCAACTTAAAGAGGGGACCCAGTACAGTTTTTCTCTCCAGCTTCTACCAGCTATACTGATTTTGGACTTCTTTGGAACTTTCCATCATGCCCCGTATTTCAAGTACCTTCTCTACTATACTCCTCAACTTTTCAGACTCCTTTTGTGCCTTGTCTTAGACACTAAATTGTAAGCTCCTTGAGGGCAGGGGCAGGCAGTCTTTGTTTTTATCTGTACTTGCATCCTCAGCACTTAGCACAGTGACTAGTAGATTGTGGGTACTTAATAAATATTGCTGCCTAAGAAGACATAGAAACAGTCACAGAAAAGTATTGCCATCTAAAACTGAGATCAGTTATTCTTCTAGTCAAGAAAGCAGAACTAGGAAAAACTGAGAGAAACTGCCAAGGGAAAGAATTAGGTTTAATTTAAGGAAAAACTTCCTAATAATTAGAACTATTCAAAAGGGGAACTTTGGTGTGAGTTATACCCATTTATCAACATCTTCAAGCAAAGAAGGCATGCCTCATATGAAGTATGTTGTAAAAGATTCTGGGTAAGGTTTGAACTATATGGCCTCTGAGGTCTTTTGCAACTCCATGATTATATGAGAGCTTCTATAGATGAGATCTAGACTAAGGGGAAGGATCAAGTGGAGAAGTGAAAAACAAAAATAACAATAGAGGAATGCTTAAAGAAGGTTCTAGAGGAAACAGAAAGGAATGGGAACAAGAGTACAAGCTAGAAGAGTTCACTTTGGCAATAAGAAAAGCCAATTCATGGATGGAAAAAAAGAGAAAAGGAAATAGCAAAGGATGGAAGAAAATAGAAGTTTTAAGGTATTGATAAAGGAGGAAGAGAAGCTCAGGTTAGACAGAATCAAGCTTTCCAGTAACATGAGAGAGCTATCAACTGAAAAATAATATAGGAGGGTTAAAGTTTAACACTTGATGAAAGGGTAAAAGGATTAGTTACTGTAAGAATTTGACATGGTATCAACAAAAGATCAATAAAAGATTCCATGTATCCTAAAAAATGAGGCAAAATATTTTTAATTACTAAAGTTTTTAATAAGATATATTTACTGTTGCTATATAATTATTACATTTTCTTTAAGTAAATAATTAAGGAGTTGTACAAAGACATAGAATGTATGCTAATTATGTTTTAAGTTAAAAGTTTTAATATGTAAAATCGCTGTCCCATACTTATCCTGATTGATACAATAAATCACATGAGTGAAAAAATTACTTGTTTGGTCTCGCAAGTCAGCAGTCTTACAATGCAGCATGGTGGTACTAAAATGCTGGACCTGGATTCTGGAATATCTGAGTTCAAATCAGGCTCCACACACAGACTTGCTGTGTGACTCGGGGCAAAACTTGTTTTCCTACTTCTGCTCACTACATTCTGAAACAGTTCATACAAAGTCTTCCAAGGAATATGACACTACCACTTTCATAATTTCTTAAAACATAATAGTATCGAATAAGCCAAAGATTCCATTCCAGAGTGGTAATGACCTTTTCCACAGTGTTTCCTCATCATCAGCACATGGACCAGCATCCTTGAGTGTGGCAAATTTTTACCACTCCACAAAACTTAGTAGCAAAGAACTTTCTTAAAAATCTCTAAATTTAATTGACTACTATTTCTCCCTATGCTTTCTTCCTCCCATGTTGGCTCTCTTCTTTTTACTCATAGTTCCTATTCTTTGAGCTCTTAGGCTTTGGGAGCAGGAATCATCCAGTGAAATTTAGGTCATTTTAAGTCTCCAGTATAATTTGGGCTCAGAAACACTGAACAAGTTGATCATATTGTCTTATGAATTCCAGACGGAAGAAACTAGGGAAAAGCTGGGATTATTCTAATTGCTGGCACTAAATATGGTCTACATCTGGGAAGCTGGTTCATGAAAATGACATTCAAAATTACTAAATCTAATTCTGCCTTAATCTGTCTCAAAATCTTTTCACAAGCTGAATATGATTGGCATTATGATGGGGAAAAAAAGCATATCTAAAGCACTTTCTCAGCATACCTGAAGATCTTTGTTTTTACAGTTGAAAAATTTGTACCTTTCCTGAATGCACTTATTAGAGGTATTATCAGAAGGCATTTTATAGATTAACCAACACCTGAACTTTGTATAAATATCTAGGCTACCAGTCGCCCTTCTGCACAAATATACTGCCTTAAACGTCTTGTACTTCGTGATCTGATCACTTACCTGCTTTTGAAATTTTGAATAATGGGGTAATGATTTGCTCTTATCAGTGACAATAAGGAAGGAAGCTAATAAATCAAAGTATTGATTCAGCAATTGAGTTTTTAAATTCAAGTCAAAGAGGAATCAAATCTATGGCTTGATATGTTCTTAATGTTGGTAAATGGTTCCTTTTTTATACTGCCAGAAATTTTTTCAATCCTGTATAACTGGTATGTTTGTTTTCTTTATTTATTTTTATAATACAAAATCAAAAATTTCTTGTATTAACAAAAAACCCATAATAGTATTTCATCATATTTCTATATCATAATTTGTTAAACTCCTTATTACCTCAGATTCCCATTCTTTGCCACCTCAAAAGGAGCTATATGTTTTTGAACAACCTTAAAGTTGACATAGTTTAGGACTAATTCCCACCTTAATCCCACCCCTTTTGACCAGTTCATTTGAGAATAAGATTCAAGTTTCCGGCTCTCCTCATGCTTCTCATACTCATACATCCACTAGCATACCCTGATTTTTTATATGTACATACATATATATATATATATATACACATATATATAGATATGTATATATGAATGAGAGAAATAGTTTTCTGTAACCTTCTTTTCCTTCTCTCACCTAGAGGAATCTTCTTCCTCTCTCTTTCCATTCATTTTTTAATAGCAAGATATAAAAGAATAACTGAATTAGGCCTTCCATCTAATTAGACTTTCTATTATCTCCTCATATTAGGATCTAAGTAGTTTGTCCCCGTGTTTGTCCTTTGTGATACACATTTACTTTTTTAATGTCTTACTTGACTCCTATGTTTGCTCTTCAAAGTTTCTACACAGCTTTGGTCTTTTCATCAGAAATGCCTGGACGTCCATTTGTGAAAAGTTCAGAAGGATATAAAGAAGAATTGTACTCAGTTCTGCTGGGTAAGTTATTCTTGGCTGCCTTTGACTTCTGAAATATTGTATTTCAAAATCTCTATTCCTTTTCAGTGGTGGCTGCTAAATCGTGTATAATCCTGATGTAGTACCTTGTTATATGAATTCTTTCTTTCTGAGTAACTGCAGAATTTTTTCTTTAACCCAGATTTGGCTATACTCTTCCTGGGAGTTTTCATTTTGGAATTTCTTTACCCTGGAGACAAGTAAACTCTTCCTATTTCCTCTTTACCCTCTGGTTCTAAGAGGTCTGGGAAGTTTTCTTTTAAGATTTCTTTAACTATGAAATCTATGCCTCTCTTCTCTTTTACATTCTTTTTAATGGCTTTCAGATAGTCCCAAGTTTCTTAAATATTTTCTCCTTGATCTGTTTTCTAGGTCAAGTGTTTCTACTGCAAAATATCTTACACCTTCTTTTATTTTTTCAGTGTTTTGGATTTGTTTTATTGTTTCTTGTTGTATCAGGGAGTCACTGGATTCTATTTGGTTCACTCTAACTTTCAGGGCATATATTGCTCAGATATCCTTGCGCCAAGCTGTTAATTCCCAGACAAATTCTCATTCTTTCTTCCATAACTCTAATTCTTTTTTCCCTTTTTTTTTTACTCTAGCATTCCAATTTTATCTATAAAAACTTTTTTTAAAAAATATTGGCTTCATAACTCTTGCAGGAATTCTGCTTAAATTTGTGCCTGAGCTCTATTTTTCTTTCTTTGTAAATGTTTTGGAATCATTTTCTTCTTCTACAGTATCCATTTCATCATAATATTTTTTATGGTGAGATTCTTTTTTTGTTTATACATTCATACAAAACACTTCCTGACTTGAGATATGATATTAGGTTGGAGTCTGTGCACTTTTGGAGAGAAGGGCTGGGCTAGATATGTTGCTTTCTTAGCATTGTTTTATTACAGGTTCCCAGGTACGGTTCAGAATGGAGATCTTCAAGCTCTAAGTGCTTTCTGAGTGGTCTGATCCAAGGCAAAGTCTAATTGCTGACAGAGGATTGTGGGAAGATGGTGGAATAGATCAGAAAACTTTTGGCTCTCTAAATCTCCTCCACAGAAAAAGATAGAACATTGCCTCAGAGGGAATACGGACCAGTGGAAATAAACAAAAGTCAGGGTAAAGTAGTTGTCCTCCTAAGACAATCTGAGAAGACCCCAGGAAACACCTTAACTCCAGGAGCAGATGTTCAGCCTGGGTCAAGTCCAAACACCTAAAGGCCAACTCTGCCGAATCAACAAACAACAAAGCCCTGGGAGCAGCCGGGGTTGGGAGGCAGCCTCAGCCTTAGAAACTTTTATCTCACAGACTGTGAGGAGGTCTGGCAGCAGGGGAGGAGAAGATTCAATGACCTTCCACTGCAGAGGGATGCCAAGCACAGTTGTGCTAACCAGACGTGTCCTAGGCTGTGGCTGCAGGGAGAAGGAGCTAGCACACACCTGGTCAATGTAGTACCAGAGGGGTGGTGACCCTACTGGCTGTGGGCACTTGCAGGAGAGCAGAGCCCCTGATTTCAGTTCCAGGGAAGAGAGGACAGCTGTACTATGCAGCTACCGGAGTCACCACAAAGAGTAAGGCTGAGGCTGGGTTCAGACCTCAGAAAATAACAGTAAAGACCTGAGGTTTGGGGCATTACTCCCCATACCTTGGGGCTACAACTTGATCATAGTAATAGTTGCAAAAAAATTGAAGGGGTGGGGAGGGAGGAAGGAAGGAAGGAAAAGAGAGAGGAAGAGAGGAAGGAAGGAAGGAAGGGAGGAAGGAAGGAAGGAAGGAAGGAAGGAAGGAAGGAAGGAAGGGAGGAAGGGAGGAAGGGAGAATCCAACCACAGACAGCTACTATAGGGATAAAGATCTGAGTTTAATATTCAGAGGAAGATAACCAAAAAAAAAGTCTAATTGATGCCCCACACCACCCCTAAACTGAATTCAGCAAGTTCCAGACCTGATTTTGAGACTTAACAATAGTAGACTGCTGATAGACTCAGCTCCTATTAGCCAGCTATGAAGGTTTGCTGGCTCAGTGTCAGAACTGCAGGCTCCCCTTTGGTATAAGATTTCTGCCCTGGTTTTTCCTCTGCAGGTTTCAGGTGAGGCTAGAAGCCAGATCCCACTCTATTCCTGAGGCACAGGCCACATTACTGTTTCAGGCTTATTAATTTGCTTCACTCTGTGTACACAGCTTAAGGCCTATAAGCTCTTTTTAATCAAGAATTTCACCTATAGGTGTAGGTTTCCACCTTAGTCTACTGTGCATCTATGACTAGACCTAGAAATTAAGTGAAAAAGCTGCCAGCTGATACCTGATTCCATACCCTGCACAAGGTCCCAGTGCCCCAATCTGAATCTTGGCCTTCCTCTTGTCCATTTGCTCAGCCTCTCCTTATATCAGAGTCCTCCACACAGTGCACTCCTGACCATGTCCCAACCCCAGTAACCAGAGATCTGTCTGCTTATGACCACTTAGACTGGGAAAAAATGACTCAGCATGATTTTTCTTAGATTTCCCCATAAAAATTTTATCTGGTTCATTTTCTAGATCTGTTAGGGGGATGAGGGTATGTGAGGTAAATAAAATGTGAAGACTTCACAGAGAAGATATGTATAAATAAATATATGTGTGTGTATACGCATACACACACACATATATATATAGTTATTTATTTATACATACACACTAAGAAATGTTTAAAAATCAAGAAATAGGGAAGTAAAAAAACAAATTCTGAGGCTGTGAGAGTCTGATGGCTCACCTCTGGAAAAGTTTACCCTGAAACTTTTTGTTCTTTCTTCTGGTTCTAGTTTAAAGATTTGCTCAGTAAGAGGGTCACTGTGACCTGTTTTCCTTTACTATAAAAGTACTGTAAGAGAATGGAGAGGGTCTCCCCTTCCCCTTATCCTATTCTCCTTCTTTAGATTTATAGATATCACCTCAGTTGTAATCATTAACTAAGGGAATGGGAATTGGAGTTTCTGTGCCTCAATTTCCCGGTTCTTTGTCTAGCTTTTGTGCTCAGATTGTAAGCTCACCTCCCAGTCAATGGTGAGAAGGGTCAGAGGTGGGCAGGAATTCTCTTGTGTTAGGTATAATTATGGGTGCTTTGCCCCTTGTAAAGCGCCTCCCTTGCTAGATCTGTTCTAGCAGAGGATGCCCTATTCTCGAGAATTGAATAAAATTTATTTCTGTTCCCACACTGAGATGGCTCCTTATTATAAATTTAATTGGTGAGGGTCTTTCAAACCACACAAGGGGAAGGCAGTGAGGTGGGTATTACAGCTCATTATCATTGTACTTCTTTCAACTAATCTGCCATCTTGACTTCATGCCTCAAGATTAATTGCTTTTGATAGCAATGCCCCCAACCAACTGTTCTGTATTTGTACCCTCATTTTTAAAGTTCTATAGCTGACTTTTTAAAAAATATTACTGTCATTTACCAAAACTACAAAAGAGAATGTAATTAAGAATAATGGTTCAAAAAAAAGAAAAAGAATAATGATTCATCAAAATTGACCAAAAGTATTAATATATGGTATTGCAAACACACACACACACACACACACACACACACACACACACGCCGAACCTCTGATTTCACTGGTGTAGGGAGGTCTTACTAAGGAGCTATCTCTACAAATGAAATTAGGCACCTTCTCTGCTAGTTGTAATATGCTATAAAGTCTTGGAATACTGACATGCCCAGAGTCACAAAGCCAGCACATACTACAAGGTGAAACTCAAGCCCAAGATTTTCCTGTCTTTGAGGCCAGCTTTCCATATACTGGGATATCTCTCCTCATATGTATGAACAGAAGTGTTGAGGTTTTTAGGGGTCTAGGGGTGCTTGGGACCCCAAAATACTGACCCGAGTCCAGCCCAATGAATTCGACCCAAGCCTTCTGTCAGCCAAAGTAAAATAAAGTTCATTAAAGATTCTTCATATTGGGTAGACTCTTGAGGATTCTGAGCCTCTGTGACTCTTGTATTGCCAAGCAGCCAGATCGAACCTTGAGCTAGACTGAATCAGAGCACCTTCAACAGAGGTAAGAAGGATCTTATATAGCAGGGCTGTCCAAAATACGGCCCGCAGGCTGCATGCAGTGATTTTATGCAGCTCACCTGTGGGTTTTAATTTTCATGCATATTAGATTTTTTAATTCCATTGCTAATAAATAATCTCATTGATGTTAATTTTCTTTGGTGTTTTTAAGCAATATTACGGACAGAACATACCACATGGTCCTAAAAGTAGAGAATAGGTAAGCCAATTAAAGCACAAGAGGTAAAAGAGCTTGTAGGAATGGAGTGGCATTAAAGTGGTTTAAGGATTGTAAGTCACAAGGACAAAGTACTAACTTAAAAAGAGATGCAGAAGGAAAAACATTTAACTCATAACTTTAAATATCAAAACAGACTAAAAACAATCAAAAGAGAATAATAGAATGGACCCAAAGACAAAACTCACAACTGTAAACAAGAAGAATATTTACAAAATAAAGAAACACAGAAAATCAAAATGCATATGAACAAAGTTATGCATCAGCTCAACAAAACAAATCAGTTGCAAACATGCTATCAAAGTAAAAGTAAAAATCTACCACACATCAATAAATTAAGAAACTATATTGTGTTTAAATTAGTCTTACTCTACTGACCAACAATATCAATATTTGATATACATAATACCAAATTGCACAGTATCTAAATTCATAAAAGTTAATTGTAAAAAGGTAAAGATAATGCCACAATAATAGGAGACTTTCCGGGTTGGCCAAATCTAACCAAAAAATTAAACCAAAGGGAAAATGCAAAACTAAGCATTTGGAAAAACTTAAAGCCAAAAGATTTATGACATCTTCTGAAAGAAAACATTCAAGAGGCCATATAAATGGGTAGCTAAGTAAACTAGGTAGAGAAGTAGGGATAGAAATAAAAAGATAAATGACAGACATAATAACTATGTGGAAGATAATGTGAAAGACAAAATTCAAAATTTCAATAATATAGCTAAAATGGCCTTCAGAGTAGAAACGTAACCTGAGAACACACAGTAACAAAACAGATTATTAAATGGTATGTAATTTAAAAAACTAGAAAACTCAAAAGAAATCTAAAAGAATTACCAATTTTTAAAAAATCTTTAAAATTAGAAGAGACAAGTTGGAAAAACAAACAAAAGAAGACTAAAGAAGTGATAAAGCTAAATATTTCCAGGAAAAAAAAAACCAAAAGACTAATTGATTAAAAAGACAGCAGAAAATTAAATTAACAAAATAAACAATGACCATGGTGAAATAATAACAACAGCAATAATAGATTACTATTACGTGCCGGGCACCATGCGAAATGCTTTGCAATTGTTATTTCATTTGATCCTCGCAACAAAGCTGACAGATAAGAAAAGTGAGGCCAACAGAAATTAAGTAATTTGACCAGGGTCACAGAGCTGTCCTTGAATCTTCCCACTTCATCATAGCTACATTCTCTGTTTTAACTAAGTACTTTGGCCCTACTGGCCCCTCGATCTGTGGGGTCATGGGCATGAAAAGGGAAATTAAAGGCTGTCTCCAGACTAACCCCTCCCCTGCCTACTTGAGGATCTGTTGTTTGAACACTCCTTCCTTATGCTCTCCTCTTGCCCTGCCCCCTTGTTGAAAGGAACCTGTTGGTGAAATTTGGGAGTCAATTTTCTCTAGTTAAACATCCCATCTCCCTTTTCCCTCTGTTCACCAGACCTCCCCATGTTCTGCCAGAAGTGTAGGATACAGTTGAGCCAATTGTTTGGGACCAGGGAGCTCCTCAACGAGCTATTTGTGCCACCCCAGTCACAGTTCTCCTCCAAGACCCTAAAGTGTTCCACTGCAGTCAATATCCAATTAAGCCCAAGGCCTGGGAGGAACTACAACCATTAAATGCCACTCAAGGCCTTGACTCACTCCCTTGAGAGAGGGGCCCTGCCCAGGCTAAAGCTTTTGAGATTTTGAAGACAAAATTGACCACCACTCCAGTATTAGTTCTACCCAATCTAGAAAAACCTTTCACTCCATATGTTGATGAAATGAAAGGACAGGCTTTGGGATCCCTAAACCAGTCCTTAGGACCTGACCCCAGGCTGGTTCCCTGTTTTTCAAAAAAATTATACTCCATGGCTGCTACAGCCATTCTAACTGAGGAAGCTTCTAAACTTACACTTAGCCAGCCCCTAGAAGTTCTGACTCCCCATGGAGCTCAGAGCATCCTGGAAGGAGAGGGCCACCAGTGGCAGGCTAGCCACAGGCTCATTAAATATCAAGCCTTGCTCTTAGATACCCCTGACCTAATTCTTCAGGTGTGTCACACACTCTCAAACCCTGAAACAGTGCACACAGAACAAGGGGTTAGGAGAGCTAGGTAAACGCTACTCAGTCTCCACCATACCATAAAGGCCAAACCTCTGCCCCCTGGGACCTCTGCCCAGAAGGCAGACTTAATAGCACCAACCAGAGCCCTAGAGTTAGGAGAAAATAAGAGTAAAAATTTTTACCGACTCAAAATATGCTTTCTATGTTCTACATGCCTATGGAGCCATTCAGAAAGAAAGAGGATATATGACAGCATAAAGCTCTCCTATCAAACATGCCCTTTTATGTTTTGGCCATGCCATAGCCATCTTTAATTCTCACCAGGGAAATAATCCTTTCTCTATACTTGTACACTGCCTGTTTGGTCCTTGCTTGCTTAACTCCTTGCCAGGTTCGTCTCCTCCAGGGTCTAAGCCACCAACTTCCAGATGACTACTCAGGCTATGTACCCCTTGAATGGGACCCAGAGAGGTAGGGACAGCTCTACACCCCTTTCCAGCAAGAAGCAGTTTATAAAGCTAAGACCTTCACCCCTTATACCAAAAGAATTTGGGGTTCCATTTGTCTGAGGGGAAAAATGGGGTATGGGCTCTGGGAACCCCCTTAAACTCTCCTTGAATCTTCTCACTTGATCTGGTGTTCACCTGAGGCCATAAGCCTTCTATTATCACTGTGCCCAAATCTGGGTTACCCTTGTAAGAAATGGGAGGAGGAGTTTTGTTTCCACAGAACTGAAGGTGTACTTCCCCCCCTCCCCACCCCAGCTTTAGCAGAAACTAGGTCGGTCAGGTGAAAGGTCAGAGGCTTGTACACATCCTTAAATGAGACATTTGAGGAGCGCATGACGTAGGCAGTCGGGGGAACTAGAGAGGCCAAACCAGCTGAACCAGTTCAAGCTTATCAAGGGTCTGGTCTTGGTCAAGAGTCCAGGCCTACTGATTTCCATAATTTGCATATGTTAAAGAGGGAAGGTAGGGGAAATAAATAATGTAGATTAATCCTAAACTCAGACAAGGAAGATCTAATTAACTTCACCTCTGCTTCGGTATCCTTATTATCCTACCTATATAAACTGCATAACCTAGGAAAACTATGCAAAAAGTAAAGAATGTAAACTAACCATAACTCAAACAGGAGTGGAGGTGATGGTTACCCTCACTCCTGCAGCTGTATCAGTGTGAGTGTTCGCAGTGAGCACTTACACCCACTCGCTCGAGGAGCATAATAAATGCCTTCCTCTGCCCACTCTGGTCCTGAGTTCTTTGGGTGAGAATGGGCAAATCACATGGATTTTCCTAAGGTTATGCTATCAGGAAGGCAATGAGCTGCGGAAGCACATCTCAGGCTAACTTCCTGACCTTGCCTTAGGGAGTCCTGTGATCCCCACTGCAGTGTTAAGAGGGCTACCACTTGGGATTTCCCTGGGGAACCCTGTGGTCTGCACAGCCTTCTTAAGGGGACATCACTTGAGTCTTCCAGCCCTGTCTCAGGAGCCTTGTGATCTTACCGCCATTCTAAGGGGCCATCGCTTGGGTCCTCCTTAGGGTCTGACCCCTAGGAGCCCTGTGATCCCCACAGATTAAGGGGGGCTACCACTTGGCCTTCCTCTGGGAGTCCTATGGTCTGCACAGCCTTCCTTAGGGATTATCATGGGGTTTTTCCTCAGGACTTTGGCCCTGCCTAGGAAGTCCAGTGATCCCCAAAACCGCATTTCTCACACCCTTAACCTAGCCTAGCCCTCCATAGATGGTTAACTCTAAGTAGCCTTCAGCTCCTTCCCACCCTTAATCCCATTCTCTTGGTTCCTGGGAGTCTGACCTCTAGTCACCCCAGTCCCATCAAGATCTCCCTTAGACTCTTCCTCAAGACCCTCCCTGGAACCCTCCTCCCATTACCCCAGACTTGGCTACCCCTAGATACCTCCCACATTCTTTTTGTATATAAGATCCATCTTGCCTCCATGAAGGTGCTCAGATTCAATCTGGCCTGCTTGTCAATACAAGCATCACAAATGCTCACATTCCTTAAGAGTCTAACCAATGCTGAGATTTCTTAAGTCTGGCCAATAAGGCAGATTTTTAACTAAAGAAGGCTTAGGTAGAATTCATTTGTGCAGAATCACATGTGTCAGTATTTTGGGGTCCCAAGCACCTCTAAACCTCAACAGAGATAGTAAGCATCTGAGCCCAGATATAAACTCAGGTCTTCCTGACTCCATGCCAGAGCTCTATCCACTACAATATATAGATGACACAATAAATAAATAAATAGATAGATAGATAGATAGATAGATAGATAGATAGGAAATAAAAAGAATTATTAGAATATGCTATATGCCAGCAAAACTGAGAATTTTTTTAAAAGATAATCTGCGAAAATATCTAAATCAAACCCAAAAACCCTAAACCCAAAAAAAAGACACTAAATGAATACATTTCAGCAAAGGAAAATGAACTAACTATAAAGGAGGGGGTTCCTAAACCTTTTTTTAAATAATGAACTCCTTTGACAGTCTGGTGAAGTTAAAAAACTTCCTTGTCTGAATAATATTTTTCATATATAAAATAAAACATATAGGATCACAAAAAAATTATGATGAAATTCAGTATATAAATATTTTAAAAAACAAGTTCAGAGCCCCCAGATTAAAAATTCCTCCTATCAAGAAACTATCCTCACCCCACAAAGAACCTGACTTGGTCCAGATAAATTTTGAGAGAAATTCTGTAACTCCTTTAAAGAATAACTAACATCTATAGAACAAAAAATAATTCTCAAAAACTGAGTAAGAAAGTGTTCCACCAAATAGTCTCTATAAGCAAACAGAACCCTTATACTTAAACCAGAAAAAAATAAAGAAAAGAAAAATAATTAGAGATCATCATCAATAATCATCCATTTTGAAATGTTCAGTGGAATAATGAAAATAACTACAACAATGTATACAAAATACTGCTTATTACTGGAATGTACTACAATTATACTAGAAATGGAGGGATGTTTTGACATTAGTAAAATTAACATGATCAGTAAAAAAAACCTAAATAGTCTCACACCTTATTACATCAATAGGTGCAGATAAGATATTTTATAAGATACAATGCTGATTTACATTCAACATACTACAACAAATATAGAAAAAGGATCTTTTATATACATGACCAAAAGCTAGGAGTACAAACTAAAAAATGTAAAAACAAAAGACATTCATTTTAAAGCATTTTTATAAGAATTATCAGACAAATTATAGGTTCCAGAAACAATTTACTAATATACCTATTTTCCCACAACATTGATTATTTCCACCTTTTATCACCTTTTCCAATATACTGGGCATGAGATGAAGCCGAAGTATTTTTTTCGATTACAATTTCCTTATTACTTCTTATTTGTAATATTTTTTCAAATGATTGTTGAAAGATTCTATTGTTGTATTTGAGAACTGTCCATATTCTTTGAAAACACAGATTTCAAGGAATAGCTCTTTAATTTATATATTTCTATAAATTACCTATATATTTTGTATACTGGATTTTTATCAGATGTCATATGAAGAGGTTCCCCTTATATAAAGCTTTTTGTCCTTATACTAAATGAATAGATTTTCCTTGTGAAAAAGGCTTATATAATAAAAATGGTCTATTTTGTCTATTGCTTTATCTTCTAATGACTGCTTGGTTATAATTTCTCTTTCTAATCAGAGGTCTGGAAGTTGCTTCCTTTCAATATCCTCTTTTGAACTTGGATAATACTTTGTAGGAATTTAAGGATGCCAGAATATTAAAAGATTACAAAAAGATCCTTGAGTCTTCATAAGTTTTATAGCTGAGAAAACTGAAGCCCTGAGAAGCTAATTTACCCATACAATTTAATGCTATACTTGCAAAGTATTTATTTGTAAACATGCTTTATATTTCCCACTCCCCAACAGGCTGTCAGCTTCCTAGGGGGAAGTACTATATCGTAATGATGTCTGCATACTCCAAAAGGTAGCACCTTTTTCACAAACGAGAAACTCAAATTTATGGAATTAAAATTCTCAGAGATGAAGAGTCTTTTCTTTTAACTTAAACCTCCATACACTTACTATTTAATTTTATACTGTATTTATTTGGGATTGAAGAGATTTAAGACATAAAATATGTTGTTAGAAAAAATTTCATTAGTACAGGTTTATATCAAAAGCATAGCCCATATTCCTCAGCTATCAAAGTCCCTCTTAGGAACTTGGTTTTATTCTTCAGAAGACAGAACAGCTTAAATTATGAAGAGTACAGTTAAAAGCAATCAGAAGATCCTATTTACTCTGTCCCATAAAATGAAATTAAAGAGCAGTAAATTCAGAACAGGAGGAAAATATTTTACTCAGTGAACAGCAAACCAGTGGAGTTATAACATTTGCTCTAGGAAGTCAGTGGGGCATATACTATTACTAAATTAAAATGAAGACAAAACGACAGTTTTATAGCTATTAGCAGCATTTACTTCTTGACCAATGAGAGTGAGACAGTGAGGGGGGCAACTTATTCATTCATTCCTAGACAGCAAGCTTGCTAATAAATGAAAATATATATATAACTTTTCTTAACTGAAAGAATCAGTGGACCATGGAAAATCAGAGTTTAAGGAAGTAAGAACAGTAAGGAGAGTAAAATTAAAGGAATTTTTGTTCCTTTTGCACTATAACCTCTCACTAAGTGTTGAAAAAAGAAAAGCAAAAAGTGATTTTACTCTGCTACTGGTAGTCATCATATTTAGTGACAATTCGGGACTCCTCAGCTAGAAATAACTACTATGCATTTTGTTCCAATTTGCTAATCGTTATTTTTGGAGTAAAGTGATATGCTGAATGTAAAAACGCTTCAGAGTGGAAAATGTAAAGCATACTTACATATAAATACATTGCAAGTACAGCATTAAATTGTATGGGTAAATTAGTCTGGGGGCTTCAGTTTTATTGTATCTAAAACTTACGAACACTCGATCTTTTGATTATTTTTTATTTTCACATTCTGACATCCTAAAATTCCTATAAAGTATTGCCCAAGTTCAAAAGAGGATGCTGAAAAATGCTGACATAACAGGAAATAGCACTGCTTCCTGATAAAATATATAATCACTAGTTCTCAATTATGGTTTTGAAGATGAAGGAATGAACCACTTAATTTCTATATACACTGTTGATTCTGGATTTGCTTATTTATTTATGCAAAAGGGTTTTCTTTAATTTTATACAATCCAGATTTATTCTTTTATGTGATTTGTGATAGCCAGTATGTGCTTATCAATTCTTCCCCTAAACAAAACTGTGAAAAATATATAGCTTTCAATTTAATTTTTTTTACAAATACAAATTATCAACAGCTAAAACCAAAAATAACCTGGATAAAATCAAAACAACCCTAGGATACCACTTCATATTCATCGAGCTAGCAGAGGTGCTACAAGAAATAAAAATCCATTGTTGGAGGAACTATAGAAGCAAAGACATGCCTATTCACTCCATGTGGAACTATGAATTATATCAACATTTCTTGAAAGAAATTTGAAAGTTGTCAAGACAAGTTACTAAGATGTTTATGCCCTTTAGCCCCGAGGTTCCAAGGACAGGACTATAGCCCAAGAAAGTTACTAACAGCAAGAAACCTTAAATATGTACCAAACAGTTCACAGAATAATTTTGAATAATAAAAATATGGAAATAATGATAACAGCTAGTGCTTTAAAGTCTGCAAAGTGATTTACAAGTATTATCTCTTTGATATGCACAACAATCCTGGGAGGTAGATGCTATTATTATCCCCATTTTACATATTAATAGAGAAGATAAGAGATTTGTCCAAGACCCCACAGCTGTAGTGTCTGAAGCCATATTTTAACTCAGAACTTCTTGATTCCAAATCCAGTGCTCCAAATCCACTATACCCAGCAAGTATGGAATAGGTGAACAAATTATGAATGTAATACAGTATTACTATGCTGAATAGCAATTATGAACAATTTGGAGAAACATGGGAAGGCTCATAGAAAATAATGCAGAATGAATGAAGCAGAAGCAAAAACACAATAGACACAATGATGGCAACCATTTGAATAATGTCAACAGGGAGAGTCCAAAAAATCCTGACCAAACACAACGGTCAATATGCCAAGGTTTAGGAATACAATTAATTCTGTTCATCAGTAAGTGAACATTTGAATAAAGATATACTTTATAAAAGACATCACAAGTTTGTTCTGAAATACCTGCTGCATGTATTGGCAACCAAAAATGGGCTCCTTAGCACTTAGTCAACAAGTGCCCTTGACTAGTTTGGCTTTTTCCCCTGAACTGAATGCTGTTTGTATGTTGGACTGGAGTAAGGTTGTCGGCCCCTTCACCTTGCTTCCCTTGCTTAAGCTGATGGAAAGAACCTGTGCTTTCCCGGTCAACCCCTTCACCTTGCTTAAGCAGATTGAAAGAACCTGTGCTTTCCCCCGGCGTACCTTACACCCCCGCAGAAGCTGGATGGTTAAAAGCAGCTCCCATTGGAGCCAGAGGCTGATATAGCCACAGCCACAGCCACAGCCACAGCCACAGCCACAGCTACAGCTGAAGCAGGAGCTGCCAGTAGCAGAGCTGACCTACGGGAGGAAGCTGAACAAAGACTTCAGGCCAGTGGGTAATCTTTTTACCATAGAGGGGGAAGCATGATTTTGCTTTATGCAATCATGCTTCTCTGTAGCCTCCTGGTTACTCTTTCAAGGCGTACTTATTGGGCCTGGAAACTTTTCATTAATATGTCAAAATGGGGATGCTGGTTCATGGGTTGGTTACTGTGGAGCCTAAATATATGTTTTGATTCTTCTGCCTTCTACTTTGAGAGTTTCTTATATCCGGCGGTTCCGAACCTTTCAGACATGTTTATGATCCTCTTTGAGATTATAAACTCTGCCCTCCTAATACACTGCATCAAAGAAAAATATATAAATAAAATTTTAAAGGAAAGGGAAAGGATATTCATTACTATCTATATAGAAAATGAGAGCTGAAGAAACAGGTAAGGAAACGACAGAATAAGAAGCAATGGTCCTAGCAGCATGTAAAATAAAAGAACTAGGAGCTCAAAAAAAAAATATTTCTTGGTGCAGAGAATAAAGGACTGTACTTTACAGTTGGTCATATCAATACATCAAACCTCTGAGCACATGACACAGAAAGCAAGTAGCACAAGTATTTTGCCAGCAAACCAATGAGTCTGAAATCATCTCCAAACCAAGTAGAGATTAAAAGCTATCGCTCAACGGTACTTTGTCAAAATGGTTTTAGACAAGAATCTTATATATGTTATTAGATTTGCTTGTTATTAAATATAGCAATAATAACAACTAGTCAACAATCAGGACAAAGGGAGGACAAAAGCAGCTACTATAATTATCAAAGAAAATTCAATGGTATTGCTTAAAACATTAGTTTAGTCACAAAAAATGTTACTACTCATTTTGATTAGTTCTTTTTTCCAGTAACTCACCAGGAGATGCTCCCACGAACTCTGATGCCGGATTAGAGTCAACTGAAGAAACCACACTAACAGCATTGGTATGCACATTTGTAGTAGCAGAAGGTGAAATAATGGGTTTTTTTGTTGCAACAATGACACTCCTGTAATAAAGATGAAGAAGTAATAAATACACGTCAACCCCTTTCCCCCCCCAAAAATCCCCTAACTATATTATTAAGAACCAACATTTTTATTCCATAATACAAATATGATGATAGTAATAATAATGCCAACTACCTGCCTGGTGTTCTTTCGATGTTATTTAACACTGAGTCCCATTATTTCTGACTTTTCTTTCTAACGTTCTTACATAATGAATGCTTACAATCACTTGACTCTTCTATAATTTGAAATCATAACCCATTGAGAAACAGAGTAATTTATTTTATCACTTCCAATATTCAAACTTACATTTCTCCAAATAGTATTTAGTCTAGCATCTAAGTATGGCTACGAGGGCCTTCATTTTAATGATGAAGAAACTGAGGCCCAGAGAGACATGGTTTTATCAGGCTGACTGGGGTAATAAAGTACAATAGTACTATCTGAACCCAAGTTCTCTGACTACAAATCCAGGACTCTTTCCACTACTTAATGCATTATTTACAAGAAATGACAAAAAAAGAATGATAACTTTTAGAAATATAAAACATTCAAGTTTTTCTTTTAAAAAAAAGTTGTCCTTTAATATAGCAGTAATTTTTTTAGGAGGTTTCAAACAAAACAAGAACTTTCTGAAATTTCACAAAGGAAAAGTTTGTACTAAGCCTCAGAAAAAAAGCTTCAGTGACACTTAAAGACCATAGTCAATATCATAAGAATTTAATGTAGACAGAGCTCTAAATTTCAAAAGACTGTAATTTGATGGTTAGCTTTAGAGTACAGTAAACCAGAAGTATCAAGATGGATGCAAAATGTTATGAAATTAAGGAAATATATCTTATGTGTTTTTAAGAGACAGGAATTTATAATGGACTAATTTTAATTACACTATAATACATCACGAGTATCTAAAAGACCTTATTAAAGCCATTTTCAATTGAAGTTGGCTCTATAAACATAAAAAAAAACAGCTAATGAGGTAAAGAGAACAGCTGATATATAATGCTCTCCCACAGCAGTGCTTACTTTTAATTACCTGGTGTTAACCATAATCCTAAAGTCTTCAACATTCAATTTATTTAATCATATCTTTTGTTGACAGAGTAACTGTAAAATGAAAGTATTCCCATAATACCTTTAAAGTATTCAGTATTTAAATAAAATTACTCAGATATTTAATCCTAATAATCATTTCAAAAACATAAATCTTTTTTCTTCCAAATATACTTGAAATGTACTTTTATAATTTTCAGAAGGAAACCTACACAAGACAAAATATACTCTGTTTGACTTCAATCCCTAACACATTAGAGGAGGAGGTGCTCCAGCCAATGAAATCAAACTCTTTTGTACTAGGAGTAGCTAGCTATTCAATATACTTGGGAGTAGCGGGTGTCACATCATTATAAGGGTGACTGCCAATGTTAACAATACACTAAAAAAATAGACCTAATAGCCACCTGAGCCCCTCAAGCCAAAAAGTATTGTAAATAGGCACTCCTCTCCCAATGTTCACTTTAGTTTCTACTAAATGTATTTTAAAAAACATGTGCCATTCCCATTACTTTTCTTCTGAAAGTAAAAATCTTTGCTTTAGAAATTTATAAATTATGGGCCAAAGAGCAAAAAAATTTAAATAACAATGGGAAATTAAACTTAAATGTCTCCTCAGTATTTGCCGACCAAAGGAGCCATTTCTCATAGTCAATTGTCAGCTTTCACATAGAATCATTTTGCAATATTCAAAATAATAGAGGGAAATAATAATTAAAAACCAATGACCAAATAATTCCAAACCTGTGTATATTTGACTTGAGAAAACTGGTTTTGAAAAATAAATCAGAATATATTCTATACTCTCAAATCCATTTAGATTCATTACAAAGGGTTAGTCTCTTTAAGTATATAGAACTGCTGGTCGAATCATTTAGCACAAAAATCAGCATTTATTGCTAAAAATCAAGGTGGACACTTTTTGCATTTACTAAATCCAAACAATAAAATAAAATCATAAAAAGAAAAAACAAAAAAAATGTGAAATGTCTCACTGGAAAAACAACTGACCTGGAAAACAGCTCAAAGAGAAATAATTTGAGAGGTAATTTAAGAATTATTGAATTACCTGAGAACCATGATCAAAAAAAGAATAGAAACATATTTCAAAAAACTATTAAAAGAAACTACTCCAATATCTGAGAACAAGAGGTAAAATAGAAATTGAATGAATCAACCAATCACCACCTGAAAGACATTTGAAAATGAAAACTCCCAGGAGTATGAGAGCCAAATTTCTGAGGTCCCAAGTGAAAAAGAAAATACTTCAAGCAGCCAGAAAAAAAAAAAAAACATTCAAATACCATGGAGCCACAGTTAAGAACACACAAGATTTAACATCTACCACATTACAGGAGCAAATGGCTTGGAATATGATATCCAAAGAGCTGAATTACAACCAAGAATCACCTAGCCAGCAAAAGTGAGTATAATCCTTCAAGGAAAACAATGGCTATTAAATGAAATAGAATTCCAAGCATTACTGATTAAAAGACTAGAGCTGAATAGAAAACTTCACTTTTAAATACAAGACTCAAGAGAAAAAGAAATCGTAAGGGACTCAACAAAGTTAAACAGTTGACATTCCTATATAGGAAGATGAAATATGTAACTCTTAAGAACTTTATCATTATTTTGATGCTTATAAGGATTCTACATAGACAGAGTGAAAGGGAGTAATTCA
The DNA here is from genome assembly GCF_011100635.1 of Trichosurus vulpecula. NCBI lineage: Eukaryota > Metazoa > Chordata > Mammalia > Diprotodontia > Phalangeridae > Trichosurus > Trichosurus vulpecula. Next base: position 103,222,376 of record NC_050578.1, on the reverse strand, counting down.
ATTATGTTGAAACGATGTAAAAAAATGCATCACTGTGAAAGAAGGATGCCCTGGAAGAAGGGAGAAAGGTGAGAAAAATGGAGGAAACTGACTTACATAAAAGAGGTACAGAAGGAAGGATATTTAACTGTGGAGGGGGAAATGGGAGCAGGGAGAGACAAGAAAAGCAACACTTGAACCTGATTCACATCTATGGTTCAAAGAGGGAAGAATACACACACACACACACACACACACACACACACACGGTCAATTGTGTGTAGAAATCTATCTTAACCAATAGGAAGGCAGGAAGGCAGAGGGAAAACAAAAAAGGGGGGGGCGGTATAAAAGAGAGAGCAGACAAAGGAAGACTGATCAAAAGCAAAACAAACTTTAGAGGAGAAACAACATAAAAAGGGAGAAAAAAGCATAAGCAGAAAAAAACAGGATGGAGGGAAATGCCAAGTTAGTAATTATAACTGAATATAAATGGTATGAACTTACCTATAAAACAGAAACAGAAACATTATGGATTAGAAAACAGAATACAACATTATGTTGTTTACAAGAAACACACATGAAAAAGAGAGATGCTCAACACAGTTAAAATAAGAGGCTGGAACAGAATCTATTACATGTATGTACCAAATGGCATAGGATCCAAATTCTTAAAGGAAAAATGAAATACATTACAGGAAGAAATAGACAGTAAAACTAGACTTGTACTGGACCTCAACTTTCCCCATTTAGACCTAGATAAATCTCACCATAAAATAAATAAGAAGATAAGGAGATAAAGTGAATCTTAGAAAAGTTAATATGCAGACCTCTGGAGAAAAATGAATAAAAATAGAAAAGAATATACCTTTTTCTCAGCTGTACAACAAATCTTCACAAAAAGTGACCATTTATTAGGGTACAATACATTAAAATACTTCAAAACCAAATGCAGAAAAACAAAAATGTTAAATTTTCAAACCACAATTCAATAAAAAATTACATTCAATAAAGGGCTATGGAAGCATAGATTAAAAACTAATTAGAAAGCAAATAATCCTAAAAAATGAGAGGGTCAAAGAACAAATCACAGAAACAATAATTTCATTAAAGAGAGTAACAACAATGAGATAATATACCAAAATTTGAGAGATGTGGCCAAATCAGCACTTTGGGAAAAATTTATATCCCTAACACATACATCAATAACAGGGAGAAAGAGCAGATCAACGAACTGGGCATTCCACTAAAAAAAATAGGAAAAGAACAAATTAAAAATTCCCAATATTAAAATTCTGATAATCAAAGGTGAGATTAATAAAATGGAAAGTTTAAAATAAATAGCCATTGAACTAATAACAAAACTAGGAGTTGATGTAATGAAAAAAACTAATGAAAACAAACTTTGATTTTTTTTAAAAGGAAAAAAATAGGAGTGTCAAAAATGAAAAGGGTGACTATATGAATAATGAAGATGAAATGAAAACAATTATTAGGAGTTATTATGCCCAATTTTATGTCAGTAAACTGAAAACCTAAATGAAAAGGAAGAATACTCATGAAAATAAAATTGCCAAGATTAATAGAAAAGAAGCCTACTTCAAGAATACTATCTTAGAAAAAAAAAAATTGAACAAGCGAGAAATGAGTACCCTAAGAAAAAGTTCCTAGGACCAGATGAATTTACAAGTGAAATCTTCCATATATTTAAGTACTCCATAACTATATAAACTATTTGAGAAAATAATTTTTAAAAAGGAATCCTTCCAAATTACTTTATGACACCAATATGATTTTGATATCTAAACCAGGCAGAGTAAAAACACAGAAAGAAAACTATAGACCAATTTCCTGAATGAATAAAAATGCAAAAAAATTAAATAAGATACTAGCAGGGAGATTACAGCAATATTTAACAAAGACCATATACTATGAACAGGTAGGATTTATGCCAGGAATGCAAAACTGATTCAATATTAGGAAAACTATCAGCATAACTGACCAAGTCAATAACAAAAATAATATGATTATTTCAATAAATGCAGAAAAGGCTTTTGAAGAAATACAATACCCATTCCTATTAAAAACTCTAGAGAGCATAGGAATAAATGAAGTCTGTCTTAAAATAATAAGCAGCATCTATCTAGGACCAAGAGCAAGCATTATCTGTAACAGGGATAACTTAAAGCCTTCTCAATAAGATCAGGGGGTGAAAAAAAGATGCCTATTATCACCACTATTATTCAATAAGTATTACAAATGCTACCTACAGTAATAAGAAAAAAAAATTGGGTAGTTTTGGGGGAGAGCCAAGATGGCTGCTTGAAACCAGGGACTTGCTTAAGCTCTGCCCCAAACCTCTCCAAACGTCTGTAAAAAATGACTCTATACAAATCCTAGAGCAACAGAACCCACAAAATAACAGAGGAAAACAAGTCTCCAGCCCAAGATGGCTTGGATGGTCACTGGGAAGGGTCTATCACACTGTGCTAGGAGCAGGAGTGCAGCCCAGACCAGGCCAGGAGTAGACCAGGCAGAGCAGGCCTCAGGGCCCTGAATCACTGAGCTGTGGCAGTTACCAGATCTCTCAACCCACAAACACCAAAGACAATGGAGCAGGTCAGTGGGAAAATAAATTCAAAGAAAGAATTATGGAGTCTGAATGCAGATTGAGGCAAACCATTTGCTCTCCTTTTTTTCCTTCTTTTTTGGTTTTGTTTCTTCTTTCTCATGATTCATCCCACTGTTTATAATTCTTCTTTATTACTGCACTATTATATAAATAAGTTCAGTGTGAAGGTATATGTTGAACCTACATTGGATTACATGATGTCTTGGGGAAGGGAAGGAGAAGAGGGAGGGAGAGAAAATTTGGAACCCAAAAAATTGTGGAACTGAGTGTTGTAAACTAAAAATAAAAAATTAATTTATAATTTTTTTGAAAAAAAATGATGACCAAAATGGTTTCAGAAAAACCTGGGAAGCCATATATGAACTTAGGCAAAATGAAATGAGTAGAACTGGGAGGACAGCAATATTGTAAGTATGACCACCTATAAAAGACTTAGCCATCCTGATCAATACGATGATCCAAGACAATCCCAAAGGAACCATTATGAAAAATGCTATCCAAATTCAGAGAGAGAATTGATGAACTCTGAGTGCACATTGAAGCATACTTTTTCACCTTCTTGATTTTTCTTATTTGCATGTGTTTTACAGTATGGCTAACATGTAAATATGCTTTGGGTGACTTCGCAAGTATAAGAGATTTTATTGCTCGCCTCCTCAAAGGGTAGAGGAGGGACAAGGGAAGGTGAGAATTTGGAACTCAAATTTTGTAAAATGAATTTTTTTTACATGTTTATAACAGCCCAAGCACTGGGAATACAAATATAAATGTAAAGACAATCCCTTCCCTCAAGGAGCTTAAATTCTAATAAAACATAAATTCTTAACTTTTTGGTGTTGTGGACTCCTCTGACAATCCAGTGAAAACTATGGACCCCTTTTCAGAATAATTTTTTAAATGTATAAAATAAAAAGTATAATACTACAAATGCAACTGATTATACTGAAATACAATTACCAAAGTAATTAAAAACAAGTTCATGGGACTCAGGTTAAGAAGCTCTGCAGTAGAGGGGGACAACACATATAACAGAGTGAGTACTGGACTTTGGACTAGAAAATTATAGAGATTGTACCTAGCCCCTGTTAGAGTAAACTCACACAACAAGCAGGGCAGCCAGAAAGGCTACGGAGAAGATCTGTGAGTAGACAACAAAGTGAAACATGACTGGGACTGCCCAAAATAATGAGTTTGGTGAAGGCCATCACCAGTCAGGATAGGACCAGTGCAGAAGTTCCAGAGATGAAAGATATAAGAACTACTAAGATAACCAAATGCCATGTACTCCACAAATTTAATTCATATTTCAGAAACAAAGACAGGTTCTGAAATAGATATACCCAAAGTAGAAATACCCCTAACACAGAACACTGGTTCAGCTGGTCTAAGTCATCCACAGAAAAATTGGTTTCTATGATAAAATACTGACCACTGCAATAATAAAATATTGCTAACTTGGCAAAATAATGTCTTGGGAAAAGACTATGAGATGTCTGTTACACTGAGGGAAAAATCCCAGGAAATCAAATAGCTATGCAGCTAAGCAGAACAGAACCCCAGAATACAATCTGAGGTTAGAACCATTTATATTATAATGGCAATAAAGCGTTAATGGGAGGTTTCTTGAAACTAAATTCCCCCTTTGTCTTTATTATTTTTGCCCCAATTCCTCATGGTTGCTAGTTGCAAAATCTCTCAGAAAATCTCTACAGTAATGAGGGATAACAAAAGATCAAAAACTCAGGTAGGAGTAGAAATGAAATACAGTCTGAAGAGATATGGGGAAAATACTGAGGAATTGTGTCTTAAAAGAAAATGAGGTAGAAACTATGGCTATAACAAGAAATAGTTAATATTCAACATATACCTAGAGGGTATGAAAAGACCTTTAAATGACGCTACTGGCTGAGGCACTTATAGGGAAAGCAAGACACTGTTTGGGCAGCAGGGAGAACTAGAGAGGTTAAGAATGTTGGATGTAGCATTAGGAAACCTGAGGCAGAATCCTAGCTCTTATGCTTACTGACTGTGACCATCCTGAACCTCAGTTTCCTCTTTCAATATCATTATAGTAATAATCTTTACTACCTACTACCTCACAGGATTATAGCATTTGCCAAATCCAGTGCTTTTTCCACCACATCTAAGGGTGATTAATATCTACTTTTAAACTTCAGAAACACATGCTTAGAAACAACATATTAGATGTGTGTCCTCATAATTGAACTCATATCGAACATTTGAAACAGAAAACTCCAATAAGGTCATGTTTTAAAATCCAATTAAATTCATTTTTCTAAAACATGCTAAAAAGGTAAAGAGAATAAGCAATCATTCAAAGCACTTTCCTACGTCTATAAAAGATTATCTCAATATCATTTAGGTTCATTCCTAAAGCCAGGACTAATATACAGTCAGATCCATGGTGCTGAGTAATTAAGGTTGTTGTGGAATTTCCTATCATGCTTTGAACCCATGGAGGGTTACACAAAAGTATTCCCTAACAGGCAAAGTTACAGACTTAAAACATAATTAATGCACAGACAATAATATAAAAATCATAAATTTACTTATCACATAGTTGTCTTCACAAATCATTTCAACTTTGATAGAATCATCTCTATTAAAAGATCTACACCAAATACTCAGGCATATCTGTAGATTTAAAAATCAATTTATGTTTTTAAAGATATATAATACATGTACACTACTTGGTAGAGATGGTTGCCAGGATACAAACTTGTGTGACATTACCATAAAACTAAAAATAAACATATTATCACAAATGAACATTTTTCAATTTTTATGCAAATATTTGGTGTCTCTTCTCAATTGTTAGAATTTGACATAAAGCATGTTCATATACTTGCCAAATTTACTGACACATTAATGGCTCACTTCAGTGGAAGGCTATACAAGACAGCTGCAATTATTAATTGCCTACTATGGGCTAATGACTGTATAATTATTTTTAGTGCTGCAATAGCTGATTTCAGAAACTTAAAATGCAACATTAAAATTAAAAAAGATAAGCAAGGACCTATTTTGGCTGGTATCAGCTCTATACCCTTTACGTTTCATTCTCACCACAAACTCAATTTGAAGAAGATTGAGACCTTCACTAGATGGGCTCTCTATCCACCTCACTCTATCCTGACAACTGCAAGAGCAAATCTGTACTAGTGAATTCTCTCCTTCAACAACAAAATGTATAGAGAAATAGAATTTTGGCATCATAGAAGGCTAATAACTTGAAGGCCACATTTCATGTACTACCTTTTAAATATATTCCAAAAGGCAGAAAGACAATAGTTTCAATTTAATCAACAGTGTTATTTATGGGATAAAAATCAATCTTTCAAATAAACTATTTCTTGCCTAGCAGAATACAGTAAAATTTAAACATTACATTTGACTTACAGCATTTTGTCAGAATTTCATGTAAAGATTAATTTGGTTAATCTCAAACCTTTGTTTATAAACCGACACTCATATAATTATTAAAAATTTAGAAAGGCTGAATTTTCATCATTTCACAAACTTTCAACAACTATCTTCATTTTAAGTATTACCTAGCAGAAACTGAAAGAAACTTCACATGAAAGATTGACAGTTAGATCAAAGAGCTGATTAATGAAATTATAGTTCAAAAACCAAGTTAAAATGTAATCTTGTATTAAAATTTAGTTCATAAAAAAGATTCACTGCATAAGGATGAGTTTTATTAATATAGTTAAACCAAGCAAATTTCATTAAAAGCAACCAAATGTAGCAAAAAAAAGTCTGTTAAGAATGCTACATTACCTTTTTACATAAGTAATTTAAAATATTCCATATTTAAAATGATTTCATTCAACTACCCTTTATATGAATGTCTGCAAAAAGAAAAGAAGGCTACTTATATGCTTGACTTTTAACACTTTAGTTTCTGAGAATCTAGCTAAAAAAACAGATCAGGCCTTGAACTTTATCAAGATAAGCCCCTGGCATCCACTAATCACTAAAGTGAATCTCAAAATAAGATAAGAAGATGATTTTTGTCATGGGAATGCACACAAACACCTTGCTGTTTGCAAAAGCCCACAACGTGGCAGGCTTTCAGGAAAGCTTCAGTCATGTAGCTGTTACTGTATACTTTCCAGCAATAGCTTGGAAGTTGATAATCCCTAAGATATGAGGAGTGACACAGATTTCTGACACAGCATTCCTGAGATAAATGCGTGATCGGAAGGATGCTTTGAAAGTCTTGGAGATATTCCACTGCTACATGGCTACATGGGAATAGCTTTTAAATAGGTGTCTCTTTTTCAACTGAAGAAAAAAAAAGCCTTCATGTTAAACTCACTGAGCTACATGCTGCCTGACGAGAGTTTAAATAAAAACCACATATGGGAAAATCCACATTCTGAATTCTTAAGTTTCAAAACTTCCCCCTCTGCTTTTTACATCAGTCAAATCCTTGAGATTAACAAAAAAAAATTTTAAATGATTCTGAATTCTTGAAAGATTTCAACAATGGATTTCATTTCCATGCTTTTTAAAACAAAAACTTACAAAGAAGAGCTTTGAGATATAGACAGATAGATGTAAGGACACAAATTCATCAATGATTTAATCAATGTACTAAATGAAACAATTCCATCTAAATTTTTAAAAAGGTACTATATACATAATTTTTAAACTTAAATTCTTCTTAAAGAGATGAAAACTTAACCTCTGTCTTCCCCGCCCCTGCCAAAAACGAACTTTCTTAAGCCATCGCAGTCACTTATATACAATAGGACCTCACTTGAGATCTGACCTCCTTATTTCCGTGGCAGAGCAAATGCTCAAAATCAGTGTTATCCTTGACAAATACTGTTATTTATGTATGAAACATTAATTCTTTTTAAAAAGCAGCACTGAAATGACTACTTTTGTAATGAAATAATGTATTATGCACCTGAGTCACCTTACGTTTAAAGAAAAAACAGAATTTATTTTGGAAATATCCTATGGAAATGGGGCCAGAAGAATCACCTTATGAATTTTTACAAAGAGAGATGAATTAGCTTAAGAGCGTCACTCTTTTCATATAATATGTATAAAGTCACATGTATACAAGCAAAGGTAAATTTCACTCTGCCATATGTTAAGCTATAATCTGGGTCTTCCATAAAAAACCAGCAGTAATATAATTTGTAAAAGCACACCTTCAGAAAAATTCAAAAATATCCTTATCTAAATTCTAAGGGGATACTAATACCTACATTATTAAGTATAAATCAGGATTTGCTTACATGGTACTGTCTAGGGATAAAAAGAATATTGAAACTATTCTTCTAGCTATAAAATTCTGCTGAATATACAGTTTATTTCACAAGTAAATTATCACTGTATTTGTTTAAAGATTAAGTCACATGGAATTATATAAATACAATGAAATGTTAATTAGCTGTGTTATGAATTTAAATTAGCATGAAAATCAATTTAAATTGTTTTCCATACATGTTACAATTTTCTTTAAGGGTGTATGAGTCAGGGGTGTTGGATAGATCTGTGGTTTCAATGGTATAGGTAGGGAAGTGCTAATAAGAGAACTGTCAATAAGGAAATTTCCTCCACCAATGTATATTTACAGTTATTGTGCAACTTATACTCTTAAGAGAATTGCCTAGGGTAATGAAAGGTTAAATGACTTTCTCAGGATCACTTAGCCAATATTTATTCAAGGTGGAATTTGAACCCAAGTATTCTTGATTCTGAGACTGGCTCCATAACATCTTATGCACTACATGAGAAAATTAAATGTACACAATAATGAATGTGAAATACCTAGAAAAACTCACAGCAGAAAAAAAGAAAATAAAGTTATTTATTCAAATCTCCTCATTTCCAACTGAGAAAACTAAGGTCTAGAGAAGTTAAATGGCTTGTACAGTATGTCAATGAAAGAACACGGGCAATAAAGTCCAAGATTAACTAAAATGTGAAATCATACTTTGTATTAATCAACAAGTATTTCTTATACATTTATTATGTACCTGATGCTGAGTTGGATACTAAGCATACAAATGCAGTGAATGAAACAATCTCTACTGAAAGGACGCTTCTATTTTAAAAGATGACAAATATATAATATATACAGAATATAAAAGAGAATAAAAATAAATTTTAAAGATTCATGTCAATACAAATAGAAGAAAATACTGTATGCAAACTTTAACCTGAAATTTAAATTCCAGATTTATGATAGCCAAATTTCAATTGTTTTAACTCACAAGAATACAAGGTAGGTGGAGAAGGAAAGCACTAGCAGTTGAGGAGAAAAGAACAGGTTTCATGTAGAACAGCAGTTTTCAAAATGTGGTACACAGACGCCTGGGTATACCCAAAATCTTTTTAGAGGGTATGAGAAGTCAAAACTATCTTCATAATAATACTAAGATGTTTTCATTTCTAAAATGGTATATATTGATAGCTATGACCCACATAAACAAAAGCTTTCTTTGCTTAGTAATTTTTAAGTATAAAGGACTCCCGAGATGAAAAAGCTTAAAAACTGCTGAAGTCAGAAATAGTGTCCGAATCGCACCTTCAAAGAAGAGAGGGATCCTGTAAGGCAGAAATACAGAGTGAGTGCATTCTAGGCATTTAGGAAAGCCACTGCAAAGACACAGAGATAAGTGCTGGAGTGGCGTATGTAAGGAAAAAACAGAAGTCCAGTTTGGCTGGATCACAGGGTGTGGAGGCTATGGACGGATACTTCATTGAGGCTGTTTTGGGAAAAGATCTGAAAGCATTTAAAAAGCTAAACAGAGGAGCTCATATTTTGTCTTAGAACAAGGTCTCTTTATCTTTTTTTGTGAAGTGGACCCCTTTGGTCATCTGGTGAAGTGTATGGACCCCTTCTCAAAATAATGTTTTATATACACATATATAAAATACAAAAGATGACAAAGGAAACCAATTACATTGAAATACAGTCACCAAAATATTTTTGACTAATTTTCACAGACCACTGAATAAGAACACTTTGTCTTAGATGCAATAGAGAATCGAAGATATTTTTAATTTAGGGAAGTGATAAGGTCAGATCTATGCCTAAAGAAAATTGCTTTTGTAACTGTAGAGGATACACTGAAGTGGAGAGAGACTTGAGGCAGGAAGATCAATTAGGAGATTTTGCAATAATCTAAACAAAAGATAATGAGAGCCTAAACTGAGGCAGTAACTATATAAATAAAGAAATGGATCAGTTACAAGTTATGATGAGGTAGAAATGGCAAGATTTGGTAAATGATTACATACATGGAGTGAACAAGACTGAGAAGTCAAGGAGAATACTAAGGTAAAAAACCTGGAAGACAAGAAGGATGTAAGTGACTAAATGAAATAAAAAACTCTGAAAGAAGGAAAAATTTGAGATGGAAGAAAATGAGTTTTATTTTGAACAAGCTGAATTGGAAGTGTCTCTGAGACAACCAGTTTGAAATGTCCAATAGGTAACTGGCAATGTGGGATTTAAAATTCGGAGAAAATGTGACTAGACATACAAATCTGAGTTACTGGCATAGAGATGATAATTAAACTCATGTGAGTTAATGAACTCACCCCATAAAGAGAGAAAGAGTAGGGGACCTTGGGAAATAGTCACAATGGGGATATGTAGAGAATGAGGAGAAGTTGGAAAAGTGAAAGGAGAATCAGGACATGAAAGCCGAGAGAGAGAGAGAGAGAGACAGAGAGAGAGAGACACAGAGAGACAGACAGAGAGACACAGAGAGAGAGAGAGAGAGAGAGAGAGAGAGAGAGAGAGAGCACGCATCCAGTAGGAAATGGTAGGCAACAACGTCAAATGCAAAAGAGGTCTAGAAGAATGAGTACTAAAAACAGACCAAGAAATTTGGCCATTAAGAGAACATTCACAACTTCGGAAATTTAAAAATATTCATTTTGACAGGAGGTTTTTAGAAAGGAGCTGAATGTATGAAATGATGGCAATTTATAAATTACAGTTTCACACATTGTATATGACATCTTCAACCTTAAATTCAAATCCTAGATTTATTTCAGCCAAATTTCAAATTAACATCCGTGAGATGTCTCAAGTGACTGAAAATAATAACAGCATTTATGTAGGTCTAATTTCTTCAAAGTATTTTAATTTCATAGGTGCCCTATGAGATGGGTAAAGAAAAAATTATTATTCCTATATTATTGAAAAACTAAGAGAAAAGGAAATTTATATAACTATGCCCATTGCTCCAGTTTGAGGGTAGAAGCTAGGATTAGAGGCTCACACTGGTATTTATTATATTAAAAGCTATTGTCAGAAAGAACATAACTACAAATTAGCAAACACAAACAACCTTCTACCTAACAAAATTCTACAGATCCCAAATAATTATTTTTACAACAGACTAGAAATTGTTAAATTATGAAAACCTATAATAAAATTTGATTTTTTTGCTTAAAAAAAATTTCTGAACTACAAATCATCATGATGCACTGAACATGTTTAAATAACCTGCTCCTGATTATGCCCAAAGGGCTATAAAATTTTGCATACTCTTTGATCCAGCAATAACACTTCTAGGTCTGTATCCCAAAAAGATCATAGAAAAGGGAAAAGACCCACATGTATGAAAATATTTAGAGCAGTTCTTTTTGTGGTGGCAAAGAACTGGAAATTGAAGAGATGCCCATCAACTGGGGAATGGCTGAACAAGTTGTGGTAAACGAATGTAATTGAATACTACTGAGCTATAAGAAGAGATGAGCAGGCAGACTTCAGAAAAACCTGGAAAGAATTAGATGAACTGATTATAAGTGAAGTGAGCGGAACCAGGAGAACATTGTACACAGTAACAGCAACATTGTGCAATGATCAACTTTGATAGACTTAGCTCTTTTCAGCAATGCAATAATCTAAGACAATTCCAAAAGACATGAGATGGAAAATGCTATCCCCCTACAGAGAAAGAACTGGAGTCTGAATGTAGATCTAAGCATACTATTTTTTTTCTTTCTCGTGGTTTTTCCCTTTTGCTCTGATTCTTCTTTCACAACATAACTAATATGGAAATATGCTTCATATGATTGTACACATACAATCTATATCAGATTGTTTATTGGCTTGAGGAGGGGAGAGGAAAGGAAGGGAGAAAAAAAATTTGGAACTCAAAATTTTTTTTTGGTGTCTACTTATTTTTTTATTTTCATATTAGTTATGTTCTAAAGAAGACTTAAAACTAAGAGGAGGAACCATAAGAAAGAAGAAACAAAAAAAAGAGAGAGACCAATATAGTATGCTTCGATCTGCATTCAGACTCCATAGTTCTTTTTCTAGATGTGGACATCACTGTCAATCATGAGTCTTTGGGAGTTGTCTTAGAACCTTGCATTGCTGAGAAGAGCTAAGTTTATCACAATTAGTGATCACACAATGCTGCTGGTAATGTGTAAGACGTAGAATTCAAAATCTTATAAAAGTGAATCTTGAAAACTATCTTTACATATAATTGAAAAAAGTAAAATACTACTAAGTGAGTAAAAAAAGAAGTTGCCCTTATGCAAAAAATTTACGGGAATTTATCTTTTAAAAAGGACTTTTAAGTCTGTTCAAAGGACAGAGAAGAGAAACAAACTAGCTCATTATTTTGTAATTACACCTGGTTGTAGACACAAAGCCTGAATTTCCCACCATTTTATTCACCAGACTTGAATTTATTATGAATATTGGATTTTTCAAAAAAGTGAACAGCTCCTCAAGGCATGAAAACATGTAAGGATATTTAGAAATTACCAACTGTTAAAGAAATTGTAAAAAGAATAGACTTACACAAATTCTTTGAATAATAACTGACTCCCTTGGTCCCCTAGCTAGCATTCCTTCTTCATAAAACCATGATCTATAATCTAAAATTCATAAAAACTGAGCTGACTTCACCCATAAGAAAGTTGCAGCACCACCATTTATTTTTCCTTAAGAAACATATATTTAAATCCCTATACATTTGGAATTCACTATGCTTTACAACATAAATGTTGATTTAAACCTAATCTCAAACTGCATTCAAATTCCCAGCAGTTCTCATAGAAAAAAGAGCAACTACTCAAGTACTCTGGATCGTTGAGTTTATCCAACACTGAACTACTATATGTTTAGATAGTTTAGAAAACTACTTACTATTAATATTAATACTGATCTGCTTTCATTCATTCTTTTTGTTTTTTTTTTCCTTCTTTCTTTCCTTTTGGTCAAGATCTGTCATTCCCTTGGAGTAGGGAAGCAATAAGATAAAGTTACCCACATGTCTCTCCAAATAGCAGTAGCTGACATTCTTAAGTATCTTTCTTTATTTCTTTGAAATTAATCTGTTTTTGTTCCTTCAAATGAATTTTAGTACAAATCTATACTTCAGGTGCTATCTTCATTTTTGTTACACGGGACAATTAATTTTTCCCCAATTATTTAGTTTAGCCTTTATTTCTGTAGAGACTGTTTTGCAGTTGTATTTTAGTAAATCCTACATCTCTCTTAATGGGCTAACTTACGGATATTTTAAGTCTTTTGCAGTTATTTTACCCAGAATTTCTTAATCTTTTACTCTGGATGGGCGAAGCCAAGATGACAGCTGAAAAGCAGGGACTAGTGTGAGCTCCCCTGCCGAGTCTCTCCAAAAACCCATAAAAAATGGCTCTGAACCAATTCTAGAACTGCAGAATCCACAAAAGAGCAGAGGGAAGCAGGGCTCGAGCCCAGGACAGCATGGATGGTCTCTGGGTGAGATCTATCCCGCACAGAGCTGGGAGCAGAGCAGAGTGGAGTGGAGCAGAGCCCAGCTCACTGTAAGCGGCGCAGACCAACCAGACCAGAAGCCGGGCAGAGCGGGCCCTAGAGCCCTGAATCAGGGGGCTGCAGCACTTACCAAATTTCTCAACCCACAAACACCAAAGACAACAGAGAAGGTGAGTGGGAAAAGCTGCGGGAGTGGAAGGAGTTCATGGTTCAGTTACCACCCCAGGGGCAGCGGAGGTGGGGCAGCTACAGAAGTACAGCTGCAGTTGATTCTGGCCCCAGGCCCAGCTGGTGGGAGGAATTAAGTGGCAGATCAGAGCAGGAGTGCACAGCCTGCTGAAGATCTAAGCCCAGTTTGGGTTGGGGGTTCTTGGGGAAGTAGGAGTGCGGGTGTGGCACAGCTGGCACATCCCACCAATCGTGGAACATATAACTCTTTAGTCTACAAGCAGTCATACCCCACTAAAAAACTCAAGGATCAAGTTAGTTGGTTGGGAATACGGCCAGGCAGCAAAAACTCTGGAATCCTTCTTTGGTGACAAAGAAGACCAAAACATACAGCCAGAAGAAGTCAACAAAGTCATAGAGCCTACAACAAAAGCCTCCAAGAAAAACATGAACTGGTCTCAGGCCATGGAAGAGCCCAAAAAGGAGTTGGAAAAGCAAGTTAGAGAAGTAGAGGAAAAATTGAGAAGAAAAATGAGAAGGATGCAAGAAAACCATGAAAAACAAGTCAATGACTTCCTAAAGAAGACCCCAAAAAATGCTGAAAAATACACTGAAGAAAACAACACCTTACAAAATAGATTAACTCAAATGGCAAAAGAGCTCCAAAAAGCCAATGAGGACAAGAATGCCTTGAAAGGCAGAATTAGCCAAATGGAAAAGGAGGTACAAAAGACCAGTCAAGAAAATACTACCTTAAAAATTAGATTGGAGCAAGTGGAAGCTGGTGACCTGATGAGAAATCAAGATATTATAAAACAGAACCAAAGGAATAAAAAAATGGAAGACAATGTAAAATATCTCATTGGAAAAACCACTGACCTAGAAAATAGATCCAGGAGAGATAATTTAAAAATTATTGGACTACCTGAAAGCCCTGATCAAAAAAAGAGCCTAGATATCATCTTTCAAGAAATTATCAAGGAGAACTGCCCTGAGATTCTAGAGCCACAGGGCAAAATAGAAATTGAAAGAATCCACCAATCGCCTCCTCAAATAGATCCCAAAAAGAAATCTCCTAGGAATATTTTCCCCAAATTCCAGAGCTCCAAGGAGAAAATACTGCATGCAGCCAGAAAGAAACAATTCGAATATTGTGGAAACACAAGCAGAATAACCCACGATCTGGCAGCTTCTACATTAAGAGATTGAAGGGCTTAGAATACGATATTCCGGAGGTCAACGGAGCTAGGATTAAAACCTAGAATCACCTACCCAGCAAAACTGAGTATCATGCTCCAAGGCAAAATATGGATTTTCAATAAAATAGAGGACTTTCAAGCTTTCTCAGTGAAAAGACCAGAGCTGAATAGAAAATTTGACTTTCAAACACAAGAATCAAGAGAAGCATGAAAAGGTAATCAAGAAAAAGAACAAGAAAAAGAAATTGCAAGGGACTTACTAAAGTTGAACTGTTTTGTTTACATTCCTACATGGAAAGATGATGTGTATGATTCATGAGACCTCAGTATTAGGGTAGCTGAAGGGAATATGGATATGTACTCTATTGGGTATCTTACCCCACAGGAAAGAAGAGGGAAGAAGATAAAAAAAGGGGTGGGATGATGGAGGGGAGGGCAGGTGGGGGTGGAGGTAATCAAAAACAAACACTCTGGAAAGGGGACAGGGTCAAGGGAGAAAATTCAATAAAGGGGGATGGGTTGGGAAGGAGCAAAATATAGTTAGTCTTTCACAACATGAGTATTGGGGAAGGGTTATACATAATGATACACATCTGGCCTGTGTTGAATTGCTTGTGTATGTATGTATATAAGTATGGATATATATATATATATATATACACAGAGAGAGAGAGAGAGAGAGAGAGAGAGCTGACACAGGGTGAGTTGAAAATGAAGGGAAGATACCTAAAAGAAATAAAATCAAATTAAGGGATGAGAGAGAAATATATTGAGAGAAGGAGATAGGGAGAGATAGAATGGGGTGCATTATCTCGCATAAAGGTGGCAAGAGGAAGTAGTTCTGGGGGAGGAAGGGAGGGGGCAGGTGAGGGGGGAATGAGTGAATCTTGCTCTCATCAAATTTGGCCTGATGAGGGAATACCATACATACTCAACTGGGTATCTTACTCCACAGGAAAGAAGAGGGAAGAAGATATAAAAAAAGGGAGGGATGATGGAGGGGAGGGCAGATGGGGGTGAAGGTAATCAAAAACAAACACTTTGGAAAGGGGACAGGGTCAAGGGAGAAAATTCAATAAAGGGGGATGGGATGGGAAGGAGCAAAATTTAGTTAGTCTTTCACAACATGAGTATTGTGGAAGGGTTATACATAATGATACACATGTGGTCTGTGTTGAATTGCTCGACTTCTTAGGGAGGGTGGGTGGGAAGGGAAGAGGGGAGAGAATTTGGAACTCAAAGTTTTAAAAACAGATGTTCAAAAACAAAAAAAAAAGTTTTTGCATGCAACTAGAAAACAAGATACACAGGCAATGGGGTGTAGAAATTTATCTTGCCCTACAAGAAAGGAAGGGAAAAGGGGATGGGAAGGGAGTGGGGTGACAGAAGGGAGGGCTGACTGCGGAACAGGGCAACCAGAATATAAGCCATCTTGGAGTGGGGGGTAGGGTAGAAATGGGGAGAAAATTTGTAATTCAAACTCTTGTGAAAATCAATGCTGAAAACTAAATATATTAAATAAATAAATTTTTAAAAATTTAAAAAATTTAAAAAAAAACAAAGCAATGGACAAGTTGCTTAAACAAAAAAAGAAGATAAAAAAAGGGGGATGATAGAAGGGAGGGAAGATGGGGGTTGAGGTAGTCAAAAATAAACACTTTGGAAAGGGGACAAGGTCAAGGGAGAAAATTCAATAAAGGGGGATAGGTTAGGAAGGAGCAAAATATAGTGAGTCTTTCACAACATGAGTATTGTGGAAGGGTTATACATAACGATACATATGTGGCCTAGGTTGAATTGCTTGACTTCTTAGGGAGGGTGGGTGGGGAGGGAAGAGGGGAGAGAATTTGGAACTCAAAGTTTTAAAAACAGATGTTCAAAAACAAAAAAAAGTTTTTGGCATACAACTAGAAAATAAGATACACAGGCACTCGGGCATAGAAATTTATCTTGCCCTACAAGAAAGAAAGGGAAAAGGGGATGGGAGAGGAGTGGGGTGACAGAAGGGAGGGCTGACTGCGGAACAGGGCAACCAGAATATAAGCCATCTTGGAGTGGGGGGTAGGGTAGAAATGGGGAGAAAATTTGGAATTCAAACTCTTGTGAAAATCAATGCTGAAAACTAAATATATTCAATAAAAAAAAAAAGAAAATGAAAAAAAAAGATGAAAACAAAAAAAATCTTTTACTCTGATCTACTGAGAGTATTACAAAGTAATTATGAAAACTTTTTATGGATTTATTTTATGTCCTTCTACTTTGTTGATACTATTATCCTAATTTCTAAACTAATTTTCCAGGGTTTTCAAATAACTATCAAATAATCAAGAAGAGGAAAGAATTTTGCTTCCTCTTTACTAATGTCTCCTCAACCTCTGTCTCTTTTCATACTATTGTAATCAGCATTCTAGAATGTCAAATAACAGTGGAAGGGTGTGCCATCCTTATCTAATGCCTGAACTGAGTGAGAAAGCTTCTAGTGTTTATCATTACAAAAAGAAAAAAACATATCTCTTCATTTTAGATAAATGTGTTTTATCATGTTAAGAGACCTCCTATACCTATACTTTGAAGGGTTCTTATTATATATAAAAAGCTTTTTCTGCATAACTTGATATAATCTGGCAGTTTTTATTCTTTTTATAATTTGTGAATTATACTGTACTTGCTACCAAACTATTCTTGTATGCTTTGTAAACAATTTTAATGTGCTACTATGAAGAAGTAGAAACAGTATTAAATTAAACAAAGACAGGAAGATGTAAGGGCAAGCAAAGTGGGACTTCTTACTGTTTTTTCTTTTGGAGTGCTTCTCAGCGCTAAGGCAATCAAGTGCCATTGATTGAGTCTTGCCTTTGTTTGTAAGAAGGCCCACACCCTTTTGCTAATTAGGTCATGAGAAGTGTGAAGCCTAAGAGAGGTGTGAAGCCCTCAGGCACTGAAAAAAGGTATATATACTCTGAGGTTAGTATTTGGGGCTTACTCAGTGAAAGAATGTCCCGTGATTTGACCAGATAAGACTGTGGGTAGCTGTTAAGGACTACCCTCCCTTCCCCCTTTGTCCCCCCACCCCCACCCCAGTGTGGAAAAACCCAGATGTTGGCGCTTCTCTCTCTGGTAACTATGTATGTCAGGGCTGTCCAAGCTTAGGTTTTTATTGAAACAACACACAATATATTGTGATTTGCCATTTTAGTGAATGCTCTGCAGTAGCCCAGCTTCATTTACTAAAGCATTTATGTAAATTTCTATGCCTGCAGGGGGGCCTCATAAATAACACTATGGGCCACCTGTGGCCCGTGGGCCACATTTTGGACAGCCCTGATGTATGTAATGTCTTAAACAGACAGCTAGAAGCCTGTCTGCTGATTTTTTTGTTTTTATTTTATTTATTTTATTTGGCTCCGTTTATATAATTTCTGCTTATAATTTCAGTTTGTTTTCTCTGAAGTTCAGGGTGTTGACTTTTTCCCCTGAACTAAGTGAATTATATATGTATCTTTAATTAAAGTAAAATTGTAAACCCCTTAAAGTTGCTTTCCTTAGAAAAGCAGATCAAAGAACCTGTGCTAGTAGCCCTCCCGTATGCTGGTGTTACTGGTCTTACACAGCCACAGTAGCTGCAAGTAGCATTACTGTTACTGAAATAGATACAGAGGCAATATATCCCGAAGGCAACACAATTTTGAGGGTAATGAGAGATGAATTCTCAAGGTATCTGAAGAGAAGATCTCACAGAAATCAGAGAAACCTGGTAAGATTTGTATAACTGATGTAAACCATTCAATAAACAAGCATTTTTGAATTATGTGCTAGGCTTTAGGGATAGAAAGACAAAAATGAAAATACTTCTAAGGAGATTATATTCAACTAAGGGGTACAAGATGTATATAAACACATAATATAATTTATACACATTACCTACGTGTGTATGTATGTTTTTACCCAGAAAGTGAGAGAAAGAGAGGAAGAAGGAGGATACTACTAGTAATTGGGAGATCAAAAAAGGCTTCATGAAGAACATAGAGCTTAAAGTAAGTCTTGAAGGAAGCAATATATCCTTTGGGGTGCAAGCAAGAAGAAAAAGGAATATCAGTTTTAAATATGCAATGGGCAGTCTGTCATAAGAGATCAGAACTCAGGAGAGATATTGCGGCTAAGTATATATGCCTGGAACTGATCTTCATGAAAATAATTAAGCCCACAGGTTGTGACAATCTCAGCAAAAGACAAAACATGAAGATAAAAGAGAACAAAGCCTATCACAAAGACATGGGGTGAGTGCACAGTTGGCAAAGATGAGAAGGAAGAGCATTTTAGGCATCAGGCACAGCCAACAAAAATGTCTGGAGTCAGTAAATAGCGTGCTTCAGTTGAATAAAAACAAGGAGCCCATACTTGTGGATCATAGAGTATGTGGGAGGGTGAAAAGTATAATAAGACCGAAAAGGAGGAGGAAGCTTATCAAACAGCTTTGAAAACCAGAGAATTTTATATTTAACACTGGTGGAGAAAGAGAGACACTTGAGTTTACAGAATAGTACAAATGTCAGAGGATAGAAGAGAGAGAATTCAAGAGATGTTACAAAGATGAAGTCAAGAGGCCTTGGCAATAGAGTGGCTATGGGGCATGAGGGTGTGAGTAAGGAGCAGAAGATGATAATACCCACCTTGTGAGTATGAATGACACAGAGGATTGAACTGCCCCAGACAGCAGAAAATAAAGACTAAAGAAGGAAACTGAGGTTTTGAACCAAGGTAACTAGGAGGATAGCATAACTTAAGTAACAGTTCAGAAGATGGAAGGATTTGGCAAAGAAGATAATGAGTTTTGTTCTGGATCCTTTAAGTTTGACATGCCTTTAGAACCTTGAATTTAAATATCCAATATGTATTTGGTGATGCAGGACTGTGGTTCAAGGAACCAGCCCTGGATAAAGAGATCTGGTAGTCATCTGCATGGAGATCATAAATGAAACCATAAGAGGGAAAGAGGTCATCAACTGAGAGAGTACAGAGAAAAAAGAATTAAGCCAAGATCAGAACGTTGGGGGATACCCCCAGCTAGAAGCAATGACATGCATGAAGATTCATAAAAAAATTAAAAAGAGCACTCATAGAGCTAGGAGGAGACTAAAGAGCTAACAGTGGCATGAAAACCCAGGGAGGAAAGGGGTGGTCAGAACTGTTAAGTAGTGTGGAAAGGTCAAGAAGGATGAAGACTGAGAAAAGTCTATTAAATTTGCCATTTCAGAGTTTCGTGGTAGCTTTACAGAGAGACACTACAGTTGAATAGTGAGATCAAAAGCCAGATTTCAGAGAATTCCAAAGAAAACAGGGAAGAGAAGATGTGGAGGCACTGAATGTTCACAAACTTTTCAAAAAGAACAGATTGCCTATGTTCCCCAGTGTCTCTTACTAGTTATTCTGCCTGGACTCACTTTCCAATAGTTAGTGTATTCCCAAACTCCACAATATTCCTGAACTCACTGTGGCCCAAGAAGTACACAAGAATTTCTCTTCCTCAGCTGAATGCTCTCTACCCGACTCCTCCTACATCTATTTGCCCCTTTCAACTAGTGCTCTGGAACACCTACTCCATTATCAACCAACTGCTCATCTACTATGACTTCCTCTCTCATTCATTTCATGTTCTGGCACTCAGTGAATGCTGCCTCTCTCCTGACAACACTGCATCTCTGACCACCCTCTTGTCTAGTAGTAGTTTCAATTCTCTTATCCTCTACAATGTATTGCTCATGGTGGAAACCTTAGAATAGTTCTAGATATATAATGGCACTTCTGCCTATCATTAACCTTCAGATCCCTCTCCTCCTTTGAATTTCAACATGTCCAAAGTTATGACCCAAACTAGATCCTGATAGCTGTTATATCCCAACCTCGAGGCCATTCTCCCTCCATTTTAAATAAATTGCCTAGCTCACTGGTAAATTTTTCTTTCCACCTCAATTCTTTCCCTTTTGTTAGGAAATTTCAACATACATAGAGATATTATCTCAAATACCTTAATTCTCCAGTTTCTCAATCTACTCAACTCCCTTGACCTGATCTTCCTCTCCATACTAATTACAGACACATACCTTTGATCCTGCCATCATCCATAAGTGTCTCACTTCCATGTTAAATAACTCTTTATTACCTTTATTCTTCCATCTCTTTCTATGCCTCACTCTTCCTAAACCTGTTCTTCATTCTCATCTTGATCTTCAATAACACCATTCCTCAGTAAAATCCCAGGCCATCCATCATTCCTGATTTGTTTGTATTCTCCCTTTTCAATCTTTACACACACTTTAGTAATCCAGTGCAATTCTACGTTATCTTTTACTCTTAAATACTTTGTCCCCTTGTTCTATTGCCAATCATGCCTTGCAAAATCACAATTCTCATCACAGAATCCCCTGCTCCAACTGCTGAGGAGATTTGGAATAAATCATGAAAGCATGCTGAGTGGGGCTCACTTCAAATTTATGCAGGAGAAGGAAGAGGAAGAAAAGGAATAGGAGAAGAGTAAGCATTTATAAAGAACTATATGCCAGGCACTGTGCTAAAAACGGCCAATCAGAAATGGGACCTCATTGCAGCATTGCAATCCTAATAATCCACTCTAAATGACTCCTTATCCTACTGATCAAAGGAGTTGTTCCAAACCTTACTCCCCTCCTTAAGATTCCCACACCATTCCCACCCCCTATTCTCTAGGATCAGAAATTTGTCTAAAACATCACCCAAAAAAGTGAGTCCATTTGCCAAGAGCTCCCTCTTTTTCTCTCTTCATTTCACATTCCACTGATATTGACCCCACAAGATCCTTCTTCATTCACTTCTTTGATGACATCCTACTTACCAAGGCCAATCTTTCTACAGGTGTCTTGATGTCACCCCATTTCAGCTTCTCCATTGGAGAAGCAATCTCTCTCACTCGATCTCTATCTATCTTTCTCTCCAACTGTAACTGTACTTCCTCTCCTCTCACTCCTTTGGCAACCCTTTTCAGAAATTCATTTCCCAAATTCATCACTCAACTGAAATTGCTCTCTTCTAAATTACCAAATTCTCTTAATTGCCAAATTCAATAGCCTCCTTCCTATTCCTGTTGTTCCTTAGCTCTTTGCAGTACATTACACTGCTGAGCAGCTTCATATCATGGGCTCTTCATCTCTGGGCTTTCATGAGGCTTTTCTTCTTCCTCTCTCTACCCATCTGACCACTCCTTCTCAGTCTCTTTTTTGGAGCTTGATCCAGTGTGGTAACTAAAATCTAAATGTCTATCAAGGCTCTGCATTGGACCTTCTTTGCTTTTTCTCTATACTCTCTTAGTTGATGGACCAGTAAAGCAATAATAACAACAGAGATGGTGATTGTCAAAATGCCTCTGTGGTTCTGTATCACAAAGTATAACAGACTCTCACATAGAAGGTAGAAGAAGTAAACCATTTATTCAGACACCAGAGAACCATGTCCCACAAGCCATTTATCCAGTCTATCAGAGCAGTAAAACATCCAATACACAATATCACAGTATGGAGCCTCGCCATCCCAAAACCTCCGAGCCCCTGCTGGGGTCTCCCCAAAACAAACTCACAGTACTGCTAAGTAAGCCAGTGCAGCTCTAACCATCACAAGGGTGGCCATTCGCAGCCATAAATGCTCTCTCTCAGCATTTACTATGACATAACTTTCTTTTCCTCTCAGGAAGCTCCTCCTACCACACATGACTTGGGCTTCCTGTGACATAAGCAGGTCACATGGCCTATTAATGGGTGGGAAAGATCTTCAAATCTGATTGCTGCTACACTTGATGATTTCTTCAGCTCCCATGGGTTCAGTTACTATTTCGATGCAGCTAAATCTCAGTTATATTTGTCAAGCCTAAATCTTTCTTGAGCACAAAGCCTGCATCACAAACCACCTGTTTCATATTAAAAACTAAATGTCCTATAAGCATCTCAATGAGTCCAAAACAGACTCCATTATGATTTTCCCAAAAACCTGCCTCCCTTCTAAATTTCCCTATTACTGCTAAGGAAACCATCTTCTTCCTAATTATACAAGCTCACAACCTCAGTTATGAACAAACTGATTTAGATATGTTTTCTTCACTTTTAAAAATTTAAGCGCCCTGGGGGGTAGGGATTGTTTTTGCTTTTCTTTGTACCCCCCAACACTTAAGGCAGGATCTAGCATATAGTAGGTGCTTAATAATGCTTACTGACAGATTGACAGGAGGAGAAAAGTACTGGATTTATTTCCTGCAAATGACTTAGATTTTCACAGCACAATATGAGGTGAGGTTCTCAGCTAAAAGGGTGGAATAAGGGTAGGCAGTGGAAGGCTTGAGAAAAAAGGAAAAAGCTTGGAATTTAAAGGCAGAAATGAAATTTTATCCAAATTTTATACCTCCCTAAGATCCAAGTACAGTGTCTGCATGCAATGAGATCTTAAAAATATTTCTTTTTGTTGTTGCAGCATGGTTGGAATAAGCTGAAACCAACAATAACCAATATGAAGCAGAAAACTATGGTTTGAATAAAGAAGTTCCAGTATATTTGTTTTTAAAAATTGATGTTGATTTAGTTGTACTGCGCATGAACCATGATTACAAATAATCTCCAACATAACAAAGATTTTATTTAAAAGGCTACTTTTGTGAACCAATTGCATGAAGCACTCAGAATGTATTTTCCTGGGACAGAGTCAAGAAGGCAGCTTGAAAACATAGACTGGCTTAAGCTCTCCCCCCAAATGCCTCCAAACACCTGTAAAAAAAAAAACTCTAAACAAACTCTAGAACTACAGAACCCAGGAAATAACAGAGGGAAACAAGTTTCCAGCCCAAGACGGCCAGGATGCACCATGCTGGGGGCAGAGTGCAGCCCAACATTGGCCATGCCAGGACAGAGCAGGCGAGAAGTAGACCCTGCAAAGCAGGCCTCAGGGCCTGGAATCACTGAGCTGAGGCAGTTACCAGACTACTGAACCCACAAATGCCAAAGACAATGGAGCAGGTCAAAGGGAAAACTTCTGGATCTGGGTGACAGAAGCACGCAGTACAGCCCCAGCCCAGGGGGCAACAAGCAGATGCAGCAGGAAGCTCTGGTGGCTGCTTCCAGAACTCCAGCAGCAGCTGCTTCCGGAGCCCCTGGCCAATACTATGGGAGCAATCAAGCGGCTGATCAGAGGGGAGTGAAGAGGCAGGGTTCTCTTGTTTTGCCCTGCTTGGATCTGGGTCAAGGTCCTGGTTGGCGGTTCCTGGGGGAGGAGGAGAACTGGTATGGCAGCACTTTGTGGTGACTATGGAGAGGCAGTCCTCCTGGTAGTTACATAGCAGAAAGGACTGCTTGCACTCACAGACCAGAGCACAGGCCAGGAGAGGAGTATAGTACCACCTCAGAGTACAAGTAGCTCTGAAAACAGAAATGCAAAACCTCTGAAGCTTGGGACAAAGCACTCTTCACTCTGAAAGCAGTCATACTCTAACAAAAAGCTCAAAACTCAAGTAATTGGCTGGGAAAATGAGCAAACAGTGGGAAAAAAATCAGACAATAGAATCTTACTTTGGTGACAAAAAAGATCAAAACATACAGCCAGAGGAATTCAACAAAGTCAATGAGCCTACATCAAAAGTCTCCAAGAAAAATATGAATTGGTCACAGGCCATGGAAGAGCTCAAAAAGAATTTGGAAAAGCAAGTAGGAGAAGTAGAGGAAAATTTGGGAAGAGAAATAAGAGTGATGCAAGAATAACATGGAAAACAAGTGAAAAGTTTGCTAAAGGATACCCAAAAAAATACTGAAGAAAATAACACCTTAATAAAGAGACTAACCCAAATACCAAAAGAGCTCCAAAAAGCCAATGAGGAGAAGAATGCCTTGAAAGGCAGAATTAGCCAAATGGAAAAGGAGGTCCAAAAGACCACTCAAGAAAATACCACCTTAAAAAACAGAATGGAGCAAATGGAAGATAGTGACTTTATGAGAAATCAAGAAATTATAAAACAGAACCAAAAGAATGAAAAAATGGAAGACAATGTAAAATATCTCATTGGAAAAACCACTGATCTAGAGAATAGATCCAGGAGACATAATTTAAAAATTATTGGACTACCTGAAAGCCATGGTCAAAAAAAGAACCTAGACATCATCTTTCAAGAAATTATCAAGGAAAACTGCCCTGATATTCTAGAACAGGAGGGTAAAATAGAAATTGAAGGAATCCACTGACTACCTCTTGAAAAAGATCCCAAAAAAGACAATTCCTAGGAATATTGTTGCCAAATTCCAGAGTTCTTAGGTCAAGAAGAAAATATTGCAAGCAGCCAGAAAGAAACAATTCCAGTATTGTGGAAACACAATCAGAATAACACAGGATCTAGCAGGTTCTACCTTAAGGGATCAAAGGGCTTGGAACATGCTATTCTGCAGGTCAAAGGACCTGGGATTAAAACCAAGAATCACCTGCCCAGCAAAACTGAGCATAATACTCCAGGGCAAAAATATAGATTTTCAATAAAATAGAGGACTTTCAAGCATTCTTGATGAAAAGACCAGAGCTGAATACAAAATCTGATTTTCAAATACAAGAATCAAGAGAAGCATGAAAAAGTAAACAGGAAAGAGAAATCATAAGGGACTTAGTAAAGTTAAACCATTTTGTTTACACTGCTACATGGAAAGATGACATTCGTAACTCAGGAGACCTTTCTCAGTATTAGGGTACTTGAAGTGAATATACATATATATAGACAGAGGGCACAGGGCGGGTTAAATATGAAGGCATGATATCTAAAAAAAAAAATTAAGGGGTGAGAGAGGAATATATTGGGAGAAGGAGAAAGGGAGAGTTAGAATGGGGTAAATTCTCTCACATAAAAGTAGCAAGATAAAGCAGTTGTAATGGAAGGTAAGAATGGGCAGGTGAAACAAAATGAGCGAATCTTGCTCTCATCAGATTTGACTTAAGGAGGGAATAACATACACACTCAATTGGGTATCTTACCCTACAGGAAAGTACAGGGGAAGGAGATGGGGGGAGGGGATGACAGAAGGGAGGGCATATTGAATAAAGGCGGACAGGATAGGATGGAGGGAAATATAGTTACTCTTTCACAACATGACTTATGGAAGTGTTTTGCATAATGATACATTTGTGGCCTATGTTGAATTGCTTGCCTTCTCAAGGAGGGTGGGTGGGGAGGGAAGAAGGGAGAGAATGTGGAACTCAAGGTTCTCAAAACAAATGTTCAAAAAAAAAGTTGTTTTTACATGCAACTGGGAAATAAGATATACAGGCAATGGGGTATAGAAATCTATCTTGTCCTACAAGAATGTAAGCAGAAAAGGGATTGGTGGGGGCAGAGTGGGGTTACAGGAGGGAGGGCAGATTGGGGAAAGGGACAATCAGAATATATAGCCATCTTGGGGTAGGGGGAGGGTAGAAATGGGGAGAAATTTTTTAACTCAAAATCTTGTGGAAATCAATGTTGAAAACTAAAAATATTAAATAATAAAAAAATTTAAATGAAAAAATAAAATGAGAATTATTTTACTACTGTAAACATTATGAACAGTAGTTAAGATTCTCAGGTTATCCCACCAAAGGCTGTCACTGTCAATGATGTAGATGTCAGGGAAGAATAGTCTTAATAATGCTACACTAAAATCCCAAAGTTGAAGGCAGAGGGGAAGAAAAAAGGAGGACAGAAAAAAGAAAAAAGGAAGCACAGAAAGAGAGTAAGAAAGACAGAAAAAGGAAGAAAAGGAGAAGGAGGAGCAAAAAGAAAAAGGAGGAAGAAAAAAAGGAGGAGGTAAGAAGAATGAGAAGGAGGAAGAGAGGGAAAAAAAGAGGCGCTTTTTAAACCTTCTTTAGTACCATGACATTTCTAGGCAAAGTTTTTCAGGGGATAAAGTTTGTTTTTTAATGGATAAAGTTTGTCTTGGATACATTCTAAACTCCATTTTTATACTTCTCTCTCAAGACCTCTTACCCTTTTAATCTCAAGGCAACCCCAGCATCCTCATGCTACATCACCTCAATTTGTTCTATGCTCCACAAAATCACTTACTTCTCCCCTCACTCTCACTCCCTGTCCCAACCAAATTTCCCATTTTCTGACTGCAAATAGTTAGTTAGGCACTGGTAATAAAATAATCTGATTACGACATAAAGATGAAATGACATGTAGCCCATTACCCATTTAAGAGACATTTTTTAGTTTTGAAACTTCATCAAAAGAAATTTCCAATATGTAGAATTTCGAGCAGTCAATACAGTGAAAATTTTGGGACATATTTGGAAAGGATATTTTACGGCAGAAAGACATTTGTCTTATGCATAGTAATGCATAGTAAGATTCATGGGGTTAGTCCCCCAAAACCTTTATGTTTTCAGGTCCTATCCTCCCTCCATATGGGAAGTCAAAGACTCTATAAAACCTATGCATATGGGTATGTCTAAACTCATCCTATATTTTCTTTAGTTTTCTTTCACACTGAGAAAGGAAAACATAATTGGAGGAAATTAATAATTTATAGTACCTGTCAAAGGATTGAAACTGCACAGGTTGCTCAGCAGAAAGATCACTAAGAGTACCAAGGCAGGCTGGTGGAAGAAAGGCAGGATCCACAGTGACTCCATCGGCTGGCATGTTAACCAAACTTCTCAGAATATCTTTCACATTAACATTTTTTGCAGTTGGTACAGGTGGTACAGTCTTGGTATCTAACTCACTGGCTCCATCATTTCTGGCATCCTGAGATTTATTCACTTCTAAAGAGAGTGTGCACAGCACTTCACTGATGGCATCAGGACCCGCACTAACACATTGAGGCCCTGAAGGAACAGCTACAGCCACATTACTTTCTACAGTTGAAGTTGATTCTTCCCCACTATCAGAATTCTTCCTTCGGACAGATGCCACACCTGCAGAGTCTTCCATCGTTGCTCCAGGTGTTATGGATTCTAAATCTAATTCCAAAGACAAAAGCAAAGAAAAATGAAACTGATTGCTGCTTCAAAGAATATTTGCTACTAATAACTATTAAATAATATATGAAATCTATGGAATATGTGGAATACTCTTAGAAATCACATCAGTTGATGGCTTATGTAATACATAATATATTAGATGGGTTTAAAACTTACTCCAAGAAAGAAATTAAGTTGTTAAAAAAATAAGCACAACTTCATTAAACCACAAACATTTCAAAGAGCCATTAAATCACTCACATCAAATCACAGTACAGTACTCATGAGTAAACTTTCACTCCAATTTCAATAAAGATTCCAATTCAAGAAAGAATAGTATTACTATCTTGAATATACAACCTTTTATTGTATTTTCAGTGCCAAAGAAGAGCATATAAAACCTTACCAGTTGATGTTATATCACCACTTTCATTGCCAGATACTTTCAAAGACTCATCACATTGAGGTTGGCGCATTTCATTTTGTGGTTCCAGAATGTCTCTGTACTTGGACACCATGAGGACAGAGATAAAGTATACTACAGCCAACGCCAGGAACTGAGCTTGTTTGCTATCCTCCTGGGGGAAAGGGGAGTGGGGTTGGGGGAATAGGATGAAAAAGAGTTACTTTCATAATTACTGGATTATAGTCACATTCATGGTTTACTGTTTTATTTTTGTGTGGTTCTCTGGGTTTAGTTTTTGTTTATTCTTGGAGGGGCGGGTAACTTAACATAAACTGCACACCAAACATTTATTAAGCAAAAGAAAATATTAAGTTCAGAGAACATAAAATCAAAAGAAGCAAAAGCTTCTGTTCTCAAAGAGCTGACATTGTACTGGAGGATATAACACTCACACCAATAAGTATAATCAACATAAAGGGGAAAGAACATTAACAACCAGGGTAATCGGGGTGGCTTCATGGCAGATGTGGCACCTGACTCAAGCCTTAAAGAATTATGAGAGGCACAGATAAGCAAGGAATACATTGAGGTGCTGGCATCATCCCATGAAAAAGCAAAGGCGGAAGACGAAATGCCAAATTTGGGACTTAGCTCAATGGTCTAATTTGAAGCGAATGCAGAATTTATGAGGGTGAACAGCATACAAATAATGCTAGAAAGTTATCCAAGAGCCAGACTGTGGGGAGCCTTCAATGTTAGGCAATGGAGTTTTAATCTTCCCCAGAAAAAAAACAGGTAGACATTGAAGATTTGGGAACAAGTGGGAGATATGGTTACATCTCTGACAGATTTTGCTAGTCATGCAAGGGAGGTGTTAGATTACAAATAGGGGAAACAATTAGAAAGCTATGACAGCAATTCAGTCAAGATTTTATGGAAACCTAACGAAAAACCAGAAATGGAAAGAAGAATGCGAAAGATGCTGAAGAGGTTGAATCAACAAGACTTGACAACTAATTAGATATTGGTGGGAGTGAGGGGGGAAAGAAGGAGGGATGAGTCAAGAATAAGCCCCAAGGAATATGGGTAACTAAAAAGCTACTTATGCCTTCAACAGAAAAAGGAAAGTTTAAAGGAGGGACAAATTTAGAGAAAACAATCATAATGTCCATTTTGAATGCAGTGAGTTTGAGGTGCCTTTCTTGAGCAAAATGCACATTAGTCAGATGATGATACAAATGTGAAATAAATGGAATAATGTTCAAAGATCACAGAACCCCAGATTTAGAGATGGAAATGACCTCTGCAGCTACGTAGTTAAGCCTCTTCATTTATTATATGAGGTTACTGAGACCCTGGGGTTTATGTTATCAAAGGTCACACAGAAGTAGACACCATCAGTCTTGGACATAAGACCTCTGACTACAGACCCAATACTATTTAGACTGCACCACGCTGCCACCCTGAAAAAGGATACTCAATTCATTGAACAAGCATAGAATGTTGGTAAACAGACCTAAGAGTAGTTTAGGTAAAGGAAATTAAAGTGAAATTCTTGGAAATTAAAAGTCCTCAAATATCAAACATGGCAAACTGAGACCTGAAGAAGTAGAATGAAGAACAATAATTCATTTCACAAATGCTCTATTATGTGTCATAGAGTTGGAGCTGGAAGAGACATCAGTAGTCATCTAGTCCAATACCATCATTTTACAAATGATGAAAGTGAAACCCCAGCACAACCACTCAATAATGTATGCATACACACGTGCATATATATATGTGTGTGTGTATACATATATATATATATATATATGTATACACACGTGTGTACACACACACACACACACATATATATATATTTTTTTTAAGTAAAGAAGCTGAGGAGCTTATAGTTTTAATGTATTAGCCAGCAACACAAAGCTACAGAATTACAAAACTGACTCAAATCTAAAATAGTATGGAGGAAAATAGTTATCATAAATATAAATGTAAATAAGATGTATTCACCCATAAAATGGAAATGGAAAGCAGAATGGATTAAAAACCTAAATCCTACATTGCTTATCAAAAAGACATTTGAAAAATGAGATATACACATGGTAAAGATAAGGGGCTGGAACAGAATCTATCATGCTTCAGCCAAAGTAAGGGTAGCAATCATGATCTCAGACAAAGCAAAAGCAAAAATAGATCTAATTAAAAGAGATAAAGAATGAAACTATATCTTGCTGAAAGGTGCCATAGACAATGAAGTCAAATAAATACTAAACATGTATGCACATTAATTTTTAAAGGAGAAACTAAATGAGTTACAGGAGGAAATAGATAATAAAGCCAAATTATTGGGAGACTTCAATTTTCCCCTCTCAATACCAGAAAAAATCTAACCAAAAAATAAACAAGAATTTAAGGAGGTGAATGAAATTCTGGAAAAGTTAGAAATGATAGATTTCTGGAGAATACAGAATCAGGATAGAAAAGAAAATACCTTTTTCTCAGCAATTCATGAAACCTACGCAAAAAATGACCATCCATTAGGACAAAAAAAACTCAAAACCAAGTTTTTTTTGAGATCATAATGCAGTAAAAATTACATTCTATAATGGGCAATGGAAAGATTAAAAATTAATTGGAAACTAAATAACTTAATCCTAAAAAATAAGTGGTTCAAAGCACAAATCACAGGAAAAATTCATAATTTCACCAAAGAAAATGACAACAACAAGACAACATACCAAAATTTATGGGATGCAGCCAATGTGGTACTAAGGGGAAAATTTATCTCTCTAATGGCTTGTATCAATAAAATAGAGAAAAAAGCAAATCAATGAATTGGGCATGCACCTAAAAAAAGACTAGGAAAAGAACAAATTAAAAATCCTCAAATAAACACCAAATTGGAAATCCTGAAAAATCAAAGGAGAGATTGATCAAATTCAAAGGAAGAAAATCATTGGACTAATAAATAAAGCCAGAAGCTGGCTTTATGGAAAAACCAATAAAATAAACCATTGGTTAATCTGATTTAAAAAAGGAAAGAAGAAAAACAAATTACTAGTATCAAAAACAAAAGGAGTGAATTCACCACCAGTGAAGAGGAAATTAAGACAATTGTAAGCAGGTATTTTGCCCAATTACATGCAGATAAATCTGACAATCTTAGTAACATGGATGAATATTTACAAAAATATAAATTACACAGAATAACAGAGTAAATAAAATACTTAAATAACCCAATGTTAGAAAAGGAAATTGATCAAGCCATCAATGAACTTCCTAAGAAAAAAAACTCCAGGACAAGATGGATTTACACGTGAATTATACCAAACACTTAACAATTAATCCCAATACCATATAAACTATTTGGAAAAATAGGTGAAGAAGGAGTCCTACCAAATTCTTTCTACAACACAAATATGGTGTTGATACCTAAGCCAGGAAGAGCCAAAACAGAGAAAGTAAATTATAAACCAATTTCCCTAATACATATTGATGCAAAAATTTTAAATAAATTACTAGCAAAGAGATTACAGAAATATATCACAAGGATCATATACTATGACTGGGTGGAATTTATACCATGAATGCAAGGCTTGTTCAATATTAGGAAAACTATCAGCAAAAACTATCAACAAAACCAACAGAAATCATATGATTATCTCAGCAAATGCAGAAAAAGCCTTCAACAAAGTACAGCATGCATTCCTATTAAAAAAACTAGAAAGCATAGAAATAAATAGAGCTTGCTTTAAAATGATAAATAATATTTATCTAAAACCATTAGCAAGCATTATCTGTAAAGGGGAAAGGCTAGAAGCCTTCTCAATACAATCAGGGGTAAAGCAAGTATATCCTTTCTCACCTCTATTATTAAATATTGTACTAGAAATGTTAGCTCTAGCAATAAGAGAAGAAAAAGAAATTAAAGGAATTAGAATAGGCAATGAGGAGACAAAACCATCACTCTCTGCAGATGATAGAATGATATACTTAGTGAACCCTAAAGGATGAACTAAAAAACTACTGGAAACAATAACTTGAGCAAAGTTGCAGGATACAAAATAAACCCACATAAATCATCAACATTTCTATATACATTACCAACAAAGCTAAGCAAGAAGAGATAGAAAAATTCCATTTACAATAACTGTAGACAATATAAAATACTTGGGAGTCTATCTGCCAAGACAAACTCAAGGACTTCATGAACACAACTAAAAAACACTTTTCATGCAAATAAAGTCAGATCTAAACAACTGGAAAAATACTAACTGTTCAAAGGTAGGACAAATCAATATAATAAAAATGACAATTTGACTGAAATTAATGTATTTATTCAGTTCTATACCAATCAAATTATCAAAAAACTATTTTATAAGGGCAGCTAAGAGGCACAGTGAGTACAGCACCAGCCCTAGAGTCAGGAGGACCTGAGTTTAAATCCGGCCTCAGACACTTGACACAATTACTAGCTGTGTGACCTTGGGCAAGTCACTTAACCCCAACTGCCCTGCCGTCCCCCCTCCAAAAAAACAAAGAAACCTATTATATAGAGCTGGAAAAAATAACAAAATTCATCCAGAAGAACAAAAGCTAGAAACAGGACTTCTGGGTGCCAAGATGGTGAAGTAAGCAGCAAGTCACCCTCACTCTCCCTTACTGACCTTGAAAAACCCAGAAAATATCACCCCAGGAAAAATGCCAAACAGTGGAAGCAGCAGAAAGACAGGGTACAGCAATTATTTAGCTCTGGAGGACAAGGAGATTAACAGGAAAGGTCCCTCCTGCTGTGGCTAAAGGGAACCAGGAAAGGATGAAACAATTTGAATATTGTGGAAAAACAATCAGGATAACACAGGATCTGGCAGCTTCCACATTAAGGGACCGAAGGGCTTGGAATACGATATTCCGGAGGTCAACGGAGCTAGGATTAAAACCTAGAATCACCTACCCAGCAAAACTGAGTATCATGCTCCAAGGCAAAATATGGACTTTCAATAAAATAGAGGACTTTCAAGCTTTCTCAGTGAAAAGACCAGAGCTGAATAGAAAATTTGACTTTCAAACACAAGAATCAAGAGAAGCATGAAAAGGTAAACAAGAAAGAGAAATCATAAGGGACTTACTTTAGTTGAACTGTTTTGTTTACATTCCCACATAGAAAGATGATGTGTATGATTCATGAGACCTCAATATCATAGTAGCTGAAAGGAATATGCATATACATATACATATATATATATACACACATATATATACATATATATACATATGTGTGTGTCTATGTATGTATATATGTAGGTATATATATATACACACACACAAAGGGCACGGTGAGTTGAATATGAAGGGATGATATCTAAAATAATAAAATCAATTTAAGGGGTAAGAGAGGAATATATTGAGAGAGGGAGAAAGGGAGAGATAGAATGGGGTAAATTATCTCGCATAAAAGTGGCAAGAAAAAGTGGTTCTACAGGAAGGGAAGAGGGTGCAGGTGAGGGGAAATGGGTAAATCTTCCCCTCATTGGATTTGACCTGAGGAGGGAATACCATACATACTCAACTGGGTATCTTACCCCACAGGAAAGAAGGAGGAAGAAGATATAAAAGGGGGGATGACAGAAGGGAGGGCAGACGGGGGGAGGAGGTAATCAAAAACAAACATTTTCGAAAATGGACAGGGTCAAGGGAGAA
Source organism: Trichosurus vulpecula (assembly GCF_011100635.1). Classification (NCBI taxonomy): domain Eukaryota; kingdom Metazoa; phylum Chordata; class Mammalia; order Diprotodontia; family Phalangeridae; genus Trichosurus; species Trichosurus vulpecula. The sequence continues at coordinate 103,188,522 of NC_050578.1, read as the reverse complement.
AATTCAATAAAGGGGGATAGGTTAGGAAGGAGGAAAACATAGTTAATCTTTCACAACATGAGTATTGTGGTAGGGTTTTACATAATGATACACATGTGGTCTGTGTTGAATTGCTTGCCTGCTTAGGGAGGGTGGGTGGGGAGGGAAGAGGAGAGAGAATTTGGAACTCTAAGTTTTAAAAACAGATGTTCAAAAAAAAGGTTTTTGTATGCAACTAGGAAATAAGATACACAGGCAATGGGGTATAGAAATTTATCTTGCCCTACAAGAGAAGAAGGGAAAGGGGGATGGGAGGGGAGTGGAGTGACAGATGGGAGGGCTGATTGGGGAATGGGGCAACCAGAATATACGCCAACTTGGAGTGGGGGGAGGGTAGAAACAGGGAAAAAAGTTGTAATTCAAATTTTTGTCAATGCTGAAAACTAAATATATTAAATAAAATTTTAAAAAAAGAAAAAAAAATCAAATTAGAGAGGTAGATGAAAAATTAATCAATTCCTTTAAAAACACAATTTACAAAATGGAAAAAAAATTCACTGAAGAAAACAACTCCTTAAAAAGTAAAATTGGCTAAATGGACAAGGAGGTACAAAACTTAACTGAAGACAACGACTCCTTAAAAAGTAAAGTTGGCAAAATGAAAAAGGAAGTACAAAAGCTAGCTGAAGAAAACAATTCATTAGAAATTAGAATAGGGCAAGTAGAAATTATCTTACAGAGTTGGACAAAATAATAACAAAATTCATCTGGAAGAACAAGAGGTCCAGAACATCAAGACAATTAATGAAAAGAAATGCTAGGGAAGGTAGCCTAGCCAAACCAGTTATCAAATTGTATTATAAAGCAGCAGGCATCAAAACTACTTGGTACTGGCTAAGAAACAGAATGGTAGATCAGTGGAATAGGTTAGGTACACAAGATATAATACTCGATGACTACAGCAATCTGCTCTTTGATAAACCCAAAGAATCCAGCTTCTGGGCTAAGAATTCACTATTTCACAAAAACTACTGGGAAAATGGAAAACAGTATGGCAGAAACTGGGCATAGACCAATATCTTACACGGTACACCAAAATAAAGTCAAAATTGGTTCATGATTTAGGAATAAAGGCTGATACTATAAGCAACTTGGGAGAGCAAGGAATAGTTTACCTGTCAGATTTGTGGGAAAGGGAAGAATTTGTGACCCAACAAGAGATAGAGAGCATTACAAAAGGCAAAATGAATAATTTTGTGTTAAATTGAGAAGTCTTTGTATAAACAAAGCCAATGCAATGAAGATTAGGAGGGAAGCAGAAAATTGGGAAGAAATCTTTACAACCAATGTCTCTTATAAAGGCCTCATATCTAAAATATACAAGGAACTGAACCAAATTTATAGGAATACAAGTCATTCCCCAATTCAGAAATGGTCAAAGGATATGAACAGGCAGTTTTCAGAGGAAAAAATTAAAGATATGTATAGGCATATGAAAAAATGCTCTAAATCACTATTGATTAGAGAAATGCAAATCACAACAACTTTTAGGTACCACATTCTCCTGTCAGATTGGCTAACATGACAAAACAGGAAAATGATCAAATGCTGGAGAGGATGAGGGAAAATTAGAACATTGCAACATTGTTCGTGGAGTTGTGAACTGATCCAGCCATTCTGGAGAGTAATTTGGAACTATGCCCTAAGGGCTATAAAAACATGCATACCCTTTGACCCAGCAATACCAACTTTGGGCTATACCCCAAAGAGATCATACAGGTGGGAAATGGACCTGTATGTACAAAAATATTTATAACAGTTATCTTTGTGGGGCAAAGAATTAGAAATCAAGGGAATGCCCATCAATTGGGCAATAGCTAAACAAACTGTGGTATACGAATATAATGGAATATTATTGTGCAATAAGAAATGAGGAATAGAGGGACTTCGTTACAACCTGGAAAGACTTATAGGGAGTGAAGGGGGCAGAACCAGGATCTCATTATACACGATTAGAGACACACAGTCTCTGTAAGGACTAACTTTGATAGACCTGACTCCTCTCATTAATACAAGGTTCAAAGATAGTTCCAAAAGACTCATGATGGAAAAAGCTATGCACATCCAGAGAAATAACTATGGAGTCTGAATGCAGATTGAGGCAAACTATTTGCTCTCTTTTTTTCGTCCTTCTTTTTTGGTTTTGTTTCTTCTTTTTCATGATTCATTCCATTGGTTATAATTCTTCTTTACAACTGGACTATTACGTAAATAAGTTCAATGTGAAAGTAAACGTAGAACCTACACTGGATTACATGCTGTCTTGGGGAGCAGGGGGCAGGAGAGGAGGTAGAAAAAATTTGGAACCCAAAAACCTGTTCAACTGAATGTTGTAAACTAAAAATAAAAAAATAAATTTAAAAAAAAGAGGGAACAAATACACTAATAATTATAGAAAAACAAATTCTAAAACCTCTAACAGGCCACATTATGAGTGTAAACCCTTAAGATTGGCAAATTTAACAAATAAAAAGAAAATAGCAAATGCTGAAAGGGCTGTGGGAAAACAGATACATTAATGCAACAGTGGGAGAACTACAGTGGTCTAGATGCTCTGGAAAGCAACTTGGAACTATTCTCAAAAAGCTATTAAACTGGAAATACCATCTGATCTAGCAGTACTCCTACTAGGTCTATATCTGCAAAGATTACAAAGAAAAAGGGAAAAAACTATATATACAAAAAATATTTGCATCAGCACTTTCTGCAGTAGCAAAGAATTAGAAACTGGCAGATGCCTACTATTAGGGAATGGATAAATAAGTTATGGTATGTGAATTTCATGGAATACAATTGTGTTCTAAGAAATGATGAAAGGAATACTTTCACAGAGACCTAAGAAGAATTATATGAGGTCTTATAGGATATACAGTAAAGCAAGCAGAACCAGCAGAACAATTTATATAACAACAATAATATGGCAATGACAAACAACTATGAAAGACTTGGGAATTCTAACCAACATAGTGACCAACTCTGATTCCAAAGTACCCATGATGAAAACATGATGTTTATCTCCTTACAAAGAGGTGAGTGTCTCAGAAATTCCAGATTGAGACATGTTTGTTTTGGAAATGGTAAATGCAGGAATTTGCTTTGCTTGACTATATGTGTTTATAACAGGGTAACAAAGGTGTTGTTTTTATTTCTCATGGAGAAACAGAATAGAATGGGGCAAAGGGGGGAATAAAGCATATTTTTTCATTAACTGGAAAAATAATTTTTTTCAAAGAGGAAATGGTGACTACCAAGAGCCAGAATGGTTTCACCAAAAGGTCATGCAAGAGTAATCTCAATTCCTTTTTTAACAGAATAACCAAACTGAGGCTTATAGTACACTAAAATTCCTTGACCCTTTTCATACAAGATGACATCTAGTTATATTACCCTAATCTTATACTTGTGATGTTCATAAATTCTACTTTAAGTCTTTACATCTGTCCCTATTAAATTTCAGCTTATTATACTGTTCCCAGCATATTATCTGGCTGAGATATTTTGGGATACTGCTATTGAGCATGTTAAATATCTTTCCCAACACAAAGCTGTCTACAAGTTCCATCAGCACTCAAACTCTGCATTATCCAAGTCATTATTAATTTTTTAAAAACTGAATAAAATAGGTCAAAGGAGAACTTCTTGGGGAAGACAATTAAAGGTCTTGTTCTACAATGAAAGCAACTAATTAACGAATAGTTACTTTGAATCTATTCATTCAATTAGTCCTTAATTCACCAAGTTGCATGTACCTAGCTATTTACCTAGCTAAAACCTCCCTATCTCACAAAAAAAAAAAAGGAACATGAGACACTGTCAAATGCTTTGCTAAAACCTGGATAAATTATGTTTATAAAATTCCCCTAATCTCTAGCTTAGTAACTCTATTCATTGTGTTCATAGCATCAAAGGGGGGAAAAAAAACCCTTTTCATCAGAAAAATGATAATTTTCTTCTTAAAACCAGGCAAAGAGATAATATGCTAACCAACCTGATGGAATGTGTGAAGATATTATATATACCGAAGAATCCCGAATCTCTAATGTTCAAGAGGAGAGTTGGAAAAGACATTAATCAGGAAAGTAACATGAGTACTATGTAGCCCAAACTGTGTACGTTCGTAGTATTCAGATCTTCTCACAAGATAAATACATTAATATTTTTTAAAATGGAATGTATCAGTAGGAAAAAAAATACTGACATGCAAGCTTAGACCAGTCATAAAATAAGCAGAAGAAAGACATTAAAAGGACTAGAAGATTAAGGTAAGAAGTGTGGAGACCTAGATTGTACTTTGTAAGGGCAAGTAAAGTCGGAATTTTTACTGTTTTTTTCTTTTGCAGTGCTTCTCAGCACTAAGGCAATCAAGTACCTTTGACTGAGTCTTGCCTTTGTAGGAAGGCCCACATCCTTTTGCTAATTAGGTCATGAGAGGTGTGAGGACCTCAAGAGGTGTGAAGCCCTCAGGCCCTGAATAAGTGTATATATACTCTAAGATTAGCATTTTATTTGGGGCTCACTCATTGGAAGTGTTGGTGTAGAGACTCTGGGTAGCCCTTAAGGAGCTTCCCCCAGCTTTGAAAACCCAGTTGTTGGTGCTTCTCTCTATGGTAACTATGTATGTATTGCTATGGTCAGACAGAAGCCTGTCTGTTGATTTGTGTTATTTTCTCTGTTTGTAATTTCTGTTTGTATTTGCTCTGAAGTTCAGGGTTCTGACTTTTTCCCCTGAACTAAGTGAATGATATATGTATGTTTATTTTAAAAGAGATTGTAAACCACTTAAAGTTGCTTTTCTTAGAAAAGCAGATCAAAGAACCTGTGCTACCAGCCCTCCTATGTGCTGGTGTTACTGGCCTTACGCAGCCACAGTAGCTGCAAGCAGCATTTTTGTTACATACTTATACTCTATGAGACCTCTCATGAGAAAATTAAAGACAAAATTATGAAAAAAAGAGGTCTAACAGTGAAAAAACAATGGAACTCAGTATTCCAAATATGAAAATGTCACGAAATATACTGAGAAAGAGTCAGCAAACTACAAAGCAATAGAAAGGAAGGAAAAAAATCAACAAAACTAAAGATATAAAACCACAGCACTGGCCACTGAAGACTTGTTGTCATGTAAGATAATAGAAAAAACAACGAACTGTCCAATTTTTCCCACCAACTAGACAGTGGTCTACTCATTTATTTTCTATGAGATTCAATATCGTCATCTATAAAGTTAAAGGGCTAAATTATACATATCTTGGTCCTCTTCCTGGTTTGAAATTACAGAATACAACTTAGAAAATGGAAAGGAAATAAAAGCAGAAAATAAAGTAAATATATTAGTGATTTGAATACCACGATAAGAAAATATTAAGAATGACCAAATGGTTTATGGTGGCAATTTTATTTTATAAAGTAGTTACCTACACATCCTACAAGGGCAGAGGTAAACGTGCTGATGGGGTTCTTCCTTTATAAGAGCCATGCAATGGAGATAATTTATTCAGAATACAGCTCATATATCTGGCAATGAAAGAAGGATGGTATAGCCTGATCAACACAGTATTAGTGGCTGCAGCTGGCAAGGTTTAAGATCTTTTTACAAATTGATGTTTGGTGATTTACCATTTAAAGAAAACAGAAACAATAGGATGCACAGGACATCAAAGCCATTGCGAAAGACAGATATAAAGGTATACTCTGAAGGAAAAATAATCTCTAAAAATATTCCCATTCTCTAATGGGAAAGAAAATAGTGAAGAAAATGGCAAAACAGACAATAAAAGTCAGAGATTTGAGAATGAAAACCAGAAAAAGTTTTACATAAATATTAAAAAGCTTTATCTGAAAATTAATTTTTCTATTATACCACACTTTCTTCCCTTTTCTTAAATATAACTTGTATTTTCTTGCTAAAATTTCAACAGGCCATATAAATTTCAAGCCACACAGGCTACCTGACTCCTCCTGTCATTCTAATGTCTTTCCCAATTAACCTTTTGAGCACTAGAGATGTTGGTTACTTCCATATATGATATTTTCATATATTTTATTACCTTTTCTGGGAAGTTATCTTATTCAGTGGCCTTAAGAAAATCATTCTTTAACTAATGGAAAGCTCTTTGAACTGTTTTTAGCATTAAGTAGAATTTGATAGATTTAAAGATCATTCATAAGATCTTTAAGAATCTAAAATTTTAAAAAACTAGAAAAAACATAGACATAGAATGTTTTACAAAACAACTTAGAGGTAAAGACAAATAAATAGAAGAGTGTTAGGGTGAAAAACAGGTATACAACACTTGGTTTCATGATTTAGCATTCCTTTTGTAATGGAGGACTTCTCCATTTTGTCACAGTCTTTATGACTCTTACTATTATCCACTAAAGTATTGGTCGTTGTGGCCACTGTCACAGTAACTAAAAATTTACTAGGCATGTTTTCAAATCTCTCATTTGGGTTACTGATAATTTAGTAAATAGTGAACATCTCAGATAGTTTTAAATGTGGCATAATTCAGTATTTCCCCTCAAGATTCATTATGGTTTTTCAGTTGTTTCAGTCATGTCTGAGTCTTCTGGACTTCATTTGGGGTTTCTTGGTAAAGATATTGGAGTGGTTTGCCATTTCCTTCTCCAGCTCATTTTACAGATGAAAAACTGAAGTGAACAGGGTTAAATAACTTGCCCACATCACACAGCTAGTAAGTATCTAAGGCCGGATTTAAACTCATGAAAATGACTCTTTCTGATTCCAAACCCAGTACTCTACTGTCACCTAGCTACCATAGAAGATTCATACCAAAACATTAGCAACCATTAGATCTAGCAAAACCAACATCTAGATCAGGGGTATAATACATAGACAGAGGGTGTGGGTATAAGTTGACTTTGATATGATGATAAAAAATTCATTAAGGGGTGAAAAGAAAGGATTGTACTGGGAGAAGAGGAAAGGAGGAGACAGAGAAAGATAAATTACATCATGTGAAGAGGCACAAAGATCTATTATCATAGAGGGGAAAAAGGGAGGGAGGTGAGCATTGTTCAAATCTTACTCTCATCGGATTTGGCTCAAAGAGGGGATAACATACACATTCAGTTGGGTAGAGAAATCTATCTTACCTGGGGGGATGGATAGAAGGAGGGCAGAAAGAAGGGAAGAAATAGTAGTGGAAAGGAGAAAGAACAGGGAGGGGGGCTGACAGGAGGGCAGATTAAGGGAGGCAGTGGTCAGAAGCAAAACACAAGTGAGGAGAGAAAGGAGAGAGAAATGCATAAACAGGGCACGAAATAGGATGGAGAGAAAGACACAGTTACTAATCATACCTGTGAATATGAATGTGATGAACGCTTCCATGAAACAGAAATGGATAGCAGAGTGGATTAAAAAATATAACCCTAATGTCTGTTGTTTACAAAAGACAAATTTAAAGCAGAGAGATACACACAGAGTAAAGATAAAGGCTGGAGCAGAATGCTTCAACTAAAGTAAAAAAAGCAGGACTAGTAGTCCTGATCTCAGACAAAGCAAAAATAGATCTAATTAAGAGAGATAAGGAAGGAAACTACATCCTGTTAAAAGGTACCACAGACTGTGAAGTAATATTAATACTAAATATATATGCACCAAGTAGTATAGCAACCAAATTCTTAGAGGAGAAGTTAAGGGAGTTACAGGAAGAAAAAGACAGCAAAACCTTACTACTGGGGGACCTCAACTTCCCTCTCTCAGAACTAAATAAATCTAACCTCACCATAAACAAGAAAGAGGTTAAGGAGGTAAATAGATTTTTAGAAAAGTTAGATATAGTAGACCTCTGGAAAAAACTGAATGGGGATAGAAAGGAATACACATTTTTCTCAGTAGAACATAGCACCTACATAAAAACTTACGATGTACAAGGGCATAAAAAAACTCACAATCAAATGCAGAAAAGCAGAAATATTAAATATGTCCTTTTCAGATCATGATACAATAATAATTACATGTAATAAAGGGCCATGGAAAACACTAAAATTAATTGGAAACTAAGTAATCTAATACTAAAGAATGAGTGGGTCAAACAACAAGTCATAGAAACAATCAGTAATTCACCCAAGAGAATGACAATAATGAGACAACATACCAAACATATGGGATGAAGCCAAAGCAGTTCTTAGGGGAAATTTTTTATCTCTGAATGCTTACATGAATAAAACAGAGAAAGAGGAGATCAATGAATTGGGCATGCAAGCTAGAAACAGAACAAATTAAAAATCCCCAATTAAATACCAAGTTAGAAATTCTGAAAATCAAAGGAGAGATTAATAAAACTGAAATTAAGAAAACCACTGAACTAATAAAATTAAGAGCTTATTTTATTTTTTTTTTAAAAATCAACAATAAAATAGATAAACCTTTGGTTAATTTCATTAAAAGAGGAAAGAAAGTACTGCATGTGACAGAGTGTCCTGGGAGTTTATTGAGTTGGGGCCAGGGGGATGACATGGTTGAACCTGACCTTTAGGAAGAGCCTTTTGACAGATGATAGGGAGATGGACCAGAATGAAGAGAGTTTGAGGCAGAGAGACCAACCAGAAAATAATTGTAATAGTTCAAGTGTGAGGTGATGACTGCACAGGTGAGGCCAGCACTAGGGCAGCGACAGCATCAGAGAAGAGGAAGAGATGATATATTTGACTTGTTACAAAGGTAAAATAAACAGAATAATGTTTTTAAACATACAAAATGAAATACATATAATTACAAAATAAACCAATTATATTGAATACAATTACCAAAATATTTTTAAAACAAGTACACAGACCTTAAGATAAGAACCTCTCCCTTAAAGTTTATACTATACTTCTTTCATAGAAGTACATCTATTTAAAGACAGCTATGTGGTACAGTGAATAGATCACTGGACCTGAAGTGTCAGTCAGAAGTGAATTCAAATTATACTTTGCGCAAGTCACTAACTTCCATCAGCTTCAGTTTCCTCATCTGTAAAACATGGGTGACAGCAGTAGAACCTACTTCTCAGGGCTGTTGTGAGGACCATTACCTCTATATTCTCGGCAGCCTCAGTTTCCCACTACCATCATTCTAGTGTATGCCAATAACCAATCACATAGATCATACAGACTACTAAAACAACCTTTTCGTCAGCCCTCCCACCTTAATTCTCTCATTCTTCCAATCCTTCATATCTCTTCCTCACGATCTGATCATGTTAATCCGTTGCTCAAAACTTTTAAAATCCTCTCTCTATTGCCCAACAATCTCCTCAGCCTTACCCTGAAAAACCTTTCACAATGTATATAGAGAAGAGTAAAAAAAGTTCTTCTCTGTAAAACGCAGTCAAATTGAAGTAACTGCTGGGTCTCCTGAGATATCCTCCACTCTCCCATATACATACTTTTGATAATACCTAGAATGACCTCCCATTTTGTCTACCTGTCTCAAAAGACATTTCCTCCATTAAGCTTTCCATGATCTCCAGCTGCTACTCTGGAACAATTAATTTTATAGCCTCACACCTCACATGGGACTTGGTATTTCATGCAAATAATATGTTCCATTTTGTATTAAAGGTGAATGTGATGCAAGACATGGTCTCCAAAAAAGTAGAAATCAGGTCTTATGTTTGAATCTCTCACAGCAGAATGCACATTACCATAAACCTTGTGGATGATTAAAAAGGGCATGCTAAAATTAAACTATATCATCATACAAGGGAATTTTATCTAGCATGATTTAATATTTTCAGTAATACTGACTGCTCTGAAACAGCCTGAAGATTTCTAGTTGACTAAAAATTGTTTGGTTATTCTCATATTTGTTAAAACTAAAAGACAAAATTAAGATGATAACTCTATACTGAAATTCATTATTTTTCATCTTCCATAAATATATTTCCTCTTTTCTAAAATAGTGTTGTACAAATTGTTACCTGGAATAGATTTCCGGGGTCCCTTGCCATCTCCCCTCTTTCTTTCCTTGGTTCTGAATATTTTCCTTTCTGATATATACTTCAATTGCAAGAGGTCTGAACCAATTATAATGGTAATTTGCTCTCTAAAAACTTATTTTCCTTATTACTGAAGTATTTTAAAACCCATGGGATTTCTCAACATGAAGGTGGATTCCTGATGATCAGAACAAATTTTTTAAGTTGAAAAAGCAGAAACAACAACCACCACAAAAAGAAGCATAACATACTATATCTCTGAAGACAACTGCCCTAAGCCGGTTAATATCCATGTCTTGCAGAAGTCTGTCAAGATCTCTCACTGGAGATATGCCACCAGCTACAATATCCACTGGACTCTAAGAAAGAAAATCACAGAGATGTTAAAAACATAAATATATCATTCAAAGAACCAGAAAAATAGTACATGGCATACACCCATTATTAGCTCTTTTGTTTCCGCTTAAACACAGACACATCACACTATTGAATAACCAGTCTACTAAGGGACTGATAGAGCAAGAAAGGTAAATGCAATAGCTAAAGAATGAAACACCCTAGAAATTAAAAAAGCAAACATTCAGAAAAGTAGAAAAGACTAAGCAGAAACAAAATTTATCTTGTAGTTTAAAAACATAAATAATCAATATTATGCTTATAAGTTAAAATTACTGCTTTAGGAAGTCCAATATTTTTGACTATACTCTTTACTGTTAAAAAATTTAATCGTGAAATTATAATATATATGTTTATTTAAAGTTCATTAATCTACAAGCTTGCCTTTGCTGCAGACTTTCCAGTGGTTATCAAACTGTGAGCTGTTCTATGTCCTTTTGATGGATCTCTACTAGGTTTCAGTTGTGAATACTGCTGACACTCTAAACAGTTTCTTACTGCCACTGCACAAACTATAAAAAAAAAAGGTAGGGGTGGGTAGAGAGAGAAGGGGTAGAATTTGTGTTTAAGAAAAGGAAAATTAATTACTTGGAATGATTTTTATATACCAAAGCATAATATATGTCTAATACAATATGAATGAACAATTTGAATATGACTATTATGTATATTATGATATGTGTATGAGAACTAACAAATCAGATTACCTTTTATAAGTTTTAAAAGTATTATATGTTGTAAGTTATTATTAGCTGAACCTCCTACCTTGGTGGGTATGTTGGTATCTAATCCAGAAACTAAATGAAAAGCTATCTCCTAAATTCCCATACTTCACAATCCATAAAAAGTAACAATTATTGCTATCATTGAAGGTGAGAAACGTAAAGGAAAAGGGAAAGGGGAGAGTTGTGGCATAGAAAATTGACTAAAGGGATACCAGTTAAAGGAGACAAAATAATATTAGCAGTTTACATTTATGTTATGCTTCACTTTTATAGGGGGCCATATATTACCTAATCCCATCAGCTATTGTCAGCTGGGCACTGATCTGTCCATAACAAAAATAATTCACACTAAAGTATAAATGGGGAGGAGGCACAGCTAGGTGGCATACTGGATAAAGAGCCAGGACTGGAATCAAAAAGACATGAGTTCAAATCTGATCTCAGACCACAACACCAGTTGTGACCATGGGCAAGTCATTTAACCCTGTTTGCTTCAGTTTTCTCATCTATAAAATGAGCTAGAAAAGGAAATGGCAAACCACTACAGTCTCTTTGCCAAGAAAACTTCAAATGGGGTAACAAAGAGTCAGACACAACTGAAAAATGACTCAGCAACAATGACAACAACAACAAAGTATAAATGACATAGTTATAAAATGGATAATTGCTCACACAAATTTACAGCTTTACAGTTCAGAGGGCACTTTCTTCACACCTCTGGTGAGATATTCAAGCATTACCATCATTTTGGGGAGAGGCGGGGGAGGACTATCTCAAAGTACTTACGTAACTTGCCAAAGGCTAATGTCAAGAAATTAGTAGAATCAAAGCTCAAACCCACATACTCTAAAACCAGGGCTGTATATATAACACCCTAGCTCTCAACTGAGACATAGAATTTTGGTCTGGAAAAGATTCAATTTTTACCTAGAGTGATGAACAAAGAAAAAAATAAAGGAGTTTTCTACTTCCTCCCATTAAAGAACATGAAGGCCTCCATGTAGGTGTCCTCCGTGTAGGTAAGAAGAATGTAAGGAGATAGATTTTATAAACTGAGTGAGGCCTCAATGATAATTCTCAATATTTATTCCCTGGTAGATTCCTGGAGCTAATGGTGAACTGACAAGGTAGACAACCCCATAAACTTTCAGAGATTCATATGACTCAATGGAGACATCAAGCTTCTCTTTAGAAATGGAAATAACACTAAACAGTAACAATAGCTAAAATTTATATAGTACTCACTATGTAAATAAGTCAGGTACTGTGTCAAGCACTTTATAATTAATATATACTCATGGACAGGGGTAGCAACCTATTCAGGAAATTGATACCTTAACACGAATTAATTATATAATCTAATCAGCCCCTTGCTGATCTGACAGCACTCAAAGCTAATTGATTTGAGGTAAGATAATTTTTCATTGAAGGAAATTTTAAAGACCAAGAATAGGTCAGAATAAATGACCTGATGTCCCTAGCCTCTTTTGGTTCTAACAAAGTTGAAGAAATAAAAACAGGAGCCTCACATCTTCTTCCTTTCCTATCCTCAGAGCTACATGAATGGTGTATCATTAAACAGAAGTTAAAGATATTATATATACTTACTATATATACTTATTATAAATATATACATACATACTTTTTTAAATTGTGAGATTATATGTATTAGCATAAGAGCCCAAGTAGACTTTTTCCCACAAAAAATCCAGTATATTTCCTCTTCATTGTTTTGTTTGGTTTTAAGGAATACTTTAAATTATTCTATTTCAATTAATACATCAAGCAATAAGCTTCAAAGTGTTTAAATAACATTCTAAATGAATGAGATAATTAACTGAAAAATCAAAATGAAAGGTTTAACTCAATTTCACAATAACAGAATTTTTATAAATCTAAATTACGTTCCTCCATTAAAATATATTACAATTCAAAAATAAGATTTAGATTTTTTTTGACCTATACCTCTCCATTCCCTATCAAATTGTTTTTGTCCTACAAACAAAGAGGAAATCCATGAAACAAACCATTATTTAAGCCTTCTGTAAATCAGAAAAATATTCTTACTGTTCTACCTGAAAGTCGGTAGAAGGTGAAAAGCCTAGCTTCAAAAAAGTACAATATTATTACTTGAAAAGGTATCTAGACAAAGAACAGCTATGATGAATCATATTTTTTTAAAAATGGTTAAGTATCGCAGTAATTAGTATAACTGTGACCTCAATGTAAACTGCTACTAGATAATACTTAAGAATAATAATGTTGGTCTTCAATCTTAGATAAGCACTTGTCATAATTATTCCTTTGCTCTCAAAAATTTGGAAATAAAGACAAATTTTATCCCAATTTAAACATATTAGTGACATTTCCAACTTAATAGAAAATCGCTCAAAAAGCATTTATCAAATTCTTACTATGGACAAACCACTAGGCCTTCTCTGGAGATAAAAAAGAAACTGGAAATAATGTTTCACACTTACCTAGTCTAAGGCACTGCCGCAAAATTCCTCCAGAAGACATATTTTTTTCAGCTTCAATTTCCGTAAAGCCAAGAGAACTTGCAAAAATTAACACATCTACAAGGCTGATTAACCTCTGCAAAAATGTCACAGAAGTCTCTATTGTAAGACCCTGAGTTGGTTCAATATTCTCCAACTCATGCTGCAAAAAAGTAAAGTTCAGCATTATAATATGGCAAATGTCACGAGGAAAAACATTTTTTATAAAAAAAAATGTACAATTTCTGAATTTCACAAAAAGCCACGTTTGAAAAATATACAACACTAAGCCTGTTCTCTGTCACATCATTATGTGCTATCACAATTAAAATGAAGCATACTGACAAAACAGGCTCTCAGTCATATTCTCCCATAGCTACTAGACACCGAAATAGATACACTTTTTATTCTTGGACTAGAAAACACTTTCTAGAGCAGCAAAATACTTATGGTTAATTGAATTATAGTTTTGAAAAGCACACAAAAAACATACTGCTCAACTTTTAATTACTAAGACTACTCATTTTTAACAAATAAATGTGTATAACTAATGTTCATTCACCAATTTTAATTAATACTGTAAGAACTTACTGTTGCAGATGTAGCAGCTGAAAGCAATGGCAATATACCTCCACAAGACATGACCATATTGTCCATTACTTGAGAAATGAGATGAATTGTGTTATGTACAAAGATGACATTATCACTGCTATTCACAAAGTCCATAACCGTCTTTGTTGAATGGCTGTTAAAAGAAAAATCATGTTTACTGACAAATTTCAAGTAAATCAGTTTGTCCACTTGAGAGAAGGAATGATAAGGGAGTGAGCGTTACCTTGAAAGAATAGGAACAATGATGATGTGTCAGACACCTTATGCTTTTGAACATAATTTAGTGGAACAGATCATTCTTAATCGGAGACTATTCATGCCACTTTGGTTTTGAAGCATTAATAATATTAACCTTATAAATAACACATAAAGTTGAACCAAAATTGGACTTTAGAGAACAACTAAACAAACTGTGGCACATAAAGGAAACAGAACATTAGTATGCTATAAGAAATTAAGGACATAAAAAATTCAGAGAATCATGGAAGAGTTCTATGAACTGATGGAGAATGAAGTAAGCAGAACAATGAAAATAATGTACAAAATGACAATAACACTGTGAAGGGAAAGGAAAAAAAATGTGGATGAGACATTAACAAAGAGCCTGGACCTTGGAGAAGAGGTGAAAAAATGCACTTCCCGGCCTTCTTTGCAGAGGTAATACTTAAAGTGAAGAATATTTTATATAATGTCAGCCTTGGTTAATCTGTGGGTTGCTTTTACTGAACCTGTTGCCCTGTGCCACTAATCCACTGCTCTTTATTTTGTTATAAGGCACAGCTCACAGGGTAAAGATAAAGGAACATATTTAGAAATGGAGGTATAAAAAAAAGAAAGATAGTAATAAATAAAATTTAATATTATAATATTATTTCTATTAACATCCAAACATTATGACAGAAAATGCCAGAAACAGGCCATCAACTGCAAGAAATACAATACATATGCAAATAAAATAGGATTTAGCAAAGATCAGAAAATTATTTCAGTTCACACTGATTTTAATATGCAGGATACAGTATTATCCTTAGATTTCATATTTATACACACAATACAACTATAATGTTCTTGGAGACCAAGAACACTATATACTATTTATCATTATATACTATCATTATATATCTATTATATCATTATATACTATTCATGCAGGGCAACTAAGACTTATAATTTGAAATGAAAATTCATGTCTACATTAGTGCCTACTGATATTCTATTTTTATTAGTAATCCATAAAATAACAGATAACATAAAATTTCAGTTATGCAACATGCTTATTTCAAACAAAAAACAGGTTAGTACACATCTTCTGAAAAATAGACCCGATGAACAAACCTTCTCCACATCTGTATATCTGTTTCTATGGAAAACAACAAGTCTGTGAGCAAACGCTGGTGCATTTGGGACCATCTGAACTCAGGAATACGAAACATAGTAGATCTGGAATCTCTTCTTTGTCCACTGGCTACAGTTGGTGGTATTTCTTGTCCTACTTGTTCCTGTTCTCTTGATATCTAAGTAGAGAAAATATAAACATCAACCCATCTTCAAAGAAGATAATAGCAAAAGAAATAACAGGGCAAGCACAAAAGGATAAAAAATTACTATTGTACAATCCACTGTCTCATGGTAACTTAAAAATTGAAGTTATAGATGGCTATTACATAGCAACAACATTTTCTATAAGAACAGAAGGGTTACTATACAACTATGTGCAAGTTTCCATATGCTATCAATCAGTGATAACCACTTCACTTGCAACTGTATTATCTTCAGTTTTAGCCAAGTTTTGGTAAAATAAAAGTAAAATCAGTGATTAATAACCTATTTAACCCTACCACCAGATAAGAGAGACGAATAATGCCATCAGGAAGATGATCTAATGGAACAGGTTGGATGGAAGGAAAACCCAAGAAGAGAGTGAAAGACAGAGAACAAATAAACAAAGAGAAGGGCATCAACAAATGACTTGATGGTACTTGATGACACCAATAGCAGAATACTTTTAGCATGGAGGTAGAGGGAGGAGAGAGGAGAGAAATAATGTACAAAATTTATTCAGAAATCTGAAAGCATAATGATAAGGAGCTCTGCAGAAAAGAATGCTGCTGCAACTAAAACACTATATGGCTGCACAGTAGGAACTACTCAGTTGTTGAGTCATTTTTCAGTTGTACATGACTCTTTGTAACCCCACCTGCAAATTTCTTGGCAAAGATACTGGAGCGGTTTGCCATTTCCTTCTCCAGCTTATTTTACAGATGAGGAACTAAGACAGACAGGTTTAAGTGACTTGCCCAAGTGTTTGAGGACAGATTTGAACTCAGGAAGATGAGTTTTCCTGACTTCAGGCCAGGTACTCTACCCACTGTGCCACCTAGCTGCCCAGGAATTATTCAACTGGACAGCAAATATTAACTGAGCTGACCAAAATGGTAAAAGAAAAGTCTGTTCAAAAGAATGACTTTCAGGCAAGATTTTTTTTGGTTAAAAATCATTTTGGTGGCTTCTAAAAGACATGTTCTGGTTGTTTGCACTCAGAAATACAGATGCTCTTATAATCTTAGGCGACAGAAGAAAAGGCAAGTGAGTACATCTAGGATGAAAGAGATAAAAATGAAGAGATACACTATCATAGAGATCACTCAAAATAAAGAATTAAAAGAATATCCTTTCAAAAATAATAACGTATTTTATAATTGAGGCCATACACTGGAAGTACAGAACAAATGACACCGTGTTCTCCTCTTTCCCTACCTCCTCCAAAATTTAATGATTACCAGGGGAAAGTGGGGAAGGAAGAGAATCAAGATTTCGGGAAAAAGAAGGCTGAAATCTAGGGGATGGGTGGAAGGTGGAACAAAAGAAGAGCACTGCTACTAGGCAATCTAAATTAGTTTCTCTTTCCCTTACACTCCTACCTCTATCTGTTGTGTGCATATATTTAAGTCTTTTGGGTACTTAAAAAAAATTTTAAAGCACCAGATGACACTACCACCTAATTCTAGCCAAGCCATTTTTTGCATGTCCAGTCAAATGCTCTCAATGAAGATATGTAAGTCTCCTAAATTCAAATCCTGGGGCAACTTTCTCAATCTGCCATGCCTTAGAAAATGCAACGAAAACCATACACTTTCTCCTAATAGCAATGTCTTCCATACTGGTTATTTATAAGCATTATGATATTACTATCTTCAATTTGTATAGCAATTTACATTTTTCAAACAAGTTTCACTTAACTTCACAAACTTAAAAATAACTTTAGACATAGAGCTAGGAGAGAACTAAGAGGCCATCTAGCCCAGAATCCTTCCTTTATAGATGAGGACTTGAAGGCCAATGAGGTCAGGTGATTTATCCAAGCTCTCAGAGAGGAAATCACAAAGCTGGAATCCAACCTGAGTCCTCTTCCTTTCAATGCAGCCTTCCTCACAATGCACAATACTGCCTATCACTAGCAAGGCCAATATTATTATCCCATTTTAATTCAACCAAAATGTTACCAATGAGAAAACTAGGGCTCTGGGGAATTACCTGAGTTGTTCAAAGTGACATTGCCAACATGAGTCTAGATTTGAAAGTTTCCTTTTATTCCTAATAAGATATTTCCACTATAATATTCTCTCCCCCATTAAGATCACACCAAAGACAACAAAATCAGAGGTAGTTGGAGGATACAAGTGCTATCTTCAGTACTCAAGGAATAAAATTTTCTAGGAGTCTCAGATTTTCTTCCATAGATGAATAGTTTTTAAATCATTTGGACAATTAAGTTCCTGAATGAAATGTCTTCAAGGCGGCAATGTTGGTGTTCCTAGAAGATTGTTTTTCTTTTAATAACAATTTCCATGCTAGTAAAAGAGAGGCGTCCCAACCCCATCCACTCAGGATTACTAGAAGAACTCAAGAGAGAATAAAGTGGTCATATGCCTATGGGGATCAATAAAGGTCAATAAAGTTAGAAGGGTGAGCCCAGAGAGGACATTACATGTGAAGAAAACATCTGGAATAAATATTGAGCCTTTCACATTTGCAGGGATCCACTGGAGAGATTCTCTACTCAGACTTTCTTTATTAGGTACATTAGTTTTTGAGTCCACTAAAAAAAAATCTTTTATTTCAGGCTGCAATTTATACAGTCTGACATCCAGAGTGTCTCCTAAAAAGCCAGGCCAACTTCTTTGTGATAACCTTTGTTTCTTTGAATGCCCAAGTACTAATAACAATTGTACTATACATTTACAAGTATTGAGGCTGACATGGGAAGCATGACTTTTATATTCCTGAAATATCAGTACCTAGTAATTTGCACCACATGAGTTAATAAATGTTTATTTTTGTTTTCATTTTAAGCAAATTTAGATTTCATTCCTTATTCAATACATGATTCTAGACAACGTAACATGAAATCTTTAGGCCTGCAAGTCCATAACATAAGGCTTTCCTGCTGGCCTAAAAACCCTGAATAATTAACATCAAAGGTTTAATTATTTTGGGAAGCTCCACGTATAATAGCATACGGTTATTATTTTTAAATGAGCCTGGAATTCCATTAGGATTACCCTTGGTTGGAATCTAATGCGAAAATGTATGAGTGTTCTTTGGCCTAAGAGGAAATTTGCCCAGGTACCAAAAGGTACCTGGCCTACTGTACATTTCACGCTGTGTACAAAGGATCACCTAAAGATTTTGTCCAGACCCAATTGGATGGCTCTATACACTGAGGTAATCACAGAAAACTTTTCAATTTGGTTTCTCACCTAAAGGTAAGAATGTTACTTCTGGATAACCCAAGTAACATGGGCCCTATAGGGAGAATGCCATACACTCTGTGAGCTTTATAGGGCTCAGGCAAAAGCCTTTATGAGATGGAAGGCTTGCTTTTTTTATTCTTTTGTTTATTTTTTTGTATTGGGGAGGAAATGTTTAAACAACAAAATAAGCACCTGATAACTTATGAGAACTTTGTAAAATTATGTTTGCGTGTTGTTGTATCACCATATATTTATAAGCATAAAAGGATATTAACTCAAGATTTACTTATAAACTGTGCCACACATAATTTTCCTGAAATTCTGTACTGATAAAAAGAAAATGGTAAAACTTTTCTAAGTCACTAGAGAGCCAATATCTATAGAATGTAGCAAACAAACTATAGTAGATGTGTTGAAGACAGCCAATGTCATTCATAAACTTTGGGAAGAGTGTAGTAATGTCTCAAACCCATGACCTCTCAGGACTGCCATTAGAACCGTAAGGAGAGCACTAGTCAGCCACATTCTAGGAAGTATGCTTGCTAGTATTATCAAGGGTTGGGAGAATAAGCCCAGAGTTTACACTTGACTATATAAATTGTCCTACATTATTTTAAATGTTTTTTTTTAATTTTGGTTCAACATGTACTATTAAAATTGACTGTTTCAAGAACAACAAAGGTAAATTATTTCAGATTAAATTTCTAAAATTCCTCCAAAAGGAATAGTTAGAAATTAAATCTTTATATTTAAAACATTTATATAGTGATATAAATTAACAATCAACTCCACAACAAAATGATACTACGTAAGCTTTCCATGCTGACAGCAGATTGAAAAAGGCAACAGTACCCACCTCAGAACTGGGCCGAGGAGACTGAGAAGTTTCTGTGCTTGTACTGGCCTTTAATTCCAGCCTCTCAGTATCTGTAGCTACATTGGAAACATCCAACTTGGCAATCCTTTTCTCCGAAGCAATACCAGTTTCTAAGTTGTTGATATGTCCATCGAGAGCTATTCTAGTTCCACCATCATGGTCAGTCATTTTCTTTACTTCCTCTAATGTCTGGTTCATTTCTGCTTGGGCTATGACTTTGGAAGAAGTCACTTCCATTGTGGCATCTGAATCTGGCAATGCCTCAACTAATACCTCAGAATCAGATTGTTCACTGGCTTCAGATACAACTGAAGATAACTCATTTTGCTGAAGTTCAACAGGTAACATGCTTGCCTCTGACAGTTTAAGAGGTGTATTGTCTTCTTCTTGCTGTTCAACAGGTGAACTACTTTCTACTTTAAGTTCAACATAATCCTCTTCATCATCTTCCACTGTAGGCTTATCCAAAATTTCAGGAAGGTCTGAAGTATCTTCTCCTGAATGTATACTTAAGACTCCACCTATAGTATCTTTCTCACTCATTTTCGTAGAATCAGAAGAGACACTCATGGCTTCTTCTACCCCAGGAGCTACTTCTAAATTGTTTTTACATTCTGCTTCCTCAGTCAATGTTCCCTCCAAATCTACTTTATCTAGTGCCCTGTGTTCTTCTTCCCCATCTTTTCTTTCTCCATCAGATAATATGTGATTTTGTGGTTCTGCATTAGATTCTACAATGTCTTTGACTGGCTCCCCATCATCATTACTGCCAATACAAATAGAAGTATCTTCCTTTACTTCTAATTGTGGAGCATCTTCTAAAATTTCAGCATCCCTGCTAACACCAGAGACTGATTGGACTGGACTTGAGGGGCCCAGTCCTATTTCTTCACCAACTTTCCCTTGGTATTCCCTGAATACATTAGCTAGGCTTTCTTTATGCATTTCCAAAGTTACCTAAATAGAAAAAGATAAAGTTAATTTAAAGTGCTCAAAGGGAATATAGCATATTTCAGTAAATTTTCAAAGGCATGACCTATAAAATATAACTAAATTCAGTTTATAAATGTCCTTGTGATAAAATGAAATAAACAACAGTAAGTATTTAAGTTCATATATTGATAATATGATAGGGAAAGAGGTAAAGTCAAAAAACCATCTAGTGCTACTGCCTCCAAGAAGCATTACACTTATACAGTGCCTAATGTAAAGGTTTCCAAACTATTCTTAAAAATTAACAGTAACAGAAAATGTAAAATCCAACTCTATTCTTTGTTCCAGGATTTAATCATGCATATTGTCAGGAAGTTCATTCTGTACCAGACAATATATCCCCACTGCTAGAATTTCCCTTCCTTCAGTCCACAAAATGATCAAAAGCAGATGTTCACTTCCTTCACATACAGCAAACCTTCAAATATTTGAACTGTTAAATTATCCTAGAATTCTCTTTCTAAACCTTCTCCAGATATCCTAAATCTAATTTTCTTTCTTTTACATTTTTCTTCCTAACTTTCAATGATGCAAACTGGTCAAAACACTTCAAAGGTAAAGCTATGTCCTAGTATTATACTTAGTCAATAAACCAACAGTTTTTAATTGCTTACTCCTCCTAAATCTCACTGAAACATGTACCCTATCTTGGAATACTGTACTTAACATAGCACACACTGTCTCTTCTCAGAGAGATCCTTCAATAATTCATCTCAATCACTATTCCTTTTTGATTTGTCATTTTTGCACCTTAAATATGAAGAGCCTTTTGGAAATTCCATATGGAAATGAAATGAGATTAAATTCATTTTTTGGTCTAGATTCTAGAAGATTATCTCAGCTGACTATATTCAAAATAATTACTATATTTTCATGTGGACAAATCATTTTTCACTAAAAATGTACCTAAATATAAGCACTGTAATCTTTCTTTTTGGTTTGTTTGTTTTTGGGGGGCTTTTTGGCAGGGCAATTGGGGTTAAGTGACTTGCCCAAGGTCACATAGCTAGTACATGTGTCAAGTGTCTGAGGCCAGATTTGAACTAGGTCCTCCTGACTCCATGGCCAGTGCTTTACTCACTGAACCACCTAGCTGCCCCTGCACTGCAATCTTTCAAAGAAAGTGTGAGACAATGTCAAAAAGCATTCCATTCAACAAGCATTTAATAATAAACATTTACTGTTTGACAGGCCTTATGCTGCCTAGTAGTATCCAAAGACAAAACAAAACCAGACCCAGCCCTCAAGGAGTTTACATTCTAATGGAGAGAAGCAAAGGTTGGTATTCTTAGCAGCAAGCTTTGCACATATGAAGCACTTACTGAATGCTTATTGGAATGGACTCATAGAAAGGAGACCAACTTCTGAAGTCCCTTTACAACTTCAAAATCTCTGACACTTATTCATCCACACCAACTTGATGAAAATTAAGAACCCAGATAGTCTGAACAACACTATAGTGCTCTTTCAACTCTTGTGAAATTTTACACAAACTTATGGACTCAAAACACAGCTTCATTTACTTAATTCTTTTTTTTTTAAGCTGGTTAGCACCTTTTATTTTTTTTATTTTTTTTAATTAATTTATTTATTTTTAGTTTACCACACATGGTTCTACATAGTTTTGAGTTCCAGATTTTCTCCCCTCCCTCCCCCCTCCCTCCCCAAGACGGCATGGAAGCTCATATAACTGTTCTGTATAACTTCGCATTGAATTAATTTATGCACTAGTCAAGTTGTGGAGAAGAATTTTGACCAATGGAATGAATCATGAGAAAGAAGAAACAGAACCAAAAAAAAAAAACAAACCCAAAAACAAAAACAAAAGAGAAGCAGAAAAGGCGAGCATGTAGTGTGCCTTGTTCTGTATTCAAACTTCACAGTTCTTTCTCTGGATGAAGATAGCATTCTCCATCGTGAGTCCCCTGGAGTTGTCCTTGCCCCTTAGGTTGCTGAGAAGAGCGCAGTATGTCAGGGTTGGTCCTCACGGAATCCATATATCTGTGGCTGTGCACAAAGTTCTCCTGGCTCTGCTCCGCTCACTCAGCATTATGTCGTGTAGGTTTTTCCAGGTTGTTACGAAGTCTGCATCATCCCCATTTCTTATGGCACAGTAGTATTCCATCACCTTCATATACCACAGCTTGTTCAGCCATTCCCCAATTGATGGGCATCCCTTTGATTTCCAATTCTTGGCTACCACAAAAAGAGCTGCTATAAATAGCCTTGTACATATGGGTCCTTTTCCCGCTTGTGTGATTTCTTTGGGATACAACCCTAGAAGTGGTATTGCTGGGTCAAAGGGTATGAACATATCTATAGCCCTTTGGGCATAGTTCCAAACTGCTCTCCAAAATGGCTGGATCAGCTCACAACTCCACCAGCAATGCAACAATGTTCCAATTTCCCCACATCCTTTCCAGCATTTATCATTTTCCTGTTTTGTTATTTTAGCCAATCTGACAGGAGAGATGTGGTATCTAAGAGTTGTTTTGATTTGCATTTCTCTAATCAGTAGTGATCCAGAGCATTTTTTCATATGCCTATAGATAGCTTTAATTTCTTCCTCTGAAAACTGCCTATTCATATCCTTTGACTATTTCTCAATTGGGGAATGGCTTGTATTCCTATATATTTGGCTCAGTTCCCTGTATATTTTAGAAATGAGGCCTTTATCAGAGATACTAGTTGCAAAGATTCATTTACTTAATTCTAAAACACATTACTACATTAGAAAAATGATGTGAAAATAAAAGGATGGATGATAAATTTTCTTTTTTTCTTATGTAGACATCATTTGCTTTCACCACTTTAATGTACTATTTAAAAATATATGAAATATGTATAATAGTCGTATGTCAAGTCCCATACATAAAAAGAAAAATGTAAATAGTATTGAGGAGAAAATATATTTATTAATTATAAATGTGTGGGTAATTTTTAGAAGTATTTCAAAAATATAAAATCACTGGAGCTAAAAGAACTCATCTGGTCAATTCTCTTACTTTAAAAAAAAAAAACATTCTCCGAAAAGTAAACAAACATAAAAGTAATGATCCATTTAATCTACTATGTTTTATGTTACAGAACAAATGCATATCATAATATTAACAGAATACCTACTTCTCTTTCACTTCCAATTCCAATATCTTAGATGAGCTGTTTTCTTTGTTTGAAAAAAACTCTGCAGTGATACTCCTGTATGATCTCCCTACTGAAGACAACTGATAAATCCATTCCTTATGTTACTAAGCTATTTTTAAAGATTTTAAAAAATATTTATAGATCTTTTATATTCACATTACATTCTTATCCCTATATGTCCCTCCATATAAAAAAGGAGCCATTCTTTTTAACAAAGAATAAGAAGGGGAAAAAAACAGTTTAGAAAATTAATCAACAGTTTAATCCAACAGCATGTACAGTGTTCCACACCCATAACTACTCTACTTTGGCCAAAAAAGGAGAGGGATGAACTCTCCATTATAATTACTACATTCAGTTTCTATTTCTCCATTTTTGCTGGTTTTTTTTCTATTAATGTTGTAATTATTATGTATAGTATTGTGCGGGTTCTGCTTACTTCATTGTGCATCAGCTTATATAATCTTTTACATGCTTTTCTGTGTTCTTGATTTTCATCACTTCTTATAGCAGTTATTTTCCATTATATTCATTGTTTGAATATCCATTATCTTCATATTTGGTATCCATAACATCCATTATATTCCTATTTGGTCATGAACCAAAATTGTTTAGGCATTTCCCATCATTGGATATTTAACCCTGTTTCCAATGTTACTTAAGGATATGGAATATCCTTTATGATAAAGAATATGGAAGCTTTACATGTCTATCACTGACCTCCTTCGCATACAAGCCTCCTAGTACTAGTATTAGTACTTTGCTACTAGATCTAGTAGCAAAGAGAATGAACATGAGTCATTTTCTTAACATACTTCCAAATTTTTTTCCAAAATGGCTTCATGCAGCTATCTGGTAAAGCAATTTAGAATTATGCAAAAAAAAAACTCACTGAACTATACATACTCTTCGATCCACTGATTCTACTAATAGGCCTATATTCCAAAAAGATGAGGGAAATAGGGAAAGGATTAATGTACACAAAAATATTTATAGCAGATCATTTTGTACCAGCAAACATTGGAAAACAAAACAGTAACCACCTATGAGGGAATGGCTAAACAAATTATGGTAAATATATATACATATATATTACTGTACCATAAAAATATTATGTTTATTACATATGCTTATATAATAAATATATACACATATAAAATATTGCTGTACCATAAAAATGAAAAAAAAAGATCATTTCAGAGAAACTGGGAAGATTTCATATGAACTGATAGTGTGAATACAGAACCAGAAGAGTAAGTTATACAGTTACCAATATTATAAAGAAAAACTACTTTTAAAGACTTGAGACCTATGATCAATTAAATAAAAAACAATGATTTTAGAGGACAAAAAAATGAAACCTGTTATTCAGCTGCAGACTATGATGATGAACTCAATGTACAGAACAAGTTACACATTTTTAGAGAGTTTTATCTTTTATTGTTATTCACTTGAAAGAAGAAACGTTAAGCATCTACCTAAAACCATCAAAAAGCATTATGTGTAATGAGAATAAGCCAGAAACCTCCCCAATAACAACAGGAGTGAAACTAGGATATCTATTTTGATCGATATTATTCAATGTTGTACTATAAATGTCAGCAATAGCAATAAGAAAAGAAAAAGAAAGTGAAGGAATCAGAATGGGCAGGTAATGAATCTATCTCTCTTCACAGACCATAAGATGATATAACTTGAATCTTAAAGATTCAACCAAAAAGTTAGTGGAAACAATTTTTTAAATTTAGCAAAGTAGCAAGATATAAAGTAAACCCACATAAAACATCAGCATTTCTATGTATCAGCAACAAAATCCTGCAAGAAAGGATAGTGAAAGATACCCCATTTAAAATAACTGTAAACAGTACAAAATGCCTGGGGTGTATACCTGCCCAGACTGTAGTTCCCAGGAACTACATGAACATAATTACAAAACACTTTTTAACAAAAATAAAGTCATATTTAAATAGAGTAATATTAATCGTCCATGAATAGGCAGAGCCAATATAATAAAAATGACAATTCTGGCTGAACTAATCTACTTACTCAAAGGCAAGCTAATTAATTTGTCGAAAAAAATTATTTTATTGAGGAGATAAAATAGTAACAAAATTCATTTGGTAAAATAAAATGTCAAGAATATCAAAGGAATTAATGAAAGAAGTGTAAAAGAAGGAGATTTAGCAGTACCAGATCTTAAACTGTATTATAAGGCAGCAGTTATAGAAACTATCTGATACTGGCTAAGAAATAGAAAGGCAGATTAGTAAAACAGAGTAGATATACAATATATCTAGTAAATTATTATACTAATCTTGTTTTTAATAAATGTAAAGATTTAAGCTTTTAGGATAAGATTCACTACTTGGTAAAAATTGTTGGGAATACTAGAAAGCAGACCAGCAGAAACTGGGCATACATCAGTATGTTAATCCATTTACTAAGGTAAGGTCAAAATGGATATATGACTTAGGTATTACACAGTTTCTAAGATAAAGGCCTCATATCTCAAATAATATAGAGAATTTTGTCAAATTTATAAGATTATGAGTTATTTCCCAATTGATAAATGGTCAAAGGCCATGAACAGGTAGTTTTTTAATGAAGACATCAAAACTATATAGACTCATATAAAAATGCTCTAAATCATTACTGATTAGAGAAATGCAAATTCAAATTTTGAGATATCATCTTACACCTGTCAGACTGGCTAAAAATGACAGAAGTGGAAAATGACAAATGTTGCAGGGGATGTAGAAAACTAGGGACACTACGGATCCAACCATTTTGAAAAGGAATGTGAAATTATGCCCAAAGAGTACATACTCTTTGATCTAGCAATACCACTTTAGGGAAAATGGAAAAGAACTTATGTGTTCTAAAATATTTATAGCAGCTGTTTTTCATTTAATATTTTAGGCTGTTTCCCAATTACAATGTAAAAACAACTTTTAACATTCATTTAAAAAAATTTAGTTTCAAATTCTCTCCCTCTCTCCTTCCCCATGCCACACTCCCATTGAGATGGTAAGCAATCTGATATAGGTTATACATGTACAACCATGCAAAACATATTTCCATGTTAATTCATGTTGTGAAAACACAGACAAAAATAACATGAAAAAGAAAGAAAGTAAAGAAAAGTTATGCTTCACTTTGCATTCAGAATCCCTCAATTTTCTCTGGAGACAGATAGCATTTTTCATCCAAGTCCTCCAGAAGTGTCCTGGAGCACTGTATTGATGAGAACAGCTCAGTCATTCACAGTTGAACATCATAAAATACTGCTGTTAATGTATACAATAATCTCCTATAGTATCTTTCTTTGTAGTAGCAAAGAACTGGAAATTGAGGGGATGTCCATCAAAGGGGCAATGGCTAAATAAGTTGTGATGATTGTGATGAAATATGACTATGCTATAAGAAATGATGAGCTGGTTGATTTTTGGAAAAATAAGATTTGCATAAAATAAGAGTGAAATGAGTAGAACCAAGTGAATGCTGTGTACAGTAACAGCAATGCTGTTCAAAGAACAACTGGGAATGATTAAGTTATTTTGCATGTCACAAATATTATAATCAACTACAAAGGACCTATGAAGGAAAATGCTATCCACCTCCAGAGAAAAAATTGATGAATATAAGGATGTATAGCATGGTTTTTCATCTATACACATATCTGTGTCTAACAATGGCCTTCTCTATTGTGGGGTAGAGAGATAGTGAGAAAAAAAAATAAAAAGTACACAGCAAAGAACAAAAGAAAAGTCAGAAGGAAGCACGAAAAAGCAGGGTAGCTTTGAAAATGATGTGCAGTATTTCTTACACAGTTCTTCAAAAAAAAAAGCAAACTATGAAACAGAGATTCATGGCTTCACACTGAATCCTCTTTTTGTTTTGTGCTGTGTACATGGAATTTTTTTAATCTTTTTACATCTAAGTTCAAAATGAATACATAATTTAAGAGGGAGAGGGAGAGAGAGAGAGAGAGAGAGGGAGAGAGAGAGAGAGACTGAGGAGTTGAAGAGAACACCAAGTTGAGGGAGAGTCAGAACCAGACAAGTAGATGAGAGAGTCTTCTGAAAAGAGATAATAACTGAAAACTTAGGAGTTAATGAAATAGTCACATGAAATAGAATACTGGGAGAAAAGAAGAGGGCACAGGACAAAGCCTTGGTAAACTCTCAGAAAGAGTAAGTAATAATGTAGAAGAAGATATAGCATGAGAAACAAAAGAAACGGTAGGATACATAGGAAGAGAAATAGGAGAGAACAGTGTCACCAAAACCTAGAGAGAAGAGATTATCAAAGTGAAGAGGGTAACTGACAGTGTCAAAGACTATAGAGAGGTCAAAAATGGAGAAGATTGAGAAAAGGCTATTAGAGCTGGCAAGGAAGCAATCCAAAGTAACTTTCAGGCAAGCAGCTTTGATTGCGTAAATAGGTTGGAAACAAGACTATAAAGAGTTGGTTGCTGTTTTGTTTTGTTTTAAGTCACAGGAAAGGAATGGAGGCACCTACTGCAGATAGCATTCTTAAGGAGTTCAGCCACAAAACAGAGGAGAAATATAGGACAATAACTAGCAGGGGAGGACAGATGAAGAGGTGCTACTTTTTTCCTTTTTCTAGGATAGGGAAGTCATGGGAGTGTTTGTAGGCAGTACAGAAATAGGAAGAAGACAGAGAAACGATTTAAAGATGAGTGAGACAGTAAAGTTGGTAGAGAGAGCAATCTGTTGAAGATGAAAGGATGGAATAGGATCACTTGTGCATATAGAAGGACTAATCTTGACAAAGAAAAGGGCCACTTCATCGTGTAAACCAGCCGTGAAGGAGGAGACTAGCACAACCCATCTGAGTGACCTGAGATAAGGAACGGTAGAGAAGAGTTATGTGTGACTGGCCTCAATTTCCTCAGTGAAATATGAGACAAAGTTCACAGCTGACAGACTAGGGAGAGTAAGAGCTGTGGGAAGTTTTAAAAAGAGGCAGGATTTGAAACCAAGTCCTCCTAACTCCAAATCCAACACTCTAATCATTATACTACTGTACCTCTAAATCAAATATTGAACAAACAATACATGAATTGGAGAACAGACAAGTGAAACTGGGGATAGGGGAGAGGCAGAATCCTGGGTGCTTTCCTAAGATATATTTTTAACTAGATTTTAAGCATCAATAAACATGAACTGATAGCAAAGTCAAAAGACACCACAGCCAGAAGAAAAGGCAAAAACAGACTCAAAGGAATACAAAAATTATTAGAATTAAGAAATGGCCACCGATGTTGAAAGCTCTAGTAATTCAAAGAGCAGACCAGTTAAAAGTCCAGCATCATTGTTACAGCACAGGGGAGTTAGGCTCTCACTAGAATTTCAATGGGGAGTGTCAGAACCCCATCTTAATTACTATTATTGTTCTTGTTCCACTTCATGTACTTATCCTAAGTGAAAATAAACTTCACAAATGCTAAATGTTATTCATGTCAAAGGCAACAATGTCCCTGTGTCCCCAAGCATGCTACATGGATTTATCTGGAGGAGTCCCCCACGTTTAGATTCCATACCCTCCTGCCTCACCTCCACCTCATAAAATCCCTATCTTCTTTCAAGAAATAAGTCAAGCTTCACCTTCTAAGTGAAGACTTTCCTGACTCCCTCATGTAATAATATCTTCTCATTGTCTCTTACAGTTAACTACTTTATATTCATTTGTATTTGTTCTATTTATATCTATTTTGTATATGCATACACATATGTACTTTTACCTCCTCTTTTGGAATGTAAGCACCTTGAGAGTAAGTATTGTTCCATTCTTTGTATTTCTACCCCTAGGGCTTAGAACAATTTAACACAAAGTAGAAATCAAATGAACGTTTGTTGATTGACTAAGTATACAGGAAATATATCAGAGAATTACAATGCCAGAAACACAGTTGGCACTGCAAAATTATGCTTAATACATGAAAAGCCACATGGTAAATTTCCAGTAACCTTTAGCTACATCAGATTAATACTATTTAGAGAAGAAAACAAATATCAGTATCAAATATTCAAATGAATCTGTCATTTCAACAATTCAGGAGTTCCTTAAAACAACACGAATCAAAACCTAACCATGTCTAAGTCTATTGTTCATATCCTCCCAAGAGTTCACCACAAGAGATCTACTCAAAATACTGGAGGCCCTCCTCAATTCCTCCTTATATTGCAAAGGTTATCGGTGGAGGGTTGTTGCTGTCTAGGTGTCATCTGTTGCTCCGGAAACATAACCAGTTCACCTTCTCTTGCTGTCATATAATTCCCCGATGACATAATTTAGTCCTGTTCTTCTCTTGAATCTACCATGTGTTATGTGTTGCAGCCTGCTCATACTGACTGTGTGTCTGTCACTTGCCCTCTCTGTGATACTCACTTTTAATTCTTCAGGAGCACAACTGTTTCACTTCTCACTGTCACAGCAACATTGGTAAAATTGAAAAACTGTGTCTCTCTCACTAGCATTATTTGATAACGTTCTAGAAATGCTGGCAAAAGCTATTAGAGAAATTAAAGAAATTAAAATTATACTGATACAGAGGAGATAAAACTATAATTAATGATGATATGATAATGATATTATAATTGTAAAGTCCTGGGAAATCAGCAAAGATATTGAGAAAATGACTTCAGCAAAATGGGAGGCTACAAAATAAACCATTAAAAACTCAACTGTATTTGTACATAAAAACAAAATTCAAGAAGCAACAAAATAAAGAGAAATACCATTCAAAAAATAAAGTCCATAAAGTGTCTGGGGATCAATCTATCAAAGCAGACGAAAGACTTCTATAGAATAAATTACAAAGTGCTCCTTAAAAAAATAAAGTACAATTTAAATAGCTCAAGAAATATTCAGTCCTTATGACTAGACCAAGACAATATAATAAAAATGACAGCACTATCAAATTAATTAAAACTTTTAATGCTCTATCCCACCAAATTATTGAAGGGAAACTACAGAACTTAAAAAAATAAAGAAAAAATCTAGAATATCAAGGGAAATAATGAAGAAGCAGGGATGAAGGAAGAACATCAAAGACATCAAACTGTATTATAAAGCTGCAGTCATTAAAACCATCTGGATTTGGTTAAAAAATATAGAGATCAATGGGACAGACTAGATAAGAGAGAATCAAAACAATGGAACTCAATAACTCAGTGTTTGACAAAACACAAAACACAACTTACTTAGGGAAAAACTTTCAATTTAATTTTTTAAAAACAGCTGGAAAACTGAGAAGCAGTCTGGCAGAAATTAGGCTTAGGCCTGAGTTCTTACCTTATACTATATTCCACAATATCCTAATGTAAAAAAATTAAAGAGAAACTAAGTCATGTGCCTCTCGTAGTTATGAGTAGGAGTTGTATTCTTAACCAAAGGTCAGAAGCAATTACAACAGATAAAATAGATAATTTTAATTACATGAAACTGAAAAGCTTTTGCACAGACAAAATCGATGCATTTAGGAAGAAGAAGGGAACCAACTGAATGGGAAAAAATCTTTGTTATCAAATTTCTTTGATAAGAGTCTGTTATCTAAGCTATATAAACAATTAACAGATACCTATAACTAAAAGCCATAAAGCTATAAACTAAAAATCATCAAAAAGTGGTCAAAGGCTATGAGCAAACAGTTCTTGAAATAACTGCAAACTATTGTCAACCAAATTAAAGAATTCTCCAAATAATTAATAATAAAAAGTAATGCCAATCAAAACAACTCCAAGGTTTCACCTCATATCCTGAAAAATGGTAAAGATGACAAAAAATGGCAATAGTCAGTGGTGCAGGGGTTTGGAGAGGATAAGCACTTTGGTGTATTTTTGGTGCAGCTATAAATCAAAACAAACCATCTTGGAAAGAAATTTGGAATTATGTAAATAAAGAAATTAAAATGTCCTTATCGTTTGATCCAGAGATTTCAGTACTGAACTTTTACCCCAAAAAAGCCAATTATAAGAAACTCCCCAAATACACTAAAACACTTGTAGTAACACTTTTTTGAGTGTGAAGATTTGGAAACAAAGCAGATGTCCATCAAGTGGAGAATAGCTAAACAGACTGTGGTGCTTGAATGTCATGGAATACTACTGTGCTATGAGAAATGATTCATGTGATGAATGCAGACACACAAAGAAAAATCTACATGAAATGATGTATAATGAAATAATACACAACTACAACTAAAAAATGGAAAATGCAACACACTAATACACACACATAATCAAAAATGTTTTTTTTAAATTATAAAGAAGCATGGGAAGACATATCAGAAGACACTCCCAATACGCCACTCTGAGGAAGTGCGAAGTCACAAGTATTGCAGAACATTGAACATATTTTCACACTTTTTCAACACACTGATCAATTATGTTTTTTTTTCCTGTTTTACTTTTTTCTTGTCCTGAAAAAATACTATTTATTATATAAGATGGTTGGGGGAGGGGAGGAAACATATCAATAAAAACCCATTTTTTTTTAGAAGAGGATACAGAAAAGGTTAAATTACATCACATGAAAGGGTGCAAAGACCTATTACAGTAGTGGGAAAGAAGGGAGGGAGGTGAGCATTCTTTGAACCTTACTCTCATCAGATTTGGCTCAAAAAGGACATAACATACACTTGGAGCATAGAAATCTATCTTACCCTATAAAAAAATAGGAGGGGTAAGGGGAAAAAAAAGGGAAGTGTGTGGATAGAAGGGAAGAAAGTAGTAGTACAGGAAAGGGGAAATAAAAGAGAGGGGGGGCTGATAGAAGGGAGGACAGATTAAATGAGGCAGTGGTCAGAAACAAAACACCACTGAGAAGAGAAAGGGAGAAAGGAGAGAGAAGCATAAATGGGGAGGAGAGGTGAGTAGGATGGAGAAAAAGACACAGTTAGAAATCATAATGGTGAACATGAATAGGATGAACCCGCCCGCAAGTGGATTAAAAATCATAATCCTATAATCTGTTATTTAAAAGAAACATATTTGAAGCAGAGGGATACACACAGGGGGTAAAGATAAAAGGCTGGGGTAGAATATATCATGCTTCAACCGAAGCAAAAAAAGCAGGGATAGCAATCCTGACCTCAGACAAAGTAAAAACAAAAATAGATCTAATTAAAAGAGATAAGGAAGGAAACCACATCGTGCTAAAAGGTACCATACGCAGTGAAGTAATATGAATACTAACTATACACGCACCAAGTGGCATAGCATCCAAATTCTTAGGAGAAGTTAAGGGAATTACAGGAAGAAACAGACAGCAAAACTACACTAGTGGGGGACTTCAACCTCCTTCTCTCAGAACTAGGTAAATCTAACCACAAAATAAACAAGAAAGAAGTTAAGGAAGTGAATAAAATCTTAGAAAAGTTAGATATCATAAACCTCTGGAGAAAGCTGGGTATAAAAAGGAACATACCTCTTTTTTCAGCAGCACAAGGCACCTACACAAAAACTGACCATATACTAGGGCATACAAACCTCACAATCAAATGCAAAAAGGCAGAAATATTAAATGTATTGTTTTCAGATCATGATGCAATAAAAATTACATGTACAAAGGGCCATAGAAAGACAAGCTAAAAACTAATTGGAAACTAAATAGTATAATCTAAAAGAATGAGTGGATCAAACAGCAAGCCAAAGAAACAATCAGTAACTTCATGCAAGAGAATGACAACAATAAGACAAAATACCAACACTTATGGGATGCTGACAAAGAAGTTCTTAGGGAAAATTTTATATTTCTGAATGCTTATATGAATAAACTAGAGAAATAAGAGATCAATGAATTGGGCATGCAACTAAAAAAAGCTAGAAAAAGAACAAATTAAAAATCCCCAATTAAGTGTCAAATTAAAAATTCTGAAAACCAAAGGAGAGATGAACAAAATTGAAATTAAGAAAACTTTTGAACTAATAAATGAGACTGAGGGCAGGTTTTATTTAAAAAAAATAAAATAAAATTGCTAAACCTTTAGTTAATTTGATTAAAAGAAGGAAGAAAACGAAATTACCAGTATCAAAAATGGAAAGAGTGAATCCAGGACCAATAAAGAGAAAGTTAAAACAATGATTAGCAGCTTTTTCACCGAACTGTATGCCAATAAATATGACAATCTTAGCAAAATGGATATTTACAAAAACATAAACTGCCCAGATTAACAGAAGAGGAAATAAAATACTTAACTCCATTTCAGAAAAAGAAATTGAACAAGCCATCAATTAAATCCCTAAGAAAAAAATCTACAGAGCCAGATGGATTTACAAGGGAATTCTACCAAATACTGAAAGAACAATTAATTCCAATACTATAAAACTATGTGGAAAAATGGGCCAAGAAGGAGTTCTACTAAATTCTTTTTATGGTACAAATATGGTGCTTATACCTTGTAATGGTAATCAGGGTGTGACTTTTTTTTATTGTTTTCTCTTTGAGAATGCTAAAGTAATCAAGTGCCTTTGATTAAGTCTTACTAGGTGCCAAGCCCCAGGCCCACACCCTTTTGCTGATTAGATGTGAAGCCTTGTGGTCCTAAGATGAGTATATAAACTCAGAGGTTAGCATTTGTTTGGGCCTCACTCATGGAAGGAGTGTTGAGACTCTAGGCAAGCCATTGTAAATGCCCCCTGGCTTTGCTAACCCAGACCCATTGATGCTTTTCTTTTTGGTAACTACGTATGTGAGGTCTTGATTAGACAAAGCCTATATATGTTGAATATTTTTATTTGATCTGTTGATATTTTCTGTTTGTAATTTCTATTTGTATTTCCTCTAGGGATCAGGGTGCTGGCTTTTCC
This sequence comes from Trichosurus vulpecula, assembly GCF_011100635.1. Taxonomy (NCBI): domain Eukaryota; kingdom Metazoa; phylum Chordata; class Mammalia; order Diprotodontia; family Phalangeridae; genus Trichosurus; species Trichosurus vulpecula. The sequence continues at coordinate 103,153,702 of NC_050578.1, read as the reverse complement.
TCCTGAACTAAATGAAGGATATTGGTACCTTTGATTAAAGTGAGACTATTAACCCCTTAAAGTTGCTTTCCTTAGAAAAGCAGATTAAAAGAACCTGTGCTGGCAGCTCTTGTTGCTGGTCTTGTTGGGTTTTACACCCCTACAGCAGCTGCTAGCCAAATTTTTGTTACATATCTAAGTCACAAAGAGTCAAAACAGATAATTATAGACTAATTTCCCTAATGAACATAGATGCAAAACTTTAAAATAAAGTATTAGCAAAGAGATTACAGTAACTTGTGATGAGGATAACACACTATGACCAGGTTGGATCATACCAGGAATGCAAGGCTGGTCTAATATTAGGAAAACTATCAGCATAAGTGACCATATCAATATCAAAATTAACAGAAATCATATGATTATCTCATAGATTCAGAAAAAGCTTTTCACAGAATATAACACTCATTCCTATTAAAAACATTAGAGAACATAGGAATAAATGGAAATTTCCTTGACATGATAAGTAGCATCTATCTAAAACCATCAGCAAGCATTATATGTAATGGGGTTAAGCTAGAAGCATTCCCAATAAGATCAGGGGTGAAACAAGGATGTCCACTATCACCTCTCTTATTCGATATTGCACTAGAAATGTTACCTTTAGCAATAAGAAAAGAAAAAGAAACTGAAGGAATTAGAACAGGCAAAGAAACAAGGCTATCACTCTTTACAGATAATATGATGGTATACTTGAAGAATCCTAGAGAATCAATTAAAAAACTAGCAGAAATAATTAACAACTTTAGCAAAGTTGCGGGATATAAAATAAATTCAATAAATCATCAGAATTTATATATATTACTAACAAAGCCCAACAACACAAGACAGAAAAGAGAAATTCCGTTTAAAGTTACTGCAGACAACGTAACATATTTCTGAATCTATCTGCCAAGACAAACCCAGGAACTATATGAACACAATTACAAAATACTTTTCACACAAATAAAGTCAGATCTAACTAAGAGGGAAAATATCAGTTGCTCATGGGTAGGCCAAGCTAATATAATGAAAATGACAATTCTACCCTAAATTAATTTACTTATTTAGTGCCACACCAATCAAACTACCAAAAAATTAACTTAGAGAACTAGAAAAAATAATAACAAAATTCATCTGGAAGAACAAAAGGTCCAAAATATCAAAGGAATCAATGAAAAAAAATGCTAGGGAAGGTGGCTTAGCCATACCAGACCTTAAATTGTATTATAAAACAGCAATCATCAAAACTACTAGGTACTGGCTAAGAAGTAGAGTGGTGGATTAGTGAAATAGGTTAGGTACACAAGACACAGCAATCAATGATTTTAGTAATCTACTGTTTGATAAACCCAAAGACCCCAGTTTCTGGGATAAGAACTCACTATTTGACAAAAACTGCTGGGAAAACTGGAAAACAGTATGGCAGAAACTAGGTATAGAGCAACAACTTACACCTTATACCCGGATAAAGTCAATATGGGTACATGATTGAGACATAAAGGGTGTTACTATAAACAAATCAGGAGAGCAAGGAATAATTTACCTGTCAGATCTACAGAGAAGGGGAGAATTTATTACCAAATGAGAGATATAGTGTAACATTATGAAATGCAAAATGGATTATTTTGATTATATTAAATTAAAAACTTTTTGCACAAAGACAATGCAACCAAGATTAGTAGGGAAGCAGAAAACTGGGGAAGAATTTTTACAACTAGTGTCTCTGATAAAGGCCTCATTTCTAAAATATGTAGAGAACTGAGTCAAATTTACATGAATACAAGTCATTCCCCATTGGATAAATGGTCAAAGGATATGAACAGGCAAGTTTCAGACAAAGAAATAAACGCTCTCTATAGTCATATGAAAAAATGCTCCAAAGTTATCTATACTCATATGAAAAAATGCTGTAAATCACTACTGACTAGCAAAATACGTATCAAAGCAACTCTGAGATACCACTTCATACTTGTCAGATTGGCTAACATGACAAAACAGGAAAATGATAAATGTTGGAGAAGATGTGGGAATACTGGAACACTAATTCATTGTTGGTGGAGTTGTGAACTGATCCAACCATTCTGGGAGTGCAATTTGAGACTATGCCCAAAGGGCTATAAAATTGTGCATACCCTTTGATCCAGCAATACCACTTCTAGGGCTGCATCTGAAAGAGATCATAAAAATGGGAAAAGGATCCACGTATACAAAAATACTTATAGCAGCTCTTTTTGTAGTGGCAAAGAATTGGAAATTGAGAGGATGGCAATCCACTGGGGAATGGCTGAACAAGCTGTGGTATCTGAATGTGATGGAATACTATTGTTCCATAAGAAATGATGAGCAGAGAGACTTCAGAAAAACCTGGAAAGACTTGCATGAACTGATGATGAGTGAAGTGAGCAGAAAGAGAAGAACATTGTACACAGCAATAGTAACACTGTGTAATGACCAACTTTGACAGACTTAGGTCTTCTCAACAATACAATGATCTAAGACAATTCCAAAAGACTCATGATGGAAAATGCTATCCACATCCAGAGAAAGAACTATGCAGTCTGAATGCTGATGAAAGCACATTTTCTTTTTTGTTTGTTTGTTTCTTCTTTCTCATGGTTTTTCCCTTTGGTTCTAATTCTTCTTTACAACATGACTAATGTGGAAATACGTTTAATATGATTGTATATATATGGCCTATATGAGATTGCATGATGTCTTGGGAAGGAGGGAGGAGGAGGGGGAAAAAATTTAAAACTCAAAATCTTAATTAAGTGAATGTTGAAAACTAAAAATAAAGATTTAAAAAGATAAAAATTTATTAAAAAAAAAGATAGGTCTTTGCTTTCATGGAAATGTTTGAGTTGGTAAAAACTACTTTATAAATTCTGTAAATCAATCCAGGCTGCTGTCCTCCTTTTCAACTCTGGGCCCAGTACATTGTCCATCTATATCATCTGTCCAAGACATACATACTGTTGGACAAATGCTACAGGTTGGGCATCCAAAGGTCAGTTCAAATGTAGACAATAATCACTTTTCATCCTTCTGTCTCTCCCACATGAATGAACAGGCCAGTTCTCTTCCAGGAGGCTTTCACGCCAGACTTCCCCCTGGCCTGGACTCTGAACTGGAGCGCCTCTGTCCCAGCAGGTTGGCACAAGTCTACCCACACTGTGCCTTACCCTTTGCTCATTACCAGTCATGCTTCATCATCCAAAGAGGCCTCACTAGTCGTGACGGACAGAGACACCTTCTTCTAACACAGCAGGTGAGGTGGTGCTTTAAGGTCAAACAACAATCTACACAGTAAGATACTGTATCCTCTATATTTTTCACTTCATTATGAGATGGTAACAATGTGGTTCACTATTGAACAGCCTGTTTGTCCCCAAGAAACACCCTCATTCAGGGCGCCCTCGAATCTTGCACAGATAAAATAATTTTGTAGCTATGTGAGAGATAGACACAAAGGTAGGGAGTAATCGATGTTCAGCCAGTGACCTTTTTCCATGCCTTTATTATCTTCCCTCCTTCAGATGACTTCTAAACAGGTCTTTCAATACCCTGGGCTATGACTTAGGGATCATTCTTATATCAAAAGCCTTGGCGTGTCTGTTAGAACATAGTCACTTTCCTTTTTTTCTGATGTTATTTAGGGTTTAAAATGTCCAGTACCTAAACATTCACTTTTTGAAGAAAGTGTCCACAATACAGAGGTATGAGGCTTCTGCATAATCTACACACCTTTCACCTTTCTCATTTCTCCTAAATGACACTTTCCCATAATGTTCTCCCTAACCCTCCTCTTTACCTAGTACACATGAAGATTTTGACAAAAAATTTTAATGATCTTGACGTATACAATATACATGGAGAAGAGCAATGGCATTCCTCCTCTTCATTAAAGGTTTAACATGAACTAGGCAAGAAAAAATTATGAGGAGGGGAGGGAGGAAAAATACATGTGGCTCATTCTAAAGAAAAAAGGAACTTAGATTGACATATCTCTCCTTTTTTTAAGGACATAAAATAGAAACTTTGTCTACATTAAGAATTGTTATAGTAACTTCTTGGAATCTCAAATAATTAAAAGTCAAGAACAAGTCCCTTGACTTCTTGGAGCCTCAGCTTCCTCACATATAAAATGGAGTTGAACTAGCTGATATTTACAATCATTTCCACGTCTAAAATCACATAACATTATGGGTTTTCAGGATTATAAGGATGTGAGGAATAAAGCAAGCTCCTAAACCCCTAAAGAAGCCTAAGGGAAACTCAAAAAAATTCCTGAGTCCCTTTATCAGAGTAAGACCTGCAATGAAGGGTGTAGCCCCCTTTATACCTACAGGAAGGAGGAAGATTAAGTCTTGCAGCTCAACCAACATCCCGGTCTCAGCAGCTGCCTGTCCCTCAGTTCTGGTTCTATTTGATCTAGATAAGACTATATAAAAACCAACCCTCACTTCATTTTGGAAGCCTAACTCTATTCAAAATCCCAGCATCTCACCTTCTTTTTGTGAATCTCTTCCTTAATAATAAACTTGCTTCACTTTCTCTCTGTCCACCCTTGTGCTAGCCATGGTAATCCATCTCCCAGCTACAGCAATTTTCTTCTTAAAGGCATAACCTATATAGGGTTATAACTAAAGATCTCAGGGGCCACATCTACATGTACCCCATGTCTCTGACTTAGGGAATAAAGAATACCAAGGCTATAGTAGTAACTGCATGCGTGGCAGGGCTCCACTTCTTCCAGCCAACACAAGGGCTATAACTAGAAGGCCTGCCTATCACCCTGAAAGGAGTGAAAAGTCAAATAATATTCTTAAATCCTCTTTCTGAAGGGAGTTACAACTCAAAGAAACCATTCTTCCATGGCTTCTTAAGTTTACTCAACATAGATACAAGTTTTAGTTTTAATCTAAAAAGATCCACGATCAAAAAGGTTTTTTTCGCTTAACCTCTTTTAAACTAACTTACAATTAAAGCTAACTTCAAATTACACTTGATTATCACACAAAGTATGCATTTCCAAAACTGAGAAGTTTTGTGAGTTCTTCTGAACACTAAATGATATTTTTTAAATGTATGCCACCATGCCATTTCAAATCTTACCTTTTAACACTAGTGTACAGATAGGAAAAGTCAATATTAAATTGGCTTATAGCATGTAGAATAGGCATCCACTAAAGCACTACATGAAGTCCTCAAGGACACAGTGCTGAGCTTGGGTTCTTAAAGACCATGACAGCAGAGCTCAACTTCCAACAGGTCCAAGCTAACTGAAATGGTTTCAGCTATAGTAGCTCCATGACAGATTTTCTCTCTGTTATCTGAAGAGCAGCCTACTCAAGTGGAGAACAAGGCACTAAAAGACTTGGCTGCCAGGCAATAATTTCAGCCACAGCACCTCGTTAGGATCATCTGTAGTACCCATGTCAATCAAAGCACAATTTCTTTTACCTGTACATAAATACAGAAAGTAAATAACACGAGTTCTTTTCTATGTACATAGTATAATAACCCCCAGTGAAAATTTTTACAAAATACTTTCTGCATTACATCAGAAGAAAACTGTTACATATGTTAAACTTCACATTCTTAGTCAATACCTATTTTAGGGTGACTTTATCTTCCTGAATGGACTACATTTAATCAACACTTCATGAATTCAAATCTTTGAAGTGATCAGCAAATTCTGCCACATAATAGATTTTTTTCTTTGAGTATCCTATTAACTTCCTACACTAGAACTAAAGCTTAATGACAGTTGAGTGATTCTAGGATTCCTTACATTGTCTTTCTTTTTCCTTTTCTTAAGACATTTGCATTTGTAACTGTAAAACTGATAATAAACAATTAATTACTAGATATTGTTCTAAATTACCCAACTAAAAGGCTAGCCATTCATCTTCAGTTATTTGACAACTAATCGATAGCCCTTTGAAATGTCTAGTGAGCATTTCTATATAGCACTAGTTAAGAACACTTATGAGCTAATAACTACAAGCATTCCTTCTGCCATTAATTGTAACTTAACTTGACATCCAACATTTACTAATAAGCAGGAAACAAATGATTAACAAACAGCATAGAACCAGGTTATTTTATATTTCCATCATATGTATACATCAGATTTTCACCAATTCAACAAACTTACACCTATCCTAGATGTGAAGCAACATTTTACTTCCAAATGCTGCTTCCAAAATGTTGTTTCTTTGTTTGGTGTTTTAAGATGGTTGTTTTTTAAGAAGAAAGTACATTTTCCCATTGTAGGCCCTTTTAACATAAAAATACTGGTTATGTCAGACTTATAATTACTAGTTCTTTATCTTAATCATAAAAATATTTCTTAAAAATTTAAAAATATAGATATTTTTAAACATCTGAACTAATCTGTACTAAAAGTTCTCTTTAATAATTAGTCAACAAGCATTTATTAAGCACATACTATGTGCCAGGTGATAGGTGGAATAGCTTTGTAAAGATTCAATAGCAAAGTCAGTAACATCTGGGTTCAAATCCTACCTTTTGACACATACTGGCTATGTGACCCAGGAAAAGTAATTTAAACTCTCAATGAAATAATCAATTATCTATGACTAAATTGAAAAGCAAATACATACCAATCTGATAAAGGGAATTTCCTCACTAAGATCTCTTAACACCAATGAAAGCAAAGGCCCAGTAGAAAGCAAAAAGTGACAGACACTATACAAGATGTTAGGAACACAATATCAAAAACAAATTAATCAAGAAGCACTTATTAATATTTTAATATATGCCAGGTACCATACTAGGGTCCAAGGCTACAAAAACAAAACTGAGACAGTCTCTTTGCTCAGGAATCTTACTTAATGGAGGATGAAATACGCACAGAAAGAAGTATATTTGGGGAAGGAGGAAATTAGTAGCACCTGGAGGCATCGGGAAATATTCTATGAACAAAATAGTACTTGATCTGAGTATTAAAGAGATTGTAAGAAGTGAAAGTAAGGGAGAGCCTTCTCGGCATGGGGACAGACTGCTACCTGGAAGGCTGGAGTCAAGAGAAAGAGCATAGCTCTTGGAGATGGAGTGTCCTATCTATGTGAGGAAAAGTCACTGGCGCTTCTGGGAGATGGAGTGTTCTCTGTGAAGAAAAACAAGTATAGCAGAACCACAGAGTTCATCAAGATGAGTAATGTAAAATAAAGCTAGAAACATAGGTTGGAGTCAAGTTCCAGGGTGCTTTAAATGGAAAAGGGGAGAACTTGTACTTGATTCTATAGAAAATATAGAGTCACTGGAGTTTACTGAACATGGGAACAACATGGTCAGGTCTATGCTGTAGGAATATCTCTTTCAAATGTGGGGAGTATAGATTAAAAAGAAGAAAAACTTGAGGCAGAAACACCTATACAATTGCAACACATGCAATACAGTTGCAATACACTAGGCAAAATGTAATGAAGGCCTTAATTAGTATGGTAGCCATGTGAATAGAGAGGAAAGAGATGCTGTAAAGAAGAGAATATTCAAAAATAACTAAATTCAGAACCAAAGTAACTAAATGGATAGTGGTGTACTCAACAGAAATATACTAGTTTGGAAAACCCCTTGATGTTGGAACAAAAATAATGAATTCTCTTTAGAGCATGCTGAGTTTGAGATATCTCCAGGGTATCTAATTCAAATCATCAGTTGTTACAGATATAGAACTCAGGAAAGAAAATAGGATTCTAGGGAGTGATTAGTATAAATACAATGGAAACCATGGAAGCTGATAACACCACTGAGAGAAGAAAAAGAAGAAAAAGTAGGGAAGGGGTCCAGGACAGAGCTGTAGCAGGTATATACAATGAGCAGAAAGGACATGGCTGTGGAAGAAGTGGTCAAACCAGTACATAATGAAATAGAAAAGCCCCTTGAAAACCCAGGTAGGAAAGATTATCCAGAAGGAGAGAGTGGCCAGTAATGTCAAATGCTTCAGAGATGTCAAAAGGGACAAAATCTGAGAAAGGGCCATTGGATGTGGTAGAATAAATTCAGTTGGGTGATGAGGTAGTAAGGCAGTGAATTTAAAAAAAAAAAGTAGAAGAAACCAGTAGTGAAAATGTTTCCTAGGAATTTGGCTGCTAAAGGGAGGGGGAAGATAGCATGATAACTTGAAGGATGGTAGGATCAGGAGAGTTCTTTAAGGATGGGGAAAACCCGGGAATGTTTCTAAGCATCACAGAATAAATCAGTCAAGAGGGAAAGATTGAAGATTGAAAAATGATTATGGGCACAATCTTATGGAAATAGAATTATGGATAAAAGGAGAAGGGTTACATTTGACAAGAAAAGCTGTACTTTCAACAGAGAATGGAGTAAAGGAGAAGTAAATAGGGAACATATTGTTAAGATACAAAGTAAGAGAGAAGGAGCTCAAGGTAAATAAAATTAATTTTCTCAACAAATTCTGTCAAGGAGATACCATAAAAGATAGCATAGGAGGCTTAAAGAAGTTTAGGATAGTTACTGTGGGGGATGTAATGGAGAAAAAATTAGGAAATACTAAAAATACTGCTTCGCTGAACTGAGGACCCAGCTGAAATTAGCTAACAAAAACTGGGAATGTACTCAGTCAGTAGATTTATCTGAATTTCTCTAGCCCTGTACATTAGCATTTGAGTTGGAACAGAGAAGAGGGAAAGTGAAGTAATCCAGGGTTGGGGTTTGGCAGGGCATTAGCAAGACCAAGTAGTCTAAGAGTAGAGGATAGTCCAATACTGAACTTTCTAACTCTAGGGATCAAGACTAGGAAAGGAAAAAAAATTAAACCAGAACCCAGGTTATGACCTAGAAGAAAGAATACTGAGGTGTGGAGGGGCTGGTGGTGATAATGAGGATAACAAATAAGTCTAGGGACATACGGGTGCAGGTAAAGTGAAGAAGCAGGTCATGTGAGTTAAAAGAGAATAAGGAATTGGAAAGCCAGGATGTTTGAGGAAACAACATGTATGCTAAAATCCTTAAGGAAAATGGCAGAAACTGGAGTAAAGAGGAAGCCAGTAAACTTGTACTCCTTGAAAAAAGAGGCATAATGCCACTGGGGTTACACATGATGGCCACCTGGATGTGGACTATGATATACATGAGAATAGAGTGAACTTTAAACAAGATGTTGTTTCCTCTGCTAGGATCAGGGTATTGAGGACGTGAAAGAAGGTGCAATCAGTACAAAAAAGGGTAACTAAGCATGTAACATCTTTTGGTGAAACCCAGGTTTCCATCAGTGCCAAAAGACAGGAGCTTGAAAAGAAAAAAGTGAAGCTGGATTAGAATATGGTAAGTGGCTGTGTAAAGGGAAATGAAAGAATAAGAAGTGGTGCTGGGGAGGGAATGTAGTAATTTTTCTTATGTAGTTGAAGATTGTGTGTCACTGGGGCTGAAAGATTAAGAGGTAGAAGTTTGCTATTGGGGAAATCACCTTTTGCCTGAGACTTGAAGATTGAGATTGAGATTGAAGAATCTTATAAATAAATGGGAGAGGAATATCTCAGTTCTCTTTCTTCCAAGTGTTAAGGAAGGAGTATCGGGCTTGGTGTTAATGACATGTCCTGGCAAAAAGAGCCCTACTCCCTGAGTCCTTGGAATAGCCACTGAGGAAGTGGGCTAGTTGTTGAAGTCTCTGCTCCTGTTGTCAAGCATAGTTGCTGGGTTGAGTCTTGGAGGCAAGGGGGCCTGATATCTGAGACACATCTTAAGCGGAGTTCAGAAGGTGAAAGGCAAGTTATATGAGGTTTTGGTCTTGGGCTGGGTCGAGCTGAGCAAGAGATGTAACAGACAGCTGAGCTATAATAATGATGTAGTGAAGTTAGGAAGAACAGTGTTAGAACTGAGCAGCTCTGCTAATTATGGCTAATTTGAGTTTTGAGTTAAACACCTAGCAGCCCTTCACAAATGCAAGGTAGGGCCTACCAGGCACAGTCAAAACCACATATGCCATTTTTTAAAGTAAAAAATTACATTATATATACATACAAACACACACACATACACATATAGCTTATACAAAAGTAAGAATTCACTGGATTTAGAGTCAGGAGATGATATAGGTTCTAATACCAGTTGACACTTACTAGTTGTGACCCTGAGAACTTCGTTTTGTACCTCAAATCTCACCTATAAAATGAAGATAATAATGAATATTGCCTACATTACAGAGGTGCTGTGCAAATTAAATGAAATGATGCACATAAGTCTTATTGGAAACTCTAAGGTTCTACAGAAATCTATCTATATATCTATAGAAAAACTAACATTAATTAGTGTCTTCAAAATTCTTTTCCCACATCACCTTATTTTATCTTCATGACAGCTGTGAGTTAAATGGTAGAATCTCATTCTCATTTTATAGATGAGGAAAATTATTCTGAGAGGCTAAATAAGTTGCCCAAAGTTACAAAGCCAGTTAACTGACAGAGCCAGAACATAACTCAGGTCATCCAATTCCATGTGCAGGGTTTTCTCCATGCTGCCTCATGAATAAAGTTTGATGGAAACCAGATAAAGAGTAAATATGTCAATTGCATAATCACTTCCTCAGAGAATTTTAAATAGTTTAATATAATCACAACAGAAGCACATAATTTTAGAGCTAGGAGGCTCTAGTAAATAATGCCTAAATTTCTTCCAATATTTTAAATGTATCTACTGTTTTAGGTTGTGATGTATAAAGAGGTTTTTTTTGTGTTGATGTTTTGAGTAATACTTCCTTGCAACCATCTGGTAAAATGCCTTTAACTACTGAAAATAGTACTTCTTTAGAACTCTCCCTTTCTGATTGTAGTACATGATGGTATTAGAAACGTATTAAAATATATAAATAAATGTAAATCCTGCCCTCAACACCTCCTTTTACCATAAAACTATCACCTTAGTCAATAAATACTCTAACTTCTACACCTGCAGTATGTATGCCTAACAGATCCAAGTTTGATTTCACTTGTAAGATTGGGTTAAAACACTACAGTATCACTTGAGTTCTTAATTTGTGCTTACAATTCTGTGGCATTTACCTTAAGTGATTCTATTCAGGCAAAAACTCACCTAAATTCTATTTTTGCTTCTTTTTAAAAAGAACTTTAAACATTTTTCAAACATTTTATATATAAATTGTTTCACGGAACAAATTATTTTTTAACAGTGTAAAAGTTAAAAAGAATTCTTTGCTAGGTAAAGAAAAAAACAAAACTAATAATTTGCTTTTTAAAAAAGTCTTAATGTGACAAAAGTAAGGATGTAATCCTTTTGAACCCCTTAAAAGAAAATTTATTTTTATATAAAAAAATTTTAGCATGTAACTGCTATCATTATTTTATGATGAAGGGACATGGTCCTAATAATAAAGAATATTTGTCAACTTATAATTTCAAAAGTTTTTATGATACTTCAAAAAGAGACTTAAAGATTTTTTAATTGCTTGCTAAATGTTAATAATTTTTTATTTACAATTTATTTCCTGTACATGATAACTGAACATTGTTATTTTTAAGCTAACTCACTGGAATCATTAAGTAATGTTTCTTAATATTTTGGAGAATACAAAATAATTACATATTTTACCTAGTTTTTTTTCTATGCAGACTAATAAATTTTATTTCAAATATATAAAACTTTTAAGTTTAGAGTATATCAAAGGTTAAAGGGCTATCAACCATCATTTTCCTTATTCTCTATTACAGTAAGAGTCTAGGCATTCCATTTTCATATATAATTGTTTCATATATTTGATCAGTAAAAATCTGCTGCTGAACCCCTTTTCAATAATTTAAGACATTTGCAAAAATTCTGTAATTTTAATAGTCATCGACAAATAATGTAAATATTTTAATGAAATTAGCTAACACAAAAAAACATTACCTTGATAACTATCCAACTTGGGACATGAAAACAATGGGAAAACAATATAGCTGGCAAGATGTTAAAAATCAGATTTGTAAAAGTTACACTTTAATATGTGGACCTTTTAAGCCTTAAGACCAAAGTAACTAATGTAGTACATTTATGTTAGAAAAGCCCTATTACTACTTATAAAGAGTAGTGCAGCTGTTGGAGGAGAGGGTTACAGTGACAAACAGCTTTCCTGCTACAAAGGTGGCAGGAAATCTATCAAACTGGACAATAAAATTGCAATTGAGTTTCTTTGGCTTTTTATAGCAGCTGCATGTATCTTGATGTGTAGCTCTGCAAAAGCTATCCAATTCTACAACACTAGTTCTTTATACACCAAAGAACTGTGTTATAAATTAGTTGTATTGGGATACAAAATGGCTGCAAAAAGGAAAAAAATAAGTATCAATCCCATACAATTATATATGGGAGTATAAAAAAAAAGACTTTAAAATGCTTATATTCATAGTAAAAAAAAAAACTGGGGTCCAATTACTCATTTAGCATCTAAACCTCATACAACAAATTATTCATCTAATTCTGCATGCATGTTTTGTTATATGTCCAATAAATTAATGTTCTTATATAAAGCCTTAAAGTACATAGTTTATATTTTTAATGTAGCAAAAATATCTAATCACTAATGTGATACAGTTCAAAGTTGTTAAATTTGTAACAGCATTCAAATTAAACCATATACATTGGCCCAAGAAGAATACTTCTTTTTAAATACATGAGAATTGAAAGAAGCACATTGAAAGGCAAAGAAGGGAAAATGCACATGATTCAAATTGAATACTTTTCTTTTTTCCCTCCAAGTAATCAAAGTACCTTGGATGTTATGTTACAATATACAAGAAAAAGCAATCATTTACTTTCCACTTAGGTAACAAACTAGAATTAATTATACCATCAGTTATTTCATTTTACCTAACCTTCTTACAAGTATTGTTAAATCCTCTTTTGTAGGGTTTATAAAAGTAAAAAAAATTGTTTGTTTTTTTTTTTGTTTGTGGCACATTATGTCTTCACTTAAAGGAATTGTTTTCATTTCAAATTAATGAGTAGTTTAGTGCTATAAGTACCTGGGATAAAATTAAATATAAACTAGAAAAAATGTACTTTAGTATACATAATTTAAATGTTATTTCAGGTTAACTAAGAACATAGTGGGAGCCTGAAATACTGGATAAGTTTAAATTCAAATAACTAAGCATAAGTCTCCAACTTTGCACATTTTTTTCTTCCTTTTCAATTATTCAAATATTCCCTTACTTAACCATGCTCATGTCTCCAGAAAAAAAAAGAAAACTAGCTTTATATTCTTTTATTCCAATTTTACCATATATGTAGCTCTAAAATTTTATAAGATTCTTAGCTGTGTAATAATGTTTCTTTTTTTATTCACTCAAGAAGAAATTGTGATTTTAAAAAATTACATTAATATTTACTTCAAGGCCCTAGGGAGAAAAAAAAGTCACCCCTTTGTTCCCATGTGTTCTAGAAGCATCTTCAATCTGAAAATGCTTATATCAGAAAAAGAAAAAGGTATTGTGATCATGACAATTACCCAAGAATGAAAACCATACATAGCAAAGCTATTCAAAAGAACAGGTTTATAGTTACTTCCTTCTAACTCCTACTAATAATACATACAACTTCAATTCCACAATCAAGATAAGGCAAAATATCTCAGACAGAAGCACTGCCATATACCAAAGAGAGTGAAAAAATAACTATTTGGCTCTTTGAATTCATTTATTCTTTCAACAAATACTTCCTCAGAATCTACCACCTGCTCAGTACTCTTCCATTGGATATGGATATGAGGAACATAATATACCATGGCTACCCTCAAAGTAATTATGAGGACAAAGCACAGACACATGAAAAGTTTTTTAAATATTAATTAACAAAACAAGACAACACTCAAGAAGTAACAGATCGATGTATGATTAAGTGCCAAATAAGGTACCTCTAAGTCCAAAGTTGATAGACTAAGGTGCTTAACACACTCTAGACAGTGAAAGAAGGCTGTAGTAAAGTATTTAGTAGGGGACTTGAAGGATTTGTAGGAATGAGGCAAAGAAAAAGGATAGAAGAGTTACAGCATATTGCCAAACCTCACTCCTGGGTATCAGACACAGTTCACAAACAGAGATCATGGAAGTTAAAGTTATATTGGTAGGTTTGGGGACAGATTTGTGAAAAACTTTAAATGCCATGCTGAGTACAGAATTCATCCTGTAGCTGATACTCAAGCCAATCAAGGCTTCCCAAAAAGACAAAATGTTTTTGGTTTTGCTTTTTATCTAACAAGCAATAAGTGGCCGGATTAGATTGGGAAAACAAAAAGACCAGTTAGAAGGCTATTGCAAAGATTCAAGTTAACAAGAATTTGGACTAGCATTTTAGCAATGGGCACAGAAAAAAATAAGGATGGATATGAGAAATAGCAAAAAGAATTCATCTGTGACTAAAAGGATGAAAAGGATACTGTTTCTGCCTAAATTTCTTGGCAGTATAACAATTAGGATATCCTCCTCCTACAATGAAACTCAAAGAGATTCAAACTTGTATTTTTAATACCACGGAACTAGTTGAATTATTTAGTCTTTTTACTTTTTCATGGTTTTATAAATTTAATAATATCCCTTTTCAGGATGACTTTGCAGACTAAAGATTCACATTTGGGGGAAGATGTCACATATATATTGTTATACAGGGTGTTCCTAAAGTCTGGACACATAGGCAAAAAAGCATACTTTCAAGAAATGGAAATTTTTATTTAACTGGAATATTAACAAATAACATCTCCAATATGATTTCCATCATTTGTGATGCAAAAGTTGATGTGCTTTGCAAGATTCACGTGAACTGGATGCAATAACTCCCCATCGCTGTCAATTGCCTATGTGTCCAGACTTTAGGAGCACCCTGTATATACAAACCTCTTTTTTTTTGGTATTTAAATTCTTCACAATCCGACTCCAACCTAACTTTCCAGACTGATTGTGTATTATTCCCATAGTCTAGCCCAGCCAGTCAATATGCCATCCCTGTTGTAAGATATTTCATGTCCCACTTCCATGCCTGGGTTTTAAGTCCTCTCCTCTGTCACCTTCACGTCTCGGATTCTCTAGCTCTCTTAAGGCATATCTCAAGTGCTACCTCCTACACAATGCCCTTCATAGAGATTAGTGCTAACCCCACCAACAAACATATTTTATGTACATTTTGCACTACTTTATTTGAATAGATGTTGTCTCCCAATAAAAAACTTCCTTGAAGGCTGACATTACTTTGTTTTTGTCTCTGTATTTCCAATGGCTAGCACATAAACACATATCATATCAAACCACAGTCTTCCAATTTCTCTATGAGGCATGGAGAGGACTCTGGGATCTCAAAAGCTGTATCAGCAGAGTATAAATTATGGCAAAGTCTATCAAATTGGAAAGACTCCAATTACAGAGACACACCTAGCTAGGTATCCTAATCAAAATAGGGTCAATCACAGAGTGACGAATGAGGAGGAGTGGAGGTGGGGGAGGACACAGCAATTTGTGAAACTCCCTATTAAGGTATGGAAAAGTTGAAATGAAATTCAAGATTTCTGAAATTTTAAAGATGTAAAACATTGCTAGGGTTTCCTAAAAGCTAAATGTCCCTGTAGGTGACAAAGAATACCTTCTCACCCACTACCCAAACAAATGAAGGAACAAAAAACCAACCTTCACCCTTAGGCATTACAATACATAGCATTTGTTCAGGGATACTCCATTGTCCAAGCCCCATTAGCTCTACTTAAGGAGTTAGGAGGTGGGCACACAGAGCCAGAAGTCTGGCATGTCAAAGGGAATTCCTGTGAGGCACTTACGAAGCAACAAGAACCACAGAGATGGAAAGTGAGTAAAACAAGCAGTTTTATTCAGGACAATTACTAGAAACAGCTCTGAGAGGATAAAAAAGTGCCATTAGAATGGGTAATGCTCTCATGGAGACTGGCAACAAACCTTTGGCCATATTGGGGAACTTAAATAGGGTCTAAAATGGTGTCAGGGAGGTCCACTCTTTCCCAATTGTTAATCAAAAGGATTAGGCATAGATAAGAACTAATACCAACTCAGTCCCATCAAAACAGGGGTAGAGAGAGAACTATTGATCAACAAAGGAGTACAGGCCCAGGTTCAGTTACACTAATGAGGCAAACTTAATGTTGCAGGAAGGACCAGATAGTGAAAGGGGCAGTCATTATGACCTCTCTGTAGGGTGACCCTGACTAGGTGCACTCTGCACACTCACGTTGGAGTTAGGGGATCTGGTTGAATCTAACATTCTTCTTAGCCCATAACTACTCCAAGAATACCTAACAATAACACTTATCACTGCAGCAAACAGAAACAGAACTATGTCTCCTGCATATTTCTCAGTACAAAGGGTGATTCAGGACAGGAAGGATTCAAAGGGATCCTTGCCAACTGCAATAGGTCAATGGAAAATTCAACCTAGTTTGAAAGAGATACTACTTTAAAGTGGTGTAGACACCAGCAGACGGGCTTACCAATCACTGCTGGTGACCTTGAGGAATATAGTTTCTGTCCAGGGGTGAAATGGAACCCAAATGGCAAGGAGCTGAGAAATTAATGAGATGTGAGGATTGAGGTCAAGTGGATAGGTAGCTTTTTCTAGAAGGTGGGCAGTTAATGTGAAGAGCAAATATGACGGCTACCTGAGGAGCTGAAGAGATGACAAGATCAAACAAATATTTTGTAAAGCCAGAAGATGTTTGGGCATGTTTCTTGGAAGCAAGGAAGGAGCCAGTGAATAAAAGAAAGATTAAAAGATAGGGCATGATTGAGGGAACACTCTCCTAAGAGAAACAAGAGTAAGCAAGATCAAGAGTACAAAAAAATAGAGGTTAACCTTGGCAAGGAAAGGGACTCCTTTCAGGACACAAGTGGGCCACAATTGGAGGGTTAAACAATGAATTCATCAATTGGTGATGTGAAATTGAGAGGACCGCAATCAAACTACAGGAAGAAGGGACGTGGACAGACAAGAAACTATATTTATTGCCTTTGTAAACAAATTAAAAACTAGCACTGTCTTTTCGTTAAAGCTCTTCTACATTCTATTCTAGTTTTTAAATAGATTGGGAAAAGAAAGAATACAAAAGATCATTTTTTTCATTAAACAAAATAAAACTACTCCAGCTGTCATCAGACATAGCATTACATTTATGAGTAGGCCTACTAAGGTGACTCTTCTCATTTAGACTGTCCTTACAAACATTTATCACAGTTTACTTCCTTCCAATGTAGGAACAAAGAGAAGGAGTAACAGTTACTATGCATGCTGAAGGAATACTTCCTACTTAGGAAACCCATTTCCTAAATGATTGGGGGACTGGGATGGCAGGGAACTCCAGAGTAACATCCAGAGTAATAAAACAAATAAAATTTACAAGACCTATAATTTCTAACACATTCCTTGTACTAGAATCAAGAATGTAAAAAGACAGTAGTATGAAGCTTAAAAATTATGAATGTGCAATCTTCTAACATTGTCTAAACTTTAAAAGGACATAACACTGGTATTTTACTTAATTTAATGATTACTTCTTATCCAGTCACTCCAATTTTTGTCTCTAACCACAGAATGAACAAAAAAGGGAATGTGATTAAGTGAAAAGAGCCCTGAATTCAGATTCAGAGGAGCTAGATTTAAATCCTCTCTCTACCACTTAATACCAGTGGCACCTTAGGCAACTCATCTCTCTTCCCTAAGTTTCAGCTAATAAAATGACCTCTCATTTGAAGTAGATGATCTCTAAGGTCTTCTCTACCTTTAAATCTAAGATCCTGTGATACTACAAAAACAGCCAGAGGCATTGTGTATTCTGCTGCTAGGCTTGAACTAGAAGGGTTTCTTTTTATAAAATGTTTGAATAGATGAGGTGTGCCACCTTGTGTTCAAAAGCTTCATGCCACCAAAAAAAAAAAAAAAAGAATGGAAAATATTCATCAAAGAAAGGAAAAAACATTTCCTATACTCCTGTGAAATCCTATTCCATTATTAAGACAGATGAAAGGCAAGCAATTCTTCAAATTGGGACTACATGAGATTAATTTCTTTTTATTTTAATAAAACCAGATTCAAACACTTGTTATTTGAAGTTTAAACTGACCTGGTCTAATACATTAATTTAACATGATTAGGAAAATAGACTTAATGACTGCTCTAGTTAAACATTTCACAAAAAGAAGATCCTTATAAGAGATAAGATTTTCCCCTTATATCTTAAATTTCTTTTATCAAAAATATGGTAAAACCTTAAGTGACAGACATTTAAAATGCTAAAAAATAATTCCTACAAAAGAAACTCACCTTTGAATGTGTGATTGACAGGGTGTCCACCCATACACGCCAGCCACCCCACTCATATTTGACTGCATGGTAAAGCAGAATTCTGAAAATAGCATATACCATCTCTGTTATCTTCTGCTCCTCTGAATTCTTGGGATTAAAATAGCAAAGTGAAAGCATCCATTCTTGCCACACAGAGCACTGCAGCAAGCTCCTAAAAATTGTGAGAATGCACTGAATTACTGTTTACTTTAAAGGAAATCATAAAAAAATTAAAATGATTCTAAAATAAAAGACCTTCAGTGAACATGCATCCAAAACAATTACTAGCTTAGCATTAAATACTCTCATTTAGTGGTTTCCAATATAATTTGAAAATCATTAATGAAACATATTCACTATTATTTTAACCAACATTTTTCTTGCTAGATTAGTCTCACAGAAAGTTACTGTAATTCATTTTACTACTGTAAGCAAATTGTTTATTTCTGCTTACCTTCGGTTTTCTCTGCTGTTATTAAAAAGTTTAATCATGTCAGAAAGAAAGGCTCTTCGAACCTCCATGCTCTCTGGACACTGGGGAGAATTTCGCAGCAGAGTCGCAATTACTTTTAGTACCTCTGCAAGACAGTTTATAAATAAGTAAAAACCAAAAATTCAACAAAAAAAAAAAAGGCAGGGAGGAAGAACTATTTTGTTTGTAATCTCACATTAATTGTTTCCCTGAAATAAATTATACTAATCACAATCTTAGATATGACTACTTACTTCTTTTAAAAGCTAGCACCAATTACAAGAAATTATCCATTTTTTCTTCCCTGAACTTTCAGGAACTTATATATAAGTGAAGCTTTGAAAATCTGAACTAAAATTATTTAAGGTCCATTTGAATTTAAGTGATAATAAACATTTCGACGATTCCCAAAACCTATGTCACATATAAATGTTAATTAAATCTAAAACAAACTTTTCAATTTATATGACCCTTTCAGGATTAAGTTGGGGAACTTTTAAATAATATGGATGGATGCATTAGACTCTAAAATAAACATTAAAACTAGAGCCAACTTGCCCATACCAGCATTCAAGCAAACAAAGAGAAGTGCAAAAACCTTATTTACCTTCACCCAGTATAAAATTATCTGATTCCTACTAACATACTCTTTTCATTATCATTATAAGTTTTAAAAATCTGTCAGGTTTCTCTTTTATAACTGAATAAGTAAAGTTTGAAACAAAATCCCAAAGGAAATTAAAATCCATCCACCCATTTAAACATACACATACGCACACACACACTCAATTCTACTGTGATACTATAAAATCCTTTGTGTTAGGCTGATAACATTTTCTGACCTCAGCTTAGAAAAATGCCGTTAACATACCAAAAAGAAATCAGAAGTTTCAAATTCAAAATTAAATAGAAACATATTAAGTATTCCAAAAGTCAAAGTTTTTTGCCCTCTTATAAACTCAAAAATTATATAAAGAAGTCATCTTCTCACTAAATGTTTAAGAGACTATTAAGTAATAATAATAAGATTCCCATAATAATGAGATTCTTCATAAAAGAAAAAAAGAAAATTTAAAGTAATAGAGTTGTAGTATTTGTAATGCAGTCTCCTAAATATTTATATATTGTAATTTCTTCTTTATTATATGTTCTAGTTTTTTTCAAGTTACAGTCTTCTAAAGCTTAAGGAGGAGAATATACTTTTTAAAGTTTCAAAACAGATTTTTTTTTGTATCAATGCTTAACTCTATAAAATGAATGCATATATTCAAATAATTTCAGAGTTTTTTCCCCCTTTCCTCTCAATTCAAAGATAATATCACCTTTAACTTATGACTAGGGAGAATAAAACTTCAGAGCTATATAAATTATTTAATATTATACTAAAATTGACCTTAAAGAAAAACACAGTATAATTTAACGGCAGTACCAAACTAATTACATGTAAGATACCACATAAAATAAAGGAAGAGAAAGCTGTATTTTGTACAACTGCCTAAGAATTGTAAATAGTCAATCAAGAGTCTCTTAAACAAGGAAGAGGGTAGATACTTTTCCATTCCAAATTTGGTATTCTTCCTTTGACAATAATTTAAAGTGAAAGTATTTACATAACACACAAAACTTAGGCCGATATATTTAAAGAATGAAAACAGAATTTTGTTAGACATCTAACCATATAATAAATCAAGAATCTGCACACAAAATTCTTAAAAAGGGTTATAAACTTTGCATATAATTTGAGATCGATGCCAAGTTATATGTAAAATAAAATATGAATAATGTTAACAATTAAAGGATATAAGTTTTCTCTTTATATAACTTACATTATATCTAAGCTCTTACTGAAACAATCATTGAAAAGGTCCATTTTCAATAAAATTCAACCTTACCTACTGACACTGCATAAAGTGATTTTAAAAAAGATAAAAGGCAGCCTTTCATAGTAAATAAAAAGTCAGCCAGAATAAGGACAACCTGGGTTCAAGCCCAATCTCTGATATCTACAAGCTGTGTGACTACTGTCTAGTTACTTAACCTCTTGAGGCCTCAAGCACCATTCTAAAGCTTTAAGTACCAGGAGAGATGCTGATCAGTATCAGTGAAGGGACTCGCCACAGGGATGAAATCATAGAACCACACTCAAAAAAGGAAAAACTCATTCCAGTTACTTGAAATACACACAAAATGCTTACGAGGGTTTTGTATCTTCACTGATGAATCCGGATCTGGATGCTGTTTGTGTATTACCTGAGTGCAAATCTGTTCTATCAAAATCTAAAACAGTGAGAAAACAGCAATATGTTAGCATTATGATATTCCAATACTGTAATTTAACTTATTAAATTTTCAAGAACATCATAAAATGTAAGGCTGTTAAGTATTTACATTATTGGAAAATATTTTGTGTAAATTATCAAATAGGCCTTACTTTTAAAAAAAAAAAAACCTTTCAATGTTATTTAAATACTCAGAGAATCCCAAAATCTTTTAAATTAATTTTTCTGGGACATCATTAGAATCCTGATTAATACAATAAAAGGCAGAAATGCTTTCAATTAAAAAATGAATTTTAAATAATATGCAACCATTAACAGATGACAATTTCAACAGGTTTGTCTGAATCTCTTTTATATGTGCTTATCTCTAAATTTTTTCATTCCAGTTTTGTTGATGATTTTCTGTCAACATGAAATTGTTTAAAATATCCAAACCACTGAATTCTGTGTTTGTACCTCAAAAAGAACATTGTATGTGGTCATGGTGATAACACTTGTTTGAAGCATCAGTCTTTCAGCCAGCAATGAAAACAATCCATGTCCAAGCATGACTTCAGCTTTTCTTCTACAATTAGAGACAGAAAAATCACTGCATATCTAATATTGCTATAAGTGAAAGGTATGAATATAAAAAGAATTAGGCCCAAAAGTTTTTACAAGTCAAAATGAAAAAGGCACTAATTCACTTTTCTCATTATCATCTGTTATGACACCTGGAATATCCAAGACATAAACTCAAAAGGAGGAATACAAAGCTAATGAGCTCATAAACACAAACTTGGTTAAATTCAACTGTTCCATAATTACCAAGGCAAATTTATAAATGATGTAGATTTAGAACAGCAAAGACTTCAGTTAAAATTCTCCACAGTGCGGAACAAATCAAACATTTACTAATGACTATACATCACTGTGCTGGGCCCTACGAAGATTAGATTGTAAAACAAAAGTAAGTCAAGATGACATGGTAATTTCCTGATTGTATTCTGTTTGGATGACAAGAGGTATTATTTTGTCACTTTGGTTATGTGCAGTGACTTTGTAGACTTTCAGGTGCTACATAAACGAGCTATTCTTATTACAACATCCACATACTGGACTATTAAGCCCTCTAACAGAAAAGTCTACATGACATAGGGGACAGTGTCACAAGATCTGAAAATAAATCCTAGCTTTCATTAAAATCTGTGATCTTGGACAGTCAATGAACCTCTCATAGCATTAGCTCCCTCTTTTTGAAAATGAAGTGGTTGAACTAAGATGCCTTCTAGCCCAACATGTATAATCTGTGATGAACCAACTGCTTCATTTATACAATACAGCTTATCTCCTCAATTTTTATAGTGAACACAATATGGCTAAATAATAATAATAACTTTAAAGTCATAAGTTGCTATTAAAGGTTGATTAAAAACTATGTAGCTACCAAGAGTGGCAGGGCATTCCTGAATTTCTGTTCTTGGGAAGGCTGAGGCAGGTTGAAAACTTGATCTAGGGAGTTCTGAGATGCAGTGAGCTAAGCCAATTGTTGGTCTAACTTCAATATGATCAGATCCAATAAGTAGAGGAAGTGGTGTATGGCTCCTATAAGGCTGCCTAATTAGGAAAGAATGGGCCCTAATTAGGAAACTGAGGAAGTCAAAGTCAAAGCTTACATGGCATCTATCCTCAAGTGACTGTATACTTCTAGCCCAGACAAAATTATGGACTCTCTATTTCACCTGGGCTAGGTGATAGATGTATATGAGCTTTGACTTCCTCAGTTTCCTAATTAGGGTCAGTACTCATGTGTGTGTATGTATATGTGTGTATATACGTGTATACATATGTATACACATGTATATGTTTTGGGGGGACAGAGGGAGAGACAAAGAGTCGTGTTATAGTATAAAGTATAATATTAACATAAAATATTTTAATAATAAAGGTGAGGGGACAAACTAACATTACTGAATAGGAGGAAACAGTGCCCAGCTACTCCTCCAGCTACTCCATAACTCATCTATAGGGTCTAGAGGTCATAGTTCTATCATTCCAATCCTGGAACCTGGAAGAAAGGAATCTCAAACTCTGGCCTAAGGGCTAACTTCAGGGTGTTTCCTCTAATCCTGATCCTGAGAAGAAAGAAAATGTAAGATGTAACCTGTAGCTGAGGAGTAGTGCGCCAGCCAAGACACTGAAATGCCAAAAACAGGTAAGTTTTTAAGATCAAAAGGCTATTATGATCTCAGGAATATCCAAGACATAAATTCAAAAGAATAACTACAAAACACTTACTAGCAAAGCCTCAAAAGAAAACACAGCTTACCCATAAGATTAATTAGAATTCCTAAAAGAAATAATGCAAAAGAATTGGAAAAAAATAAGAGGTATGGAAGAAAAAAATTGGAAGAGAATCAACAGCTTGGTACAAGAAGCATAAAACTTTAACTCAAGTAACACAATCCTTGAAAATTAGAATGGATCAAATACAAATTAACAATTCTATTAGCCAAGAAAAAACATTGAAACAAATTTGAATGACTGAAAATATATTAAATAGCTTAAGGTATCTCACATCAAAAACAACTGACCTAGAAAATAGATAAAGGAGTGAAAATCTAAGAATCATTAGACTAGGTGAAAGCCATGACCAAAGAAAGAGGATAGACATCATATTTCAAGAAATCACAGAAGAAAGCGGCCCAGAACTCTTAAACCAGAGAGCAAAATGAAAACAAAATTTACCAGTCATCTCCAAAAAGAAACATCAAAATGAAAACTTCCAGGAATATCATGGCCAAAATCAAGATTTTCAAGATCGAAGGAAAAAATATCATAAGCATCTAGAAAGAGTTTGAGTACAGGAATCATGGTCAAGCTCATGTAAGATTTAACAGGTATAATCATAAAAGAGCACAGATAATGGTACATGAAATTGTAAAAGAAAAACGCCATAGGCTTACAACCAAAAATAACTGAGCCAGCAAAACTGAATATAACCCTACAGAGAGAAAATGAGCTTTTAATGAAACTGAGGATTTCTGTGCATTCTTGAAGAAAATGCCAGAGCTGAATAAAAACTTGAAATGAAAATACAGGAATAAAAAGAAACATAAAAAGGTAAATAAAGGTGAGCAATCCGAAAAGGCTTTATAAGAATGAAACTTGTGTATTCTGATGAGGAGGGGACAAGCATCCCCTATGAGCATAAAAATAACGTAAACTATAATATCATGCATGATCACAGAGGTCAAATAAGAATGAAAGTCATTTTTATTGGGTTTTGGTTCACTTAAAAGAAAAAAAAGGGAAGAAGAAAAAGGATATACAGGGAATAAAAAGGGGAAGGAAAATTGATGAAACTTATGATCTAATATAATTAGTGTATACAAGCAGAAGTCTAGGTAAACATGAAAGCAGGAATCCCTTGAACATCACTTTCTTCTTAACTGGTGAAAAGAGGATAGAAAACACAAACACACATCAAGTCAACAAGTATTTATTAAGCTCTTACTGTATATCAATCAAGCACTGTGATCAGTGCTAAGGACAAAAATAAAAGCAAAAAGAACAAATACACAAGTACAAACAGAGTTTGGTGTAGAAATATATTGAACTCAACAGGGAAGCAAGAGAAACAGAAAGAAGGAAAAAGGGAGAATAAAAGAGGGTAGAGGAACAGATTAATTATAAGCAAAAAAAAAAAAACCCAAAACACTGAATTTAGAAAGGAGGGCTTTTGAAGAGAGGCTTCAAAGATAAACTAAAGGGTAAGAAACTTCAATAAAAAAGAAAGTGAAAAGTAAAGAGAAGAAAAAATACCAGAGAATAATATCTAGGAGAATGCAGACAACTAAATATAAATAGGATGAATTCACTCATATAAAATAGAGGAAGACAACAGAATAAATTAAACAACAGTATATCTTATAACAACAATACATGGCTTACAAGAAACACATCTGAAACACAAAAACACAAAAAATTTAAAATAGAGTTAGAGTAAAATCTGTTATTCCACAGGAACTGAACAATTTGGTAAATCACCATTATCTTTTAACATAATGCTAGAAATGTTACCTATAGCAGTAAGACAAGAAAAAGAAACTGAAAAAATAAGCATAGGCAAAAAACAGAATTATCACTCTTGGAGATAATAAAATGATAATACTAAGCAGTCAACTAAAAAAAACTAAAATAATAATTTCTGTAAAGTTAGAGTACATAAAATAAATCCGTATATATCATCAACATTTCTAAATATAACCAATAAAACCAAACAGGAAAAAAATAAAAATAGAAATTCATTTAAAATAATCGCAAAATGCCTAAAGACTTAGGCGTCTATCAAAATCCACACAGGAAGTATTAGAATACTAAAATATACTATTTATTGAAATAAAGATAGAACTAAACTATTACAGAAAAACTAATTACTCATACACAGACCAAGTCAATATAAAAAATAACAATACTAAGATAATTTAATTAATTGAGTGCCATACCAATCAAACTATCAAAGGATCACTCTGTAGAACTAGAAAAAACAATTATGAAAATGATCTGGAGGGAGAAAAGGTCAAGAATCTCAAGGGAAATAATGAAAAAAAAAAAGTAGGAACCAATGGGGCCTAGCAGTGCCAGATGTCAAACTATATTACAAAGGAATAATCATCAAAATCATTGGGTACGCCAATTAGAATGGCAAAGCCGACAAAAAACGGAAAATGACAAATGTTGAAGAGGCTATAGGAAAAGAAGTACAATAATGCACTGTTGCTAGAGTTGTGAACTGGTCTAGCCATTCTGGAAAGGATAAAAGTTATTTAACCATGCCTATCTTTTGCCCAAACTAAATCATTACAAGGCTTATACGCAAGAAGATCAAAGAAAGATGAAAATGTGTGTATATATAATAAATACATGCATACACACCTCTACACATACATACATGTACATATATACATATATATGGGAAACTAGGTGGCACCATGTATAAATTGCAGAGCCTAAAGTCAGGGAAACTTAAGTTCATATATGACTTCAGCCACTTACTAGCTGTGTCACCCTGGGCAAGTCACAAAATCCTGTTTGCCTCAGGGTCCTCATCTTTAAAATGAGCTGGAGAAGGAAACGGTGAATGATTCCAGCATCTTTGCCAAGAAAACCGCAAATGGGGTCACAAAAGATGGACACAACTGAACAACAATGTGTGTTTGTGTGTGTGTTTTGTCCCCTCGCATTTATTATTAAAACATCTTGCGTTAATGTTATAATACTTTATATTGTAACATGACTACAACTTTTTTTGAGGTGAGAGACTCTCTGTATTTCACCTGGGCTAGAGGTACAGCTTCCATTTAAGGGAAGATGCATTGTGAACTTTGACTTCTTCAGTTTCCTAATTAAGGTTAAACAACTTCCATGTTAAAGAAGCAGAGTGCTTGGAATATAATATTCTAGAAGCCAAAGGAGTTAGGAATGCAACCAAAAGTGAGTATAATCCTTCATGGGGAAAAAGAATGGTCATTTAATGAAATAGAGGACTTTCAAGCATTCCTGATGAAAATTTAACATTCAAACAGAAGCCTCAAGAAAAGCATCAGTAAGTTAACATGAAAAAGTAATCATAAGGGATTTAGTAAAGTTATACTGTTTACATTCCTATATGGAAGGATGATACATGTAACTCCTAAGAACTTTATCTTTAGTAGGGCAGTTAAAAGTGGTCTACAATGATGGAAGGCTTGAATGTAAGTCAATTATGTTGGCATGATCTCCATCCCCCTGCTCCCCCAAAAAAGTGTGAGGAAAAAAAGAGATGCACTGGGAGAATGAAGGAAATTTTCTCACATAAAGGAGGTGCACAAGGCAGATCTTTTATAGTGGAGGGGAAAATGGGGCAGAGGGAATGGTGGGCAATACTTGAACCTCTTTCTTTTGAGAAGGGACAAATAAAGGAGAGAGAAAAGGATAAACAGAAGAAAACAGAATGGAGAGAAATACACAGTAATCATAAATATAAATGTAAATGTGAATGGGATAAGTTCACTCGTAAAAGGACGGATTAAAAACCAGAATCCAACAGTATGTGGTTTACAAGAGATACACTTGAAACAAAAATACACATAAGAGTTAAAATAAAGGAATGGAGCTAAGCTTCAGCTGAAGTATAAAAAAAGGCAGGTGTAATAATCATGATCTCAGATAAAACAAAAGCAAAAAAGAAACTTTATTAAAAGAAATCATTAGGGAAATTACATTTTGCTAAAAGGCACCACAGAAAATAAAGGAATATCAAAAAAATTTACATCAAGTTTCTGTGACAAAGGCTTCATTTCTCAAATATATGGGAACTGAGTCAAATTTATAAAAAGATCCATTTCCCAATTGATAAATGGTCAAAGAATACAAACAGGCAGTTTCAGAAGAAGAAATCAAAGTTATTTATAGACGTGGAAAAAATGCTCTAAATTACTAATGATTAGACTAAAAGAATGCAAACTAAAAAAACTGTGAGAGTAAATTAATTTTTAATTATTAATAATTCAATAATTAGTTAAATGCTAATTAAAATAGCTCACACCTATCAGAAATGGCAAATGCTGGAGGGGATGAGGAAAAATAGGTACACTAATAAATTGTTAGTGGAGTTGAGAAATGGTCTAATCATTTTGGAGAACAATTTAGAATTATGCCCAAAGAAGCTATAAAACCATGCATACCCTTCAACCTAACAATACTACTACTAGATCTGTACCCTACAGAGATCAAAGAAAAAGGATCTATACGTACAAAAATATGTATAACAGTTCTTTTTGTGGTGACAAAGAATTGGAAAATATGGGGATGCTCATCCATCAGGGAATAGTTGACTAAATTGTGGTATATTGTTATGGTGTACTGCTGTAGTATAAGAAATGATGAGGAGAGTGATTTCAAAAAAAACATGGCAAGACCTATATGAACTGATGCAAAGTGAAGTGAGAAGAACAAGGAGATCACTGTATACAGTAACAGCAATGTCATAATGATGATCAACTGTGAAAGACTTAGCTACTCTGATCAATACAAGGATCCAAGACAATTCCAAAGGATGAAAAAAATTCTATCCACCTTTAGAGATAGAAGTGATAAACTGAGTGCAAAATGAAGTAAATTTTCTCTCTGCTCTTTTTTTAATATGGCTAATGTGGAAATATGTTTTCTATGATTTCACATGTATAATTGATACTGTGCTCGCCTTCTCAGTGGGTATGGGAGGTGTGGGAGGAGGAGAGAATACGAAAATCAAAATTTAAAAATGGAATGATACTAAAAATAAATAAATAATAAATTTTTGAAGAGAAAATAAATGAAGAGGTTGTTTCAGAAAAATTTGTCGAGAATTGTAAACACTGATTCAGAATGAAGTAAGAAGAACCAGAACAATTCATACCATCTGACATCAATATTATTAAAACAGCAACTGTAAGAGACTTTACAACTCTGATCAATGCAATGATGAACCATGATTCCAGACCTAATATGAATGCTATCCAGCCCATGATAGAGAGGGGATGGACTAGTATGCAGAATGAGATGCAAATATTTAGAGAGAGTTACTGCAGAATTTGTTTTACTTTAATATGCTTATCTGTTACATGATTTTTTTTAGAGACAGTAAGGGAAAGAAAGAAAATGATTTAATTTAAAAATCATAAAAGGGAGATAGTAATAATTTTAAGGTAACATTAAGAAATTTATAAAAATTAACATAAAAAATTCTTTTTAGAGCTACTCACTTTGGGGGCAGATGTTTCAAAAGGTAACCCAATGCTTTGAGAGCCTGTACTCTGATCCCTTCACTTGTGGATGCCAAAAGTTTGTAGATCACTCTATATAGGAGAAAATTAAAAAGAAAATGCCTTGGGTTAATTTTTTAAACGGAGATATAAGCAATTTTAATACATACATTCATTAAGCTATAGGACCAATTTAAAATCAAAGTGACATGATAAGCAAGGAACAACACCATGGCAGATAAAATGAGTTCATACTTCATAAATGTCAAATCTGACAATTTGTTTACTATCACCATAATTGACTATAGTTGCTTCAATGGAGAAAGGACAAATAAAGTCTATCAATTTTTTGAAACTTTTGAAAGAATGAGAGTACAAATTAAATCAAATACCATTATTCTTTTAATATGGCAATTTCCAAATTCATCATATTAAAAACTATAGCAGAAATCCAATATAGAGATACTTTTTTCCCTCTATTATGGAATTATCTATGATTTTCTACAATCTAGGAGCAGTTAGGTGGCACAGTAGATAGAACACCAAGCCTTAAGTCAGAAAGACCTGAATTCAAATTTGGCCTCAGACATTTAAGTATTGTTTGTTTCAGTTTCCTCATCTATAAAATGAGGACGACAATCACACTACCTCCCAGGGTTCTTGTGAGGATCAAATGAGATAATTTTAAAGTGTTAACACAGTGCCTAGCACATAGCAAGCATCATGTTAATGTTAACTTATAATGATGATGTGATGATAATGATGTTTAATCATAATCTATTATCTGAGTTCTCTAATATTTTAAAGAAACTGTCAGTATAATAACAAGTATTTATCAACATGCTAAGTGTTGGAGAAACAAAGGAACACAACAATAGCATATGCTACCAAGGAGTGCACATGTAAATAGCTTTGTACCTACAAGATATATACAGAGTAAATGCAAGGTAACTTGAAAGAAGACACTAACAGCTGGGGAGACCAGGAAAGGCCTCCTCAAGAAGACAGCATTTGGGGTGAATCTTGAAAGTCAGGGAAGCTATGAAGCAGAGCATTCCAAGAATGAAGACAAAGAGACAGAAGGTGGAGTGTCACATTTGAGGGACAGCAAGAGGGCCAATGTTGTCAGATCAAAGAGTGCCAAGAGAAGAATAATTTGGAAGGAGACTGAAAACATTGATCGATGATGATGATGATCATGATCATGATCATCATGATCATGATCATGATGATCATGATAAAAGCTAACATGTATATAGGGCTTATTATGTGCTTTACAAGTGTTCATTCATTTGATCCTTACAAGAATGCTTAGAGCTAGGAGTATTATTATCCCATTTCACAGATGAGGAAACTATGGCTGACAGCAGTTAAGTGACTTGCCCAGAATCACTAGTAAGTGCCTAAAACCAAATCTGAATTCATTCTGGTCAGGTCAGGTCAAGTACTCTATCCACTGAACCACCCAGAGATCCCATGGGCTATCTTCACCATGGGCAAAAGTTAATTAGCAAGGAACACTCAACTTTTCCATAGAAATAATACAAATGAGAACAGAAAGACTCTAAGAACACAGAAAAAAAAATTCAAGTAGATATAAGGTTAAGGTTAGAGGTATTCATTAAGAAATTAATTATATTGGCACAGATACATTATTTTGAGTTATCTAACAATGTTAGTGGTCTATAATCCTAACAGCCTTTAGCAACTGGGCTACTAAGTGTCAAGTGTCTGAAGCTAGATTTGAACTCAGGTCCTCCTGACTTAAAGGCCAGTGTCCTAATCACCGCACCACCTAGCTACCCCTATTTAGTTTTAGTATATAAATTCAACAAAATTCAACTGAACAAAACAAGTAACACATTTTTCTTTATATAAAGATATGATACGAAAAGCAGTAAGAAAATTTGAAATGGTCAGTTATTGAGGCTTTTTAAAAGATTTTTTTTTTGAGGAAAGAAATCAAATTACAGCATTTACTTTGTCTCTGTTTTCAAGACAGAACAAAGGAGACCCATAATTTATGAATAATAAGAAGATAATTCTTCTATAATAATAACTGTACTCACCACAACAAAAAGTTCTAAACCAAGAAATTTTGGTATTTCTGAGTTTTATAAGTTCAAATTTTTAAAGTTTAAGTGGTGTTAAGAATTTTAAAATTATTTCTCAAAAAAACACTGGGCCAAAATACACAATGTAAAGTTGTTTTTAAAATGTCCAGACTTAGTTTAAATATTCACATTTTAAAAATCTATCATTATCTTGGCTAACTAAATTTGAATATCTCTCTAAAATAAGGTATTTTAAAATGGTTATTCATTTCAATCTCAATGGTGTCATTTCCTATGTTCTCCATAATACAGAAGCAACAATACTTTCCTTGATTATTTAATGAAGCAACCAATGTAAAAAATGAGCAATTACCATAAATGAAAATGAGCTCAAGGATGATAACAAAATAAAAAAAGTGCACACAATTTGTCAAATATTACACATGCCAACCAAAAAAAAAATACCTAATTCAGAGAGAATTCATTTGTGCTATGGCTGAATCAAGTAAGGATGTTTCTTATCAGTAAAATGAAGAGAATGGACTACACATGCTCTAAAGCCAATTCCTTAACTAAATCTTATGAACAAAGAACACTTAAGAACTTATAGGTAACAATAGATATTCTTATATAAGTGACAGTAGATATTTCTCCAAAAATACTATTTTATTAGCAGTAATTATAATTTTAGAAAAACAGTAACATAATTTACATTAATTAACTTATAATTTCTATCAAATAATTTTATTTAACCAAAACATTTTGTAATATCTAAAGAATTCAGAAATAAGTATATCTAATAAACCTGTACCAAAAATATGTATGCATGTGTATCTGTATAAAATCTTAGCCCATCATCCTTCTTTAAAGTCAGCCCTTTTTTTGTAGAAATATTTTATTCTTATTTAAGGAAAGGATCCTGTATGACTATAAATAAATTAATGAATGAATAAAAATAAATAAATTACTATTAAAAATCCAGTTGGCAAACGGCATGCACAAGTAACAGTTTACTTCCATTTACCCATAAAAGTTAAAAGATGGTTTTGGGGGAAAAAACATTAATCCAGATGCCACTAATTAAGAATTATTGATAATCAGGTCATGATTAATAGTTAAAAGCTACGAGGTAATTTTATATATAATATGTAGTAAAATACATAAAGTATAATACGTATTTAATACATGAAATATATAACATATTTAATACCTATGATACATGCATGCACACACACACACACATGACCCGACAAACACAGAAGTCATTTGGCCAAAGATCAAATAGCCATTTTGAATCTGAATTCATTATCTTTCCCTCAAAAACCTTCCCTCTTCTTAATTTCTTTGTACAGTCAAGGATACCACCATCCTTTCAGTGACTCAGACTCAAAACCGAGCTATCATCTTAGATTCCTCTCTCTCACCTCCCAATATACCATCAGTTGCCAAATTCTGCCATTACTACTTTCATAATATCTCTCACATAGAGCTCCTTCTAACATTAAACACTCTCTCTTTGTCTATGTCTCTCTCTCTGTTTCCATCTCTGTCTCCTCTTAAATCTCTCTCTCTCTCTCTCACTCTCTCTTTCTCTGTCACTCCCTCTCTTTCTCTCCCTCTATCTCACGTACACACACATGCATACACACAAATACACACACACACACACACATACACATACACACACACACATCCCTTACCCTACTCAATCAACTCCAGTTTCTGCCTATTGCCTCCAAGATCAAATATAAAATTATATTTGTCTTTTAAAGCCCTTCAAAACATGTTCACTTCCTACCTTTCCAGTGTTCGTTATGCCTTTACTATACTCTGTAGTCTAGTCAGTCAGTCAATAAACATTTAAGTGCCTACTACATGCTAAACACTGTGCTACAAAGAAAGGCAAAAAGTTCTGATTCTCAGAGTTAAAAATCTAACAGAAGGGACAACATACAACTAACTATGTACAAACTATATACAGAATAAACTGAAAATGTTCAAGGTGGAAGGCTAGGGAGGTGACAGATCCACTGTACACACTTCTAGTAAGACTACATTTGGTTTACTGTGTTCAACTGCAGACATCCCATTTTAGGAGGGATAAGAAGTTGGATGACATCCAAAGAAAAGCAAACAGGAGAAAAAAAGGTTATATGACAATTGGTTGAAGCAACTGAAGAAAAAAAGCCTTGGGGGGGCACCATGAGAGGTCTTCAGCTATCTGAAGGACTATAATATTTTAGAGAGATAAGACTTGTTCTACTTCACTGCAGAGGACAAAGCTAGAAAAAAGAGGTGAAAGTTGCAAAGAAGCAGATTTCAGCTTTATATAAGGAAAAACTTCCTAATAGTCTCACCAAAAGTGAGGTGCCTTGGCAGTTCTTAGGTTCTCCTTCACTCTACTGAGACTGTAAAACAATGGGTGTATGGCCCAGCATGTTGGGTCTATTTTAGAAGGGATTGTTGTTTAGTTCTTTTATTGTTTAGCTCTGGGGTCCCCTTCAAATTATAATTGTGTAGTTTTTATTAATGTATTATTTGGTAGGTAAGAATTTAAATTTAGCACATAAATAGTATTCTGTGATGAATTCTACACATGCACTACTGGGAGAGGTAGATTAGAGTATCTGTTAGGTAGATATCAGATTTCTAAGGAAGAAAAGGCAATTTCTACTCCTCTGTACGCTTCAATTATTTTAGCAATACCTAAAAATTTCCTATAATGATCCCAAGCTACCAATGGAAAGAAAGATCCATTTCTTTGATCCCAACATTCTATCAGTATTGGTGTTTGGAGCAGACCTGGAGTACAGTAATATTTGAAAAATTAAAAATTAATATCACACACAGAGAAATCAAGAGGTTCAAAGTCAGTGTGAGAAGACTAACATGTAACCCACTGTCATCCAAATACTACAAAAGAATAAATGTTCTCAATATTAGAATAAGAGCACATATTTTTAAATTCTAAATATTATTTTCTCTATTCAATTAAATGGTAAATTGTTCTTTAAAATGTCACAGCATCTGCAAATTCAAAAGTCTGAGGTAGAAACATTTCTTGCTTAGACCTATGAAAGTAATTATTTCTACTAATACTATTTTAAAGCCTCTTCTTTTTTATCTTCCTAGCTAATTTTACTGTCTTGGTGCTAAATACTTAAGATTATAAAACACATCAAGATACTTACATATATTCAGACATCCATAAAGATATTAATAAAATTAATAATTAAATAAAGATATCACAAAATCATAGATTTAGATCTGCAAGATTGGGATCATTAATTCAACTCCCCTATTTACAGATGAGGGAAACGAGCCCCAGAGAAGTTAAATGACTTGTGTAAAGTCACATAGGACCCCACAGATCAGAATATCTAACCCAGATCCTCTGTCTCTAAATCCAGGGATCTTTCCAATAAATCATGCTGCCTATCTACCATGTCATCAATCAATCGATCCCTTTCTGAAAGCACCTAATTCATTTCCTCATTCTGAAACTCAGGAAGGCTCAGCTTACTTTAATGTTTTCATAAAAACATCATAATTGACCAGACAAGCACATCATCTCTATAATTTTTGGTTATCTGTTTTTAAATACAGAGATACAAAGTAGGCATCACAAGGCACTTGGTCACTATTCTGAAAGAAAACCTGAACTAATTCTTCTGGTAGCTACCAGAACTGAAAATGTGATAGTGCATAAAGAGGAAATAAACAAATGTAAGCACCTCACTTAAACTTCCATAGGTCTCAGTTTCATCATCTTTTAAGTGAGGAAGTTACACTATACTGCAAATGAGGTTCATTTCATCTCTAAATCTATGATCCCAAGAACGACAGAGATCAAACCTTTAAAGACCAAATGCATTAAGTGACAACAGTAAAATGAACTTTCACTGAAAATCAGAGCTGACATCCAAGCTCTACTAAATGTGACCCAGCAAGTGAAAAAGTGGTCTAGAATACAAAGCACAGCAGGAGCTAGCAAGCCTCATCCCTTTTCACATCAAAATTTCACAATCTTTTTGTTAATCCTGAAATGTTTTGTTGTGTCATTTGGGAGTTCAGGTGAGTTTCTTTATGACGGATGACTAAGATTTCAGGGCTGAGAAACACTTAAGAAAAGGGAAATTGTTGCTTGACAGAATGACTATAAATAGATAAAAGCATTCAGGTATTTTTCAATTCTAATCTCCCCTTTACTTGTACCACAAACAGGACACAATGAGATCCTTTTTTAAAGAGTAAACATTTTTGTATCAATATGTATATGGAAAAAGTATTTGCTTCACTATCTCATACAGCATTTTTATTAAATGAAATCAATTATAAATTTCCTATAACCACACCAACAGAGGACAGTTACTATGGACTAGCCTCTGGAACATGGAAATAGCTTTATGAAAGGATTCTCTTAACAGTTATTTCCTCTAATAAAACTGTACCTATGGCAAAATTTACCTTCATCCTGCATACAGAAAAACTGTAATTAATTCCATTTTGTTAAACTAAGTGATGATAAAATACAACTTATTAATATTAACAGAATCAAAAGAATAAAGAATAAAATAACAGCTTGTTTTGAGATTCATGATTTAAGAAAATTAAATGGCAGCTTTCAAGATGCAACAGGTAAATATATACCCCATGGGTATGTCACATACAACTGTAACAATTTTACTTTTTAATTCAAATCATGAAGTAAGATCAAATATTATCTTAGCAGTCAGCAACCTTAATATATTTTAGAAATAATCATTCAGCTTTCAAATATACTAGTAGGTTCTTACCGTAATCCATTCCTCTGGTCAAAAGCAGGGATCATAGAGCTAGGATGTTCTGACATCAGTGCAACCAACAGCTGTAGTACATCCATTAGATTGTCATCCTATTTTGATTTTATTTTAGAAATTTTAAAAACATCAATTAATTTTTAGCCAGAATATATCATAATTCTTACCAAAGCAGGAAGGGGAGAAGGACAACTTAAGATCGGTTTGAAAACATAAAAGAGAAGGAATCAAATAGCCTATATATGAAAGATTAACTTACTAATATAAATATTTAGTGGAACACAAAGGTCAAAAGTACAAAAACAAAATATAAAACTACTGAACAACATGATAGAGTTTAAAAGGGGGAAATAGTACTTAAGTGCTGCTTTCTTTTTTGTTTGTCATGAGTACTGTCCAAGTATTCCCTAACTGAAAGGGAGGGCCCCTACAATCTACTTCATACATTATTTTATATTCATTATAAAGGTACATGGGCCTTTTCTGAAATTTTCCTGAGACCCAAAATTTCTAGCAATATCACTGTGAATATTTTCTAAGTATAAACAACCCAGAGGGTCTCTTTCATACTAACAGTAACATACAAGAATGTTTATAGCTGATAAATAATAAAAGAAAAGGTTGGGCCATTTCTAATAGAAACACATGTGAGCATTGTAAAGAAATGCAAGTTTTACAGATCACTCTTTGGATTTTAATAATTTGCTAACATCACTTCTTAAATTACTATAATTTTAAGAATATGTAGAGTACTTGAATTTTTTCCTAAGCCCCCAATTCAGTATCTGGGTCTCAATATTTACAACAGGATAAATGGAAGGTGACAATACTTAAGCCCCCATAGTTAGAAAAAACAAAATTACTAGTAATTCAAATGATTATTTCGACAAAAAAAAAATTGTACGTGTAGTAATGTGTGCTGGAAGTCAGGTAACCCTAAAGAAACCCACACAAAACCAGAGTACCTAAACAAAGAAAAAGAATTCACCTTAACACTTCAAGATGTATGATCATTAAAAAATCTAGATAAACATGTTCCAGTAAAAAAAAAAAAAAAAAAAAAATTGCTCCTTTCCCCAAGCTCTAAAATGATTCAGATTTCATCTCATCAACAATGGCTGTCAGGTTATCTAGTACTTGTAAGTGGAAAAACAAGGAATTATTTTATATCATAGGCAAATGTTTAATATGCCACAAGATCAAGAGTGTAACAGAATGTAAGTGTACAAACTAGAACAAAAATGAATGCTGTAATGTTTCATATAATATTGAATCCATTCCCAGTTTTTAGCTATTTAACCATCTCTTTATAGACATTCATACAAACAATTTTATTTTCTTATTTACTTTGTCATGGGTGTTAGTTACATCTGTTAAAAATTACCTTTTCCTGGTACTAAGATATAAAAATGTAATGTTAAGAATCCCAAGTCTTTAGTCTATCTAACATTTTGAATTCTACCACAAATTATTTAACTTCACAGGTGATATTCTAAAGATGTAAATTAAACAGAAAGAAATCATAAATACATAATCCATCCATTTTTAGCCATGTATCATCTGTTTTTCATTCTTTGCTTCGATGTCTTGAAAGGCAAAAATGTACTTTAACAACATAATTTGGACCTGTTCTTCCAATCAATTTAAGGATATCTAAATCCAAATATGAGAGGCTTTTATCACTCATTATCGTCTCAATGCAGAGCCATCTTGTGGTAAAAGAGAATATTCCTAAGAAATCTTTTTTAAGAGTCCTTATTTCTAATTAAAAATATTTATTCCTCAGACATAACAAATAATAATAATATGTGAAAAAAATCAGGGAAAGTATTACTTTGCTTCAAAAGTAAAGTCTGAACAAAATACATGCTGAGCAATACAGTTCCAATATAAAACATAATTTAAAAACTCAAATGTTACCTCATGCATAGTAAGTAGATAATTGAGAATGGCCTGTAGTTCATCTTCTTTTACTCCAGAATCCTTAAAATAAAAAACAATTACATTCTCCATGTGAAATGACAGGAAAATTTTAATTGAAAAAGAATATATAGAAAGATTTTTAGATCTGGGCATTTGCCTTAAAAATAAAACAAGGAAATAACATGGTTAATTTTACTTAAAATTTTAACAAAAAGTTGTATAATATATAACTATATGAGTTAGCCTAGATAAAAATAACAAAACTGGTATTTGGTAATATAATATGTATGTATAAACTTACAGACCATACATCTTTGACAGTGTGAAATGTATGTGTATGTTCATATGACAAATAACAGTATGTACAACATGGCTACAAACATACTCACTCACATATATATGTCATAAATTTATGGAGAAAAACACACATGTGTATGTATATGTCTACAGAGCCCTAAATAGGAAACTATGATGACCAAAATGTAAATAAGTACAGTAGTCTCAATATCTATTTTTATAGTTATATGCTGTCCCTTTCATATACATACAAAAATAAAAGGGAGAAGAGAATCAGGAATAGAGACTATCGAGGTAGAAAAAGACTGAAAAAAAATTAAAGATATTTGGATATGCAACATAAATGGAAAATTAGCTTATATTTTCAAATTAAAATTATACTACCTGGAAAAGTATTATGTTCTCAAAGAATATAAGTTAACTATTCTATTGTTATTAATAATACAATTTCAAATTTATATCACACGTTACAAAGCTCATTCTCACACTTTTTTTAACCAATGAGGTTTAAATTATATAACCTGATCTTTACATATAGCCTTTTACACAGGTTGAACAGATATTTTACTATCCTCTTTCTCTCAATGAAGAAGAAAATAACACATTAAGGTAGTAAAATTGGTCATTTCAGGTCACATAAGAAGTAAACAGTAAAATCAGGAGTTATCTTGACCCATCCTCCATTGCCCTGTTCCTCAATAAACACTGCTTCCCAGCACAAGAAAATGCTAACTATAATGTTTACATCAAACATGTCTAGATAATAGAAATAGAAAAATAAAGTGTGAAAAATATCACACCAACATGATCATACTTTTAAAACACAAGTTTTATTTAAACCAATATTACAGACTATTGAGAAAAATTTACTTCTTTCCAAGATTAATCCACCTTGTACAGATGCTCCTTTAATATGACTACCATAAAAGAGGATCAATTTTAAATATAAGAAGAATTCCAAGCAGGCATTAGGGAAACCTATTATGATTTCACCCTGAACATAGAAACAGAACTACTTTCTACCATATGAATAGTTTAGTAATGCTTTGGGTCTAGATACATAAAAATGTAAAGAAAATAAACGAAAAATCTTAAAAGGCCTGTATTTCTATTTTATTCATTGAAGTGATAAAACAAGGAATCATTAGGACAACATTCAGCTCTATATGAAACTGCAAACCATCAAAAACAAGGAAAGCATATGGCAAAGCAACAAAACAAAGGTTTACTCACCTTCAT
Source organism: Trichosurus vulpecula (assembly GCF_011100635.1). Lineage (NCBI taxonomy): Eukaryota > Metazoa > Chordata > Mammalia > Diprotodontia > Phalangeridae > Trichosurus > Trichosurus vulpecula. The sequence goes on along the minus strand of NC_050578.1, from coordinate 103,114,519 downwards.
CACTAATTGCTTAATAAACATCAATAATAATGCCCGAAGGGAAAGAATTTCCTTCTGATTAGGTCGAGGTCCATCTTTTAAAGCAAAGAATGCACTTAGTATTAGAGAGACCCAAAACTTATCTATTTTTTTATTACCAAATTCATTTTCATTCACTTATACAGATAAAATTTACCTTTCTAAAAATTAACTTTTCTAACTTCTTCAACTTTCTAAGGGTCAAAAAAGTGAACTTCACAATCAATTAATTGCACTTACGTTGTCTCCAGTTCAAAGTGAAGGTAATCATTTCATTCTGAAATACTACTTAATTACTTTCAGACCCAATGCTTAATTATCAAGATAGCAACTTCATAAAAGGACTTTTTGGATATTAAGAGTTCCAAAGAAATATTTGAAGGGAAGAACAAACACAAGTAAAAATCTACAATTCTGATAATCACTATTTGTACAACGGTACAATAATTAACTTATTATACAAAACAATTTTTTCCTCCTTTAACTTTGACCAACAAAGAACACCTCTTACTACAGACTGTCATCTTATGAAGGAGCAAACCAAAATGCTTAATAATTGTGACTTCCTCCCTCTATCTACATTCCCCTAAGTCACACATGGATAACATTAAATCAATTTACATGTCTCAACCATGTAAATCCTAACTAGAAAGCTTTTGAAACTAAAAGCCCATTGTTCTAAACTCTTAAATGAGGTACCTGCTTGCCACACATCATCTCTCCCTCCATACCACCTGTCACCATTTATAGCTAGTTCTTAGACCACCAGGAAGAAAAAAAAAAAACAAAAAAAACCACCATGACCTTGAGCATAAGTAAAATATGAAGGGGAGGGGGAGAACCCTAGAAAATTTTTCCTCAATATCATTCACAGGAGTTAAAAGTCACAGAATTCCAGAGTCAGACAAGACCTCAGAGACTATGAAGTCCAGCTCACACATAAACAGAATTTCCTCTACAATATGTCTAAAAAATGGTCATCCTGACATCTCTAAGATACTGTCAATAGTGGGGGAGGAGTGGAGATAGGGGAGAGGTGAACCAAATTCCACTTCTGAACGGCCCTAAATAATAGCTAGAGTAAGAGTTTAGAACTACAGGGCACCATACTGAAGACAAGATCTAAGCCTCTCATTTTATAAATAAGGAAAATAAGAAGTAAAGAAAAGTGATTTAGCCCAAGGCCACACAGCCACTCAATAACAGACCTGGGATTAAAACCCCGGTCTCCTCAAGGCTAATCCAAAAGTCTTTCTTCTTAAAGTACTAGACCATTAGTCATGAGCCTGAGCTGTAACAAGTCAGATCAAGTCAACAGTCTCTCAGTGTCTTAGATGCCAGCTGTCATTCCTATTTGATAGTCCTGGCATGAGAATAAGTGTTTTTGTAAAAAAGAAAAAAGACATGCCATAAAAATTGAAGTTATTGTTTCTCTGCTTCACAGAAATTACGATTTTTGCCACTATCTATTAAAATGGTTCTCACCAGAATCTGGCCTATTCCTTAAAAAAAAAAAAGCCTATATTATCCCAACAAAGAGCTAATATTCATTACATAAAAGGACAGCAATAATGAATATCTCCTAAAATATGAGGATCTGGTGGGGAGAGGAGGGAAGTATTTTACCAGTAGAACAATTGGTGGTAGTTCACCACTGTGCCTAACATACTCAGAACTAACAGAACTATTTCTAGGTTTAGTGAAGAGATCAAATATCTAAATCTCTCTCTCTCTCTCTCTCTCTCTCTCTCTCTCTCTCTCTCTCTCTCTCTCACACACACACACACACACACACACACACACACACACACTAATCTAGTAAATGGGTTTTATTATCCACATAACTATCTTAAAGTCTTAGGTCTGCTGAGAAAATCTTCCTACAGAAGTCCCTTCTTTACCATTATACAAGCTAATTGCTTTAAAACCACAAAGAACTGTTAAAAAATAAGGAAATTATTAAAAGTATCAGAGTAAAATGCTACCCAAAAGGGAAAAAAATTAAAGAATACAAAGCATTCAGAAGATAATTATTATAGTCTGAAAAAGATGGAAAAGAGAAACGAGGAAGGTGAATTTTGTTAGGTATTAACATACCTAGGCCTTTTGGAGTAATGCCACTGCGATCCTGAGGATTCACGGTCCAGTAATAGTATTTCAGTGTATGCATTATGAGAAGCACTGTTCCAACTCTCCGAATTGCATTGTATATGTTGACTGTGCTAATGAATTCCGTGGACAAATAAGTGTACAGTGTCAACTGAACCTAAAAAAATCCAATTGAAATCGTCAAAACAACGCAAAATAAAATTTTTCCATTACTCCTCCCACTGATAACACTAGTTACCTGATGCCAACACTGTTTGTATTTATATTCTGTTTCAAATAATTAAATACTTGGATTAGTAAGCATGTACTACATACACAGAGGTCACTGTTGTTTTTTCAGTAGTCAGTATCAGATGCTCTGGAAAAACACAGGAAACTTTCCTAACACGTCAAACAATGAAGTACCATGCAATGGAAATAGCTTTAACTTGGATTTGGCAATTGGCTCTTGCCCTAGGGCAAGTGAATTGACAGTTTTCATGATGGCATTCTAACCTACACTTACAGATGCTATGCTTAGCTGTATAAAACTTTGGATTCTTTTTCTGCATTAGGAGGAAAATATCAGCCTCAGCAACTTGAGAAAAAAATCTTACACTACCACCAAGTGGAGCCTATTAGTATGACAACACTTCTTCTAAATTCAATGGAGCATTATAACAAGCAGCTACTACATTCTGTATAAAAGGGTCATGAGTTGGCCAGGGTTCAAAAGCTAGATGGAGGGAGGATAAAAGAGGAAAGTAAAGCTAGAGAATCCAAGCAAAAGAAAAATGTGGGCAAAGTATGAAGGTGGGAATGCACAGTACATATTAGGATACTTGACACTAAGCCTAATACTGTTTCGTAAGCATGAAAGTCACCTACAAGAAAAGTTTTATCAAGGAGTCACTTCTCCTAATATCAAAAAGGACAATTAACTAATCTCTAATTATCCAACCTATATTTCGTGACTTGGGTGGATATTTTAAATTTGAGAACTTATAAATAAGCAAAAATGTAATAAATTAACATTAATAACTTGGGTAAAAGGATAAGAAGAAAAAGTAGAAATAGTTTTCTCTGATTCAAATTTTATCTTAACATATGCATTTAGAAGTTCTAGTTCCAAAGCTTACCAGACATACACCCAGTATATGCTGGTTTAAATTAGTCATGCGCACAAGAAATAAGAACCTACTCAGTCTCCTTAGACCGCTACCAGTGGTAGCATACTTATTCTTTGGAAACTTCATGCTACATCCACTTCCTGCCATATCTGACAAGACTGCTATAGCTGACAAGCACCCTTATCCAAATGTTGAGCAGTAACTTATTCAATCTGACAAACATCTATGACTATGATTTTGACTAAAATTTGGAGATTTATTAAGGCAATAAAGTTTCAGCTTAGTGCATGTGCGCACGCTCGCACGCACGCACACACATATTCTCTCTCTCTCTTAATACCCTGCCACGTTACTAAGTCACACTGCTGCTATTTTAAATGGCTAAAGCTAGTTCAAATGTTAAGTGAAGCAGAAGAACCCTGGTATTCAATGTTGGCATAACTAAGAAGAATATTAGGTATTATATTTTTCTAATTCATTTTATTCAGAAAGTTATTTATTTAGTACCTACATAAAAGCACAATGAAATAAGAGCCACTGTCCCATATTCAAATGCTTAGATACAGAGAAAAGCTTTAGTAGCACTGATATACACATGACAAGTTTAAAAATGAGTTAACAAGGCAATATATTAAGTAGCCAATGAAAGAGAAAAGTGCAATGAATTTAGAAGAAGAAAAAAGCATTAACAATTTGAATGGTCTGGAAAAGTTTCATGAAGGAGGCAGGACCTGAATGGGTCTCAAAATATGTGGCAAGATTTAGATAGACAGGAAGAATGAAGGCATAGTATATAAACAGATTGAGCAAAAAATACTAACACATAAATGTACTCTATGTATTCAGAAAACTGTGAATGAACAAGTGTGGGTAGAGCACAAGATTATACAGTAGAGCAGCAAGAGATGAGCGCAGAAAGAGAAGCTAAAATCACTACGTGGATGGCCTTGAACACCCAACTAAGCATAGGCAAAATGTGTCTCAAAGGAGTCAGTCACATGCTAAATGTTGTATTTTATAAAGAATAAGCCGGCAGTATCAAACAACTGAAACTGAAATCACTGATCCAGTTTGAAGACTACTACAATAATCAATGTGAGATGAATTAAGATAGTAGAAAAAGAACAGGAAGGGGAGGACAAATCTAAGGCAGAGTATAAAGGGCAGGGGGGAGGAGAAAAGGGAGGAAAAGCAAAGGATTTAATAACTACAGGTCAAGAGCAATGTCAAAAATTAAACCTTCCCCAATTATGAATAAACTTTTCTTTATTCAAAGTGACTATCATTTCGACTAGTCTCTGCTTTAATGATATGTAAGGTACTGCCCCCTTTCATATGCGATCAGTTTGGTTACTAGAGAGAGCACTTTCAGTTGAATGATGAAGCTATGTTCAGTTAATGGTAACTGATTTTGTTTAAATGGATAGCGCAAGGGGTGAGGGGCTAGAAGCTAAGCAGCAAATGGTAGGAACATACAACCAACAAGAAGGTTACCTCTAGGACCATAACAAAGATTCTGAACTGAAGGCCAAGAAGACTTGGCTATCCCCCATACTAAGATAATATCCAAACCTGCTACCTAAATCAGCTCTGAGAGAAAAGTGAGGTACAGAAAGAACATCAAATATCATACCTGTAGGCTATACGGTTTATATGGATCAAATGAAATAATATTTGAAAAGCACCTGGCAAATAACAGGTGTTTAATAAATATTTGTTCCTCTCCCCACACCCTCTGATGCGTAGACTGGTACCACATTCTGGCTAAGGGGTCCAAAAGACATATTCTCCATCTGGTCCAAAAAAACCGAAACCCACATAAAATTATTCTATTGAAAGCACTGTCCAAAATGTGAGGTTGCTCAGAGCTAACCTCCAATTAAATTCATTCTTGTTAATAATTAGCTTAACAAGAAAATGAAAACAAATGCATACTCCACTATGTTTCTGTAGCACACCAGTGAGATTACAGAGGACAACACACGACATGGACAAAAACTACCTCAGGATCAGTTACAATTCCTAAAAAGGAAGACGGTTAAGTAATAGCAATTAGTAAGAAAGAGGTAAGTAAAGCGGGATGGCAATGGTTAGATAAGCAAGGACAACATTCTACTGAAATTAACAGAAAAAATTATCAGGTTTTTAAACTCAGTATGTAGTAGGCTATTTTAATTATGATAACAGGGACAATTAGCTCTGCAATTATACTGATCAGTAATAAAAGCAAATCACTAAGTTAAAGGGTTTTTAAAAGTTACTTAAGACCATTCTGGAATGGAAGTAAGTCAGAGGTCATGGAAAAGAAAAAGGTCAAATTTAAATCAGAAAATAAAAAGATACTACCTATGGCTGCCTGCTTTGATTGTTTCCAAATGGTAGTCAGACAACAGCTGTTTCTCTTGGTCACATCTGAAAAAACTAGTTTAAAATAAGACACACTGAACCCCCACTCCCCGAAAGGCAAAGAAGTATTCAGAACTAAAGGAATATTTTGGTCTAACAGAGAATAAATATACCCTATGTGTTTCCAGAATGAAGAGTAACAGAAGGAACAAAGATCAGATATTTTAGGTCAGGTCCTGATCAATTCTACTCCTTTACTGAGATATCACCAAACAAAAAGATTTCTACAGTTAAATGTTTTATGATTAATGGTAATGTGCAATGCAAACGTACAATATATGTTCGCATGTGTGAGCTCACAAGTGTCAGCAGGTGGATACAAGCGACATAGTTTAAACATCTTTATATCTGACCTATCATCTTCATCCTCCATACAACAAAAGTAATTATAATGAAAATTTAAAAGTATGTGTAATTCTCTTTTAAATAGCCAAAGTTTGACCCTAGACAAAGTTAAGAATTTCAAAGCTGTATTTTCCATGGTAACTAAATTTATGTCCTATTCTTCATTAATATTATTATAAAAGGGAAAGATGTGCCGGTACCAGAGTGGTAACAGTATCAGATAAGAAGATATATTCAAGAGATGATGTTGTTCTTGAGTAATTTCAATCATTTCTGAGTCTGTTTTCTTGGCAAAGATACTGGAGGAAACTGAGGCAAAAAGGTTAAGTGACCTGCCTGGGGTCACAAAGCCAATAAGTATCTGAGGCCAGCTTTGAACTCAGGTCTTCCTGACTCCAGGCCCACCACCCTATCCACTGTACCACATAGCCGGTCACCAATAAATGTTGCAAAGGTGAAGAAATCGGCAAGCCAAAGGAATATATTCAGGAGAGGGGGTAGCCGGGGAGAAAGAGGGAAGGAAGAGAGAGGGGATGCGGATTACATCTAGGTTGTGAGCCCAGGGGACTGGAAGGATGACAGTGGCCTCAATAATAATACAGAAATTTAGAAGGCGGTAGGACTTAGGGGGGAAAATATTGAGTTCAGTTTTTTAACATGTTGAGTTGATGATGTCTACTGTATGTACAATTCAACTTATGTGAAAGGCAATTGGAGATGTGCTGCTGAAATTCAGTAGGGAGGTTAGGAAAAGATGGGTAGACTTGACAATCATCAGCATACACATGATCATTAACCACATAGGAGCCGATGAGATCATCAAGTACAGCAGTATGGAGAGAGAAGAGAAAGGGACCCCAGAAAAAGCCCTGAGGGACGTCTACAGCTGGCAGGCGTGACCTACACTAGGATCCAGCAAAGCACATTGAGAAGAAACAGTGCAATAGGAAGGAGCAGAACCAGAGAAGAGCAGTGTTCCAAATCCTAGAAAGAAGAGAGCATCAAGAAGAAGGGTGTGACCAATAGCGTCAAAGGCTACAGGGAGGTCCAAAAGAATGAGGATTGAATAAAGGTCAATGGAATAGACAATGAGCAGGTAACTTTGGAGAGTAGCTCCGGTGGAATAATGAGTGAGGGGGCCAGAATGGAAAGCACTAAGAGAATGAGAGAAAGAAAACAAAGGGACCTTTGTAGATGGCCACTTCAAGGAGTTTAGCCATAAAGGACAGAAAAGACATAGGATGACAGCAGGGATGGAAGGAGCGAGGGTTATTTTGAATATAGGGAAAGACATGGGTACATTTGTAGGCAGTAGGGAATCAGTTGAAAAGGAGGGATTGAAGATAAGTGACAGAGTGGGGATGACAGAGGGGGCAATATTTTGGAAAAGACAGGATGGAATGGGATTGCTTGTGCAGGTAAAGGAGCTGACTTGAGTAAGAACTAAGTCCACCTTTTTGTGGGAGACAGCTGTGAAGAAGATAACAGCAGTAAACATACGAATGATATATGACAATGAGAGAAGAAGGAAATCACAGTGAGTGGTCTCAATTTTTTTCTGTAGAATACAAAGCAAGGCTCTCAGTAGAGAGGGTAGGTGAGCCATGGAAGGTTTGAGAAAATTAAAAGAGTCGCTGTGAAGAGTGAGATAGTGAGTTTATGAAGGAGACATAGAAGGACTGCCTAGCTGTAGTCAAAACCCAGTTGAGACTGTGTAACATAAATCTGTGGTGGATCCAGTCAGAAGGGTTGTGTGATTTTCTCCATCTTCATTCTGCAGCAATTGTGTAGGAGCAAAGGCAGTGGATAGTGAGACTGACCTAGTCTTGTCAGAGTGCATGCAGTCTGTGATATAAGGGAGCCAGGGATTCAAAAGAAGATAGAACAGAGTTGAACTGGTTCACTAAAGGGTCATAATGATAAAAAGCAGAGTGTCTAGTGTAAGAATGATAGCCTGGTGGAGAACTAAGGGGTCAAGGATTTGGAGGTCACAGTGATAAAGCATAGAGTTTGTTAAGGGAAAGAACAGGGAGAGGTGGAATGACAATATTGTGGTCAGATAAGGGGATTTGGAAATTCTTGAACATCGAGATGGTGAATTTGTGGGCATTGGCAAGATCATGAGTCTAATTATCTGTGTGTGGCTGAGGTGGTAAGCAAGTTATTGGAAGTGAGTAGGTTGACAAACTGAGTGATTAGGATGTTGAGAGAGCCAACATGTATTAAGTCACCTAGAATGACAGCAGGAGTTAGAAAAGAGAGGACATTTGTGAATCAGACACTGAACTCTTAAGTAAGAAAAGGGAATGACCTGGAAGTCTGTAGACAACAGCTCCTAGGATTTTGATTGGGTGTAGATATGGCTTGCATCTCTTCCTCAAAGGAGAAGTTACTGAGAGATGAAGTGAAGGGGAACACCTGGAAGTGGCAAGAGGAGTAGTCACTACCTCAACCAAAGAATGAGTGAAGGTACAGCCAGTACAGCCAGTAATGAAAAGGATGGTGAAGGAGGTTCAATCATCAGGAGGGAGCCAAGTATTGGTGACTGCTAGATGAAAGGAGTGGGAGAGGAAAAGATTTAGGTGGAAGGAAATCTGTTGTTTATGAAACACTAATTCCAGAGGGTATAGTAGAAGGAGTAGAAAGCATTTGATTGGGACTTTGGGGAGAGTCAAGAGGGATGGGAATAAGGAATCAAGTAGTGAAGAATAGAGAATAAGGTTTGGATGATGACCTACAAAGGGTTCAGAATAACTAGGATGTCTAGGATATCACTATAATCTCATAATTATCAGAACTATTTGAAGACCAGAAGTGGATAACCTAACTGAGAGAAAAGTAGATCAGTAGAATAGACTGGAGAATCAAGACCCAGAAGCAATTGAACACCATAGTCCACTCTTTGAAAACCCAAGAACACAACCAATTGGAGAGGGCCTGCCTAACTGAAAAAGAATTGCTGGGAAAACTGAAAAATGGCTAGAAAGGAAATAAATATTAACCATACACAGCAAAAAGCTCCAAATGTATACAAACTTCAAAATAAAAAGCCTCAAAACAGAAAAATAATGAGAATGGAAGGAAATATCTTTCATATACATGGAGGCGAGAATCCTTAAACAAGGAAAGAAAACCATAAAATACAAAACAGATTATCAATTTCATAAGATAAAAAGGCTTTTGCATGATCAAAATCAATATAGCTAAAACAAGGGAAGCTGACAGTTTTCTGCATCAAGTATCTCTAAAGAAAAGTATCCAAGAAATAGAAGGAATTGATATTAACAATCCATCCCCAATAGACAGGTGGGCAATGGATACAAAGACTTTTCAAAAGAAAGGCAAATTGTCAACAACAGTATGAAGTATTTAAAGCAATAGTGGATTGCATTTACACAGCGCTTTAATGTTTAGAAAGTGCTTTACAAATACCTTATTTGATCCTCACAACAACCTTACAAGGCAAGTACTGTTATTATCCCTATTTTACAGATGAAGAAATTGGCACGAGATCACACAGTGTGTGTGTAAGAGACAGGATTTTAACTCAGGTCTTCCTGAATCTGAATCCAGGTCCAATATTATATTTTAAAATTGAAATTTCACCTCAGAACCAACAAACTGGCAAATAAGACAAAACAGAAATAGCTAATGTTAGAATACGGAAAACAATTTGAAATTCTGAAAGAAAACTGACTTACTTTTCAGTAGGAACTATTCATACCTTTTGACCCAGCAATCCCACTATTAGGCATATTCCCCAAGAAGTTTCAAGACAAAGAGAAAGACCAATATATGTCAAAATATCTGTAGCATGTTTTTTAGAAGTGGCTGGTGGTACAGTGGATAGAACGTTGGGAATGGAGTCAGGGAGACCTAAGATCAAATTCAGCCACAGATATTTAGTGACTTTGTTATCCTGGGATAGTCACTTAAACCGCTCTCTGCCTCAATTTCCTCAGCTGTAAAATGGGGATGATAATAGCACCTACCTCCAAAAGTTATGTGGATCAAATGAGATAATATTGGGGCAGGGGGAGGCGGAGTACTTAGCACAATGCCTACACAGATATATAGGTAGCTATATAAATGCTTTTTATAATATGTAATATGTATAATATGTAATAGCTAATAAAAACAAAATATGTAATATAATAAAATAATAACTTTATATAATAGCTATATGTTTGCTCCTTCCCTTTTGTTGTAGTAGAAAAATAGAAACAAAGTAAATGCCTATCAATTGGTTTGAACGAATTGTGATATATGAATTTAATAAAATATTAATGTGCTATAAGAAATTTAGAGGAACATGAGAATAATTTTAAGAACAGATGTAGAGTAAAGAAAGCAGAACCAGAACAATATGTGCAATAATTACAATAAAAACCAAACACTAAATGGCATCTAAATTCAGATTAATTGCAATGACTAATTCTGATACTGGAGATGTAGGTCTTCCTATACAGAAGAGGAAGACTATGGGTAAAAAACATCATATGCTGTCAAATGCTATTTTTTCCCACTGGGTTTCCTTAAATGTTTTCTTAGTTAAAAAGATGACTCAATGGAGGATAAGGACATATTGGAAAATGACAGATTTTTTTAAAAGGCATCAATAAAATGTCTCAAACGCCACCCCAAAACAAAATATGGAGTTGTCTAATATTAGTAAATATAAATGATTAATATTATATGTTTTAGATTAATATTCTCTCATTAAGCAGAATCTTTTTTAAAGCTATATATAAAACAAAGTAGTATTCCATCTTCTAACTGAAATTTCATTTTGTACTCCTACAAAATGAGAAGAAAGTCTAATAGTTAATAATTTTTTCTTTTATAAGTCTATGCTCACCCAAATACACTCAATAATCTTTAGCCCACAACTAAAATCTCCCTCTCTGTACAGATTTACAAAATAGAAAAATAAAAAGAACAATACATTCAAATCAATAAGGCATATTTTACCTTAGCTGGGGCATGAATCCATATTGCAGGATTGAGAAGGATGTAATCACACAATTGTTTCAGAAGTGGCACTCCATTATGCAGACTACTCAGGTATTTTGAAAATGCCAAACAAAGTTCAAGTACAGCTCTGCTGACATGGCATTTGGAAGACTGTGAAAGAAAAAAAAAATTCTAGTTTTATTTTAATAAAATCAGTCAACTATTTCAGGTAAGAATAGGTAAAACACAGGGCTGATGAAAAACAAATTCTTTCCTATAAGTCATCCCACACATCAAAGATACAATGGAATTCCCCAGCAATCATTCATCAAGTCACATTTCTCTCTGTGATGTGTGAGATGCCAGAAACAAAATATGACAACTCCAAATAAACTATATCAGCAAGGAAGATTCCTGATAAAAAAAAGGTGCTAATTAAAAAGGCACTCAACAAAAAAAGTTTATGGCCTCTAAACAAATGAAAACTTTTGAGTAAATTGTGTTTTACCTTTTCAAGGCTGTATCCTATGACCAGGAAGCCCTTAGAGGAAAGCATCTGTTCTTGCATAGCAATGGAGTTTTTCAGAAGCTCCATGATAAAAGCCAATAGGGTAGAGCTGAAAAAGTGAGGAAAAAAACTTGAAATAAAATATCGAAATTTCTAATAATATTAGAGATACGGAACTCACAAAACTCTCTATTAAATTTTAGTACAATGGGGGTAGAAAGGATAGAGAGAAGATTATCAGTTCACTAATGCTTGGGATGACTTTCTTTTTAGAGGAAGTATAGTTTTGGGAATAAATGACATGTAACGGATAAAGGGGTGACTTGGAGGTAGAAATACTTGGATTTAAGTCTTGCCTCCTAACAATACTAGCTTTATGACTCTGGGTAAATCATTTAACCTCTAACTAAAACTACATTACAGAGATGCTGAGCTACATCAGCAGGAGGGGAACTCCACACCAGGAATTCCATATACAGGTCTGGACTCACAAAAAAATAAAAAATTAACTTCTAAAGGAAAAAGAGAGAACTCTCAGTTCATAGAACAACACATGTTTTGTTTTGTTTTTTGTCTTACTTCAACTTAACATGTTACATATACTACATGCAGGTAAAACCATTAATTCATTACAGTTACTGTTTATTTTAATTCTCCCAAATCCCACACATTCCCTCTCCCAGGCTGCTCTTGATGACAAGAAACTTCTTCTCTGATGCACCAAGTATTTCAAATAGTTTCAGAAATGCTACCTCTGCTAAGAATCTATCTCTAACTATTTGTAAAAATATGATTTACCTGCCCTATTTTTCATCTAAATCTTGTCAAAGCCAGGACAAGCCTTAGTTGTTTAAGGAACCAATCATCTGGCACCCTTAAACATCAGGTATCTTTCCAATTCACATACTCCTAATTAGACTTGCCAGGCCAGAATTTAAAAATTTATTTGACATTTAGCAGCCAATTCTGAAATACAAATTTAAACTAGTGGCCTATGTCCACTAACATTGGACATTCCCCAAGAATCAATGACTAACTGACAGGGAAGCCATCAGAATATAAAGTGAAGTGTTATTAATGCAAGATGGTAGCCTAGTACACTGACCCATTCTACACCTTTAGTCTAATCTCTTACTATGCTAAAATGTTTTAATGCCACGGTCATTATGTAATCACTCCACGAACAAGTCAAATTTAATACTAATAAGGAGTAGTAAATAAATATTTATTGAGCACCCTTAACATGGAAAATGCTATGATAGATGGTCTGCAGCAACCAAAGAAAATTAAGACATGATCTCGTACTATAAAATGTTATGAGCAGCTCCACCATTATAGTAACTCACCCCAAATCAAAACCATATTGTAAGTGCAAGCCAAAGTTACTTTGATTTTGCTACTACCATCATCTAATAGTCAACTTAAATTTCACAATTACCTTAATTGTTTCATGGGTAAATAAGAACTTTTTCATTTTTTTTCTATAAATACTTAAGAATGATATTGTTAGCATTTCTATATATTACCACCAAAACCCAGCAGGAAGAGAAATTCCACTTAAAATAACTGCAGACAGTATAAAATACTTGAGAGAGTTTACCTGCCGAAACACACATAGGAACTATATGAATACAATTACAAAATACTTTTCACACAAATAAAGAGAGATCAAAACAATTGGAGAAATATTAATTACTCATGGGTAGGATGAGCAAATGTAATATAAAGGACAATACTACCTATATTAGTTTATTTGCTTAGCACTATACCAAGCAACCAAAGAATTATTTTATAAAGTTAGAAAAATAATAACAAAATTCATCTGAAAAAAAGCTCAAGAATATTAAGGGAATCAATGGGAAAAAGTGAAAGAAGGCAGACTACCAATAGTGGATCTTAAATTACACTATAAATTTGTAATCATCAAAACAACAAGGTACTGGATGAGAAACAGCAATCAATCGAGGAAAACATTAGGTATACAATATACTGAAATAAATGTCGACAGTAACCTAGTGTTTGATAAACCTAAAGATTCAAGCTATTGGGACAAGAACTCACTATTTGACAAAAACCTCTGGGAAAACTGGAAAGCAGTCTGGCACAAACTAGGCATAGACCAACATCTTACAATGTATAGCAAAATAAAATCAAAATGGGTACATGATTTAAACACAAAGGGTAATATGGTAAGCAAATTATGGGAGCATGGGAAAAAAATTACCTGCCATACTATGGATAAGGTGAGAGATAATGAGCAAACAAGAGACAGAGAACATCACAGGAAGTAAAATGGACAATTTTGATTACATGAAATTAAAGTTTTTGCACTAACAAAACCAATGCAATAAACATTAAAAGGAAAGGAAGAAACTGAAGATAGCATTTAACAGCAAGTTTCTCTGTTAATGACCTTATTTCTCAAATATATGGAGCACTGACCCAATTTATAAAGATAAAAGCCGTTCCTGAATTGATAGTCAAAGGAAATGAACAGGTAGCTTTCAGAAGAAGAAATCAAAGTTATCAAATACTCTACATCACTAATAATTAGAGAAATGTAAATTAAAACAACCTTATATCCACCAGGTTAGCTAGCATGACAAAAAAGGAAAATGACAAATGTTGCAGAGGATGTGGAAAAACAGGAATAAAATGTACTACATGGAGTTGTAAACTGGTCTAACCACTCTGGAGAATAATGTGGAACTATGCAAAAGAAGTTATAAAACTGTACATATCCTCTAGTAATCCAACAATAACACTAAAAGATCTGTACCCCAAAGAGATGAAAGAAAAAGATAAAGGACTCATACGTACAAAAATATTGATAGCAGCAATTTTCATGGTGGTAAAAAACTGGAAACTGAGGGGATAGCCATCAACTGGAGAATGGCTGAATAAGTGGAGGTGCATGACTGAGAGAATACTACTGTGCTGTAAGAAATGACAAGGAGGATTGTTTCAGAAAAACTTGGGAAGTCTTCTATGAATTTAAGCAAAATGAACCTGAACAGAAGCGGGAGAATATTGTACAGTGACAGTAACAAGGTAATTATGATCAACTGTGAAAGATTTAGATGTTCTGATCAATACAATGATCTGCAGCAATTCCTAAAAAGTCATGATGAAGAATGCTATCCATTTCTGGAGCAAGAACTGCTTGAACTTCAAGTAAAGAATAGAGCATATTTTTTCATTTTATTTTTGGGGTTTTTTTTCCCAGCAAGGCTAATGTAGAAATTGCATTACTTCACATATATAATGACTATTGTATTTCTTGCCTTCTCAGTGGGTGGGGAAGGAGTTCAGGGAGGGAGAGAATTTGAAACTGAAAATAAAATTTTTTTAAAATAACATAAAAAGAATAATATTACTACAACTCTGAAGAAAATCTGACCACCACAAAGATCAACAATATTCCAAAGGACCAATAATGAAACATACTACTCCCCTCCTAAAAGAGAAGGGATGGACTCAGAGTGAAGGATGAGACATTTTGGAGACATGGCCAAAATTTGCTTTGCTACACTACGTATATTTTTACTAAGACTGTAGTTTTTTTCCATTGGAGTATGAAGAAAAAGAGTCGTTTTTTGTTTTTTTTTTAAATTTAATTTAAAAACATTCTCCTCAAGTTTTATTCCACAATTGCTACACTGCAATGTTCTATAGTTGCTGTGGTTCCATTTAAAAAGCAAGGAAAGAGGGGTGGAGCCAAGATGGGGACAAGAAAGCAGGGACTTGCTTAACCTCTCCCCCAAATGCCTTCAAACACCTGTAAAAAATGGCGGAACCCACGAAATAGCAGAGAGAAACAGATCTCCAGCCCAGGAGAGCATGGATGGTCACCGGGAAGGGTCTATCGCACAGTGCTGGGAGCAGAAAGCAGCCCAGAGTGGGAAACACCAGAAGAGACCAGACCAGGAGTCAGCCAGCCAGAAAAGGCCTTAGGGCCATAAATCATTGAGCTGTGGCAGTTACCAGACTTCTCAATCTACAAACACCAAAGAGCAGGTTAGTAGGAAACTACAGGATCAAGTTCAGAGCAGTCCAGCCACCAGCCCTGGGGTGGCGGAGGTGGTGCAGGAAACTCGTGAGGCTGATTCCAGAGCTCCAAGGTCAGCTGCTTCCCGAATCCCTGGCTCACACGGTGGGAGGAATGTAGCAGGGGATGAGAGCTGGAGTGCAAGAAGAACTTTGTGGGTACAAAGGCAGGTTCTCTTGCTGTGCCCTGCTTCGATCTGCATTTTGGTCCTGGTTGGCGGTTCTTTGGGGAGGAGGAGTGCTGCTGTGACAGAGCCTAGGCTGACAATGGAGTAGAAGTGGCTCTGAAAACAGCAGTGCTTGGACCCTAAAGCTTGGGACAAAGTACTCTCTACTCCACAAGCAGTCATATCCTGATAAAAAACTCAAGGGTCAAGTAGTTGGCTGGGAACATGAACAGGGAGCGAAAACAAACTCAGACTCAAACTCAAACTCTAGATTCCTTTTTTGGTGACAAAGAAGAGCAAAACATAGAGCCAGAAGAAGTCAACAAAGTCAAAGAGCCTACATCAAAAGCCACCAAGAAAAATATGAATTGGTCTCAGGCCATGAAAGAGCTCAAAAGGATTTGGAAAAGCAAGTAAGAGAAGCAGAGGAAACATTGGAACCAGAAATGAGAGTGATGCAAGAAAACCATGAAAAACAAGTCAACGACTTGCTAAAGGAGATCCAAAAAAATACTGAAGAAAATAACACCTTAAAGAATAGACTAACCCAAACGGAAAAAGAGCTCCAAAAAGTCAATGAGAAGAATGCCTTGAAAGGCAGAATTAGCCAAGTGGAAAAGGAGGTCCAAAAGACCACTGAAGAAAATACCACCTTAAAAATTAGATTGGAGCAAGTGGAAGCTAGTGACTTTATGAGAAATCAAGATATTATAAAACAGAACCAAAGGAATTAAAAAATGGAAGACAATGTGAAATATCTCATTGGAAATACCACTGACCTGGAAAATAGATTCAGGAGACATAATTTAAAAATTACTGTACTACCTGAAAGCCAATGATCAAAAAAAGGGCCTAGACATCATCTTTCAAGAAATTATCAAGGAGAACTGCCCTGATATTCTAGAGCCAGAGGGTAAAATAGAAATTGAAAGAATCTACCCATCACCTCTTGAAAAAGATAACAAAAAGAAAGCTCCTGGGAATATTGTTGCCAAATTCCAGAGTTTCCAGGTGAAGGAGAAAATACTGCAAGCAGCCAGAAAGAAACAATTTGATATTGTGGAAACACAAACAGAATAACACAAGATCTAGCAGCTTCTACATTAAGGGATCAAAGGGTTTGGCATATGATATTCTGGAGGTCAAAGGAGCTGGGATTAAAACCAAGAATCACCTACCCAGAAAAACTGAGTATAATGCTCCAAGGCAAAATATGGATTTTCAATAAAATAGAGCACTTTCAAGCTTTCTCAATGAAAAGACCAGAGCTGAATGGAAAATCTGACTTTCAAATACAAGAATCAAGAGAAGCATGAAAAGGTAAACAAGAAACAGAATTCATAAGGGACTTACTAAAGTTGAACTGTTTTGTTTACATTCCTCCATGGAAAGATGATGTGTATAATTCATGAGACCTTTCTCACTATTAGGGTAGTTGAAGGGAATATACATATATATAGACAGAGGGCACAGGGTGAGTTGAATACGAAGGGATGATATCTAAAAAAATGAAATAAATTTAAGGCATGAGAGAGGAAGACATTGAGAGAGGGAGAAAGGGAGAGACAGAATGGGGTAAATTATCTCACATAAAAGTGGCAAGAAAAACAGTTCTGTTGGAAGGGAAGAGGGGGCAGGTGAGGGGAAATGAGTGAATCTTACTCTCATCAGATTCAACCTGAGGAAGGAATAACATACACACTCAAATGGGTATCTTACTCCACAGGGAAGGAGGGGGATGAAAAAAGGGAGGATGATAGAAGGGAGGGCAGATAGGGGAAGGAGGTAATCAAAAGCAAACACTTTTGAAAAGGGACAGGGTCAAGGGAGAAAACTGAATAAAGGGGGACAGGATAGGATGGAAGGAAATATAGTTAGCCTTTCATAACATGAGCACTGTGGAAGTGTTTTACACCATGATACAGGTGTGATCTATGTTGAATTGCTTGTCTTCCTAAGGAGAGAGGGTGGGAAGGGAAGAGGGGAGAGAATTTGGAATCAAAGTCTTAAAAGCAGATGCTCAAAAAAAAAGTTATTTTTTTGCATGCAGCTGGGAAACACAATATATGGGGAATGGGGCACAGAAATCGATCCTGCCCTACAAGAAAGTAAGGGGAAAGGGGATGTGGGCAGGAGTGGGGTGACAGAAGGGAGGGCTGACTGAGGAACAAGGCAATCAGAATATAAGCCATCTTGGAATGGGGGGAAGGGTAGGAATGGGGAGAAAATTTGTAATTCAAAATCTTGTGGAAATCAATGTTGAAAACTAAGATATTAAATAAAAATGATAAAATTCAAAAAAAATTTTAAAAAATAAAAAGCTAGGAAAGGCAAATTAATTCCAGCCCAGATTGAAGAAAAAAATTTAATTCTTAAAGGAAATTCTTTAAAAAGAAAAGAATTTAATCTGTAATCTTAATGTTTAATTTGCAGTTTAAAAAATACATTAAGAATACTCACCAAACAGATGTGTCAACCCGGTCAGATGAATACTGTCTGTAGTCCAGCTGGGCAAAGAGAGGAAAAAGCACCTGCACTCCTCCAATCGAATGCATAGCACTTTGTATAGAATGTGTCAAAACTGCCTTCACATCCTGATATAGCAGAAAGTACACAAAATTAATACCCAATTACTCTTATTACTATAATTAAAATGAAAGCACAATTTGAATGGCAGAAATGCTTTAAGATATTATATTTAATAAATAAAGAGAAATAAAAATATTAGAGGCAGCTAGGTGACTCAGTAGATAGAATGCTGGGCCTAGAGTCAGTAAGATCTGAATTCAAAGGGGACCTCAGACATTTACTAGCTGTGTGAACCTGGGCAAGTCACTTAACCTCTGTTTGTCTTAAGCCCCTGAAGAAGGAAACCATTCCAGTATCTTTCCCAAGAAAATCTCATGGACAGTACACTCCACGAGGGTGACGAAGAACTGGACATACCTGAATGGCTAAACAACAACAATATAAATATACGATCTTATCTAAACACTGCCCGTTCAAAAATATTCTGAAAAGTGCATCATACCTGCAGCATAAGAGCATGAGGTGAATGAACAAATATAGAAGGGTTATCCTTGGGTGATGATTCAAGACATAGCTGGGCGTCAGTAGCCCTCGGATTGTATGTGAATGCAATAGCACTGGAAAGTTTGCCATCATAAAGTAAGAGTTTGTGATGCTCAGCAAGGAAGAGGTCACTTTCCGCTTTGAATTTAAAAGTACCCTAAGAAATAATATTAAAGACACTTTAGGATGGCATGTTATAACGCATGAGTCAATAATAAGCCAACAGAATATATCATTAAAGAAATGCATAACTGGTTAAGTTTTCTGATGATATGGAGAGTCTTTGCTAGCTGTTCTGTAGCACTAATTTCTAAAATGACTGAATTCAATTCAATAACCATTAATTATTAAGCATCAATTATTTGCAGAACACTCTGCTAGTCACTGAAAGCCATAAAAAGTTGTAATAAGACTGATTCTGTATTTCAAAGAGGCAATGCAATGTAAATCAATAACACTAAACCTAGGGTACAAAAGATTTCATGTTTAGCACCATATATAACAAACCCTTGCATAACAAAAATCTATAAATAAATAAATATACAGTTCCCAAGACTAACCAAAAAAAAAAACCCAACAATTTCTGAAAGTCTTTTATCTGTAGCCACTCAAAATGCCAAGAATAACATTTTTGGTTCCCTTTCTGTCCTAATTCTACAGTGTTTTATATTTTAAAACATGAAAAGGGTCTCTAGAATGCTGAAATAATTTTTGTTTAAAATGTCATTAAACTTATCAGCTTAACTTATTTCAATTTCACAAAAAAAAATTTCCTCCCAGAGATTAGAAAAGCTAAATGTTTAAAGAAAGCTAAGATAAAATAGTTATAAAAGTAGTTTTTTAATCATTTTCTTAATATGCTACCATGAGTTACTCAAAAAGGAAACAACTCTTACTTCTTAGAGGGTTACATCTCAGTACCTTTGAGCTAGCAGTGATTTCTAAGAAAAAGAAAAACTGTGTAGGAGCTGAGAAAATGCATTTCAAAAACATTTCCTTTTATTTTTATTTTAAATAACTTGAGCTCTCCTGATCACTTCTAGGAGCCAAGATGGAGCAATAAGCAGTAGATCACCGTAAGTTTCCCATATTCACCTCCAAGTAACCATAAAATAGCACCCCAAAACAAATCCCAGAACATCAGAACCAGCAAAAAGATGGGGTGAAACAATCTTTTAGTCTAAGAAAATTGGGAGATCAGGAAGAAAGGTTTGTCTCACTCAGGAAAAAGGAGAGCACAGTCTGGGACAGGGAGCATCCCAGCAAACCAGGAGCAAATCCCAGCTCAGCAAACCAGAGGGAGATTCTGAGCCCCAGTGTGGTGGAAAAGGCAAACACCAGCACCAGGACCCACCATGTGCCTCAGCATAGCCAGGGGAACCAGCAGACTCCAGCTCTAAGAACCTCCACCTGCTTCAGTATAGTCCTGGGCAACAGGCATTCTTCAGCAGCCAGACCTCCTTGTGCTTCAGCACAGACCTGGGCAAATAGGTACACACCAACCCAATTGGGTGGCTAAGCAAACAGGCATCCTCCCACAACCAGAAGTCCACAAGCTTCAGCATAACCCAGGGCAAAGGGGCAGCCTCCAGGGCCAGACCTCCACACATGCTTCAGTGTAGCCCCAGAGAAATGCAGAAACACCCAACCCTCAGCATATTCCAAACACCAGCACTAGGACATCAGCTCATCCATCCTTTCAGCACAGCATTAGACACGAGAGTCACCCGTGAGTCTCAAGACAACATTAGTGCAGCAACAAGTAAACAGCCAGGGCCTGAAGTCCCTGGCACAAGAAGCCTGAGACAGTGCCCCTTCCAACCCAGGAGCACAGCTCAAATTAAAAAGAAAGAAAAAAGGCCAAAAAAGGATGAGCAAAAAATGACAAATTGAATCTGACCACAGAAAGTTATTATGGTAATAGGGAAGACCAAGACACAAACTCAGAAGAGGATAACAATGTTGAAACACCTATAGGCAAAACCCGAAAGAAAAATGAGAAGTGGTCTCAAACCCAGAAAGAACTCATGAAAGAACTCAAAAAAAGAGCTTAAAAATCATATAAGAAAGGTAGAAGAAAAACTGGGAAAAGAAATGAGAGTGAT
Organism: Trichosurus vulpecula; assembly: GCF_011100635.1. Classification (NCBI taxonomy): domain Eukaryota; kingdom Metazoa; phylum Chordata; class Mammalia; order Diprotodontia; family Phalangeridae; genus Trichosurus; species Trichosurus vulpecula. The sequence goes on along the minus strand of NC_050578.1, from coordinate 103,093,680 downwards.
GCAAGAGAATTATGAAAAAAGAGTGAACAGCATGGAAAAAGAAAACAACTGCTTAAAAAGCAAACTTGGCCAAACAGAAAAGAAGACACCAAAATCCATGGAAGAAAATAGCTCCCTAAAAAGTACAACTGGCCAGATGTACAAAAGCTAATTGAGGAAAACAACTGTTTAAAAGAACTGGATAGTGGAAGCTAATGACTCTATGAGACATCAAGAATCAATCAAACAAATTCAAAAGAATGAAAAAATAAAATGTAAAATACTTCACTGGAAAAGTAACTGACCTGGAAAACAGATCCAGGAGAAACAATGTCAGAATCACTGGACTACCTGAGAACCATAATCAAAAGGAGGATCTGGACAGCATCTTTCAAGAAATTATCAAGGAAAACTGCCCTGATGTCCTGGAACCAGAGGGCAAAATAGGCCCTGAAAGAATCCACCGATCACCTCAGGAAAGAGATCACAAAATAAAAACTCCAAGCAACATTACAGCCAAATTACAGAACTATCAGGTCAAGGAAAAAATATCGCAAGTGACCAGAAAAAAATAATTCAAATATTGAGAAACCACCATCAGGATTACACAGGACTTAGCAGGTGAAATATTAAAGGACTGGAGGTCATGGAACATGATATTCTGGAAGTCAAAGGAGCTAGGTACAGGGGTGGGGAACCTGCAGCCTTGAGGCCACATGTGGCCATCTGGGTCCTTGGGTGCAGTCTTTTGACGGAGTCCAAGTTTTACAGAATAGCTGCTTTTATTAAGGGGATTTGTTCTATAAAGTTTGGATTCAGTCAAAGCGCTGCACTTGAGAATCTGGAGGGCTAAATGTGACCGTGAGGCTACAGGTTCCCCACCCCTGAGCTAGGACTGCAACCAAGAATCACCTACCCAGTGAAAGTAAGCATAATACTTCAAGGAAAAAATGGTCATTCAACGAAATAGAAAGATTTCAAACTTTCATAAGAAGAAGACCAAAAATGTACAAAAAATTTCATCTCCAATACTAAAACCCAAGAGAAACATAAAAAGGGAAAAAAGGGAAAGAAAACATAAGGGATGCAATGGAGCTGAACTGCTTACATCCCTACATGAGAGGATGATACTTCTAATTCTTAAAAACTGTACCACTAGCAGTACAGCTAGAAGGAATATACAAAGACAGAGGGAATAGGTCTAAGGTGAATTTGAGGCAATGACATAAAAAACGAATAATTAAGGGATGAGAAAGAAATAAAGAGAGGTAATCCTGAACTGAGATCTATATGCACAACTTAACAAGAAAAGGCAAAACACATAAGCACTGTCTTTGTACTTTTGTGCGTTCAGAAATACTCTGATTCACTCCTATATGTAAAAAAAAAAATTTACAGGAACACAAAATAGAGGCAAGAGGAATTGAGTGGTATTTTTGTTTTAGAAACTAATTCAAGAGTTTTGTGAAAGCTATTGTAAAGTGACTGTGGCATAAAATGCATCACTAAGACATTTAAAAATAAACTGAATTCACCTTCTTCTCTAAAGCTAAAGCTTGATGATAAAATGAAATCAGCATTTGTTTTACTATTTCAGCTAACAGAAAAATTTACTCACTCAAGATTAATGGGAATATAACTATTTCTAAAGATCTTTTAAATTAAAAATAAGAACCAGATATAATAAACTCTCAGAAAGGATTGCCATTACCATATTTCTTCAACTAAGACCTTCCAACATTTCAAGCTTCAGAATTAAGTCCCCCCTAAAGCAGTTTGCAAAAATTGCTACTTTAATACAATACTCTCTAAGGTTCATTTGAATAGATGTTTACAATTTCAATAACCTCTTAAAAATTTACTAAGTAATATATCTCTACACAAATATAAGACAATAAATTTATCCAGAAACAAAGGATAGGGCAAGAGAAACTATTTTAAGCTAAGTAATTAGGGAATTAGAGTTGACCTCATTCGTTTCAGATTTTTCTACCAATTTTGTTTAAAAAATATTCAATTAGAAGTTCTAGAGACTGTGTGGAGAGAAAGTCAGGCAAAGGAGCTTCTTTTAACTCAATCAAGTCAGGGTGTCCTTAGTGTTTTTCCTTTGTAATATCCTTCTTTCACCAAGGCTAACCAAATCTCCTTTTATTACCTATAGAATGATCTACAAGCATCTTATTTTGTTCCAATATCAAACCTAAAGTACCAGAAGGCTGTCTTGAGTCAGGTCCAATTCAGAACAGATTGCAATATGAGAAATTCTTCTGTAAAGAATACCATAAATCAACACAGAATTGTGAGGCATACTTATTCCTTTTATCTTAAATGAATTTTTCAAATCTGTTACTTGTTTAGTCACTAGCTATAATAAGGTGGTCAAAATTTAGAGGGAGTATGGATCTTCTGCTCACTAAGCAGAGGTTCCCAAAAAAGGCAATACCGCCCCTTGGAGGGGGCACTGGAACAATCTAAGGAGAGGTGGTAGTAGCCTTGAGTACAATTGGGGGGTGCTGAATAAAAATAAGGGTGCAGTGGAAAAATAAGGAAAGAAGAGAAGATAAGAAAATTCTGAAAAAAACATTCATACATGTTTCATCTGTTTGTTAGTATAACAGAGTTAAAGTCATAGTGATTACATTATTTTCTAAATAAACACACAAAATGCAAGTTACAACCGATCAGTTGTCAAGTCCACCAACAGGTCCTAACAAGCAAATGTTGGCAGGCAAGTGCTTCACACATTGTTAGGAAATCCAGCATGTATGGGCAAGAACATGTGTGTGTAATGACTTGTTTACAATATGCTATTATATGGCTACCTGATATAACATTGCATCATCAAAATTTTAAGGCAGGGAAAAAACCACAAATTTATAATAAATTATTAAATTTAAGATGCATCATTTTTTTTAAAAATATTTTACATTTTTTGAAAAGATGCAAACAAAAAAAACTGCTGAACGATTCGAGAAAGTAGATTTCCAGGGGAGCACAGAGTAATTTTTTTAAAGGGGGCAGGGTAGGTCAAATAAGTTTGGGAACCTCTACACTGGAGTAACACCAGCTCCAGCAGTTCCTCCCATAAAAAATAAAATAGTTAAGTGACACAGTGGATACAGTGGTAAATCTGAAGTCAGGAAGGTCTGACTTCAAATCCTACCTCAGATACCTATTAGCTATGTGACACTGAGTAGGTCATTTGACCACTGTCTGCCTCAGTTTCCTCAACTGTAAAATGGGCATCATTACACCTGCTTCACATAGTTGTTGGGAGGATCAAATGAGATAGTATTTATAAAGTGCCTGGCACATAGTAGGTGCTTAATAAAGGCTAGTTCCTTTCCCCTAACACTCCTACTATGAGATGCTATAGAATTTTGAAGTAACAATTTAACTACCACACAAAGAGTCAGCTCTAAAGAGCATGTTTTTTCCTGTTGTGAGACTGAAAAAGGTACAGAGAAAGAGAATGAAGGGGACTTCTTTGTTCATAAAATTATTAAAACCTTTATCTTTACAAAGATGAAATGGATTTTTGAAGCCTCCGAAAATTCTTAATTTGTTATCCTGACTGAATGGGATGGTGCTTTCAGAATCAAAGAGAAGTCTGCAATTACAGCTAGGGTTTGAGGTGACTATGGCTGTGAACACTATTGTAAATAATGTAATGTAAATAAATAATCCTTTTCATTATTATTTTCCTGTTGATAAATTATAAATTCAGTATCTTTAATACCTATTTAAAGATAGGCAAGCAAAGGGATTTAAAATAGAGAGAAAGAATATATGAAACCCTTATCATGTTGCAGGTAGTATGCTAAGTGCTACACATAGAGGCACAAGCAAAGACACGGAGTAATAACGAATAACTTCTTTTGGGAAGTTTATTAAGTAGGATTGTTAACAGGATGGAGGAACTTGGTTAATCGGTAGATTATTTTGAAGATTTCTTTGTTAATGAGGAGATAAATAAATATAACCATACATTACTATAGCACTCAGAATATGATTAAATATGGATTAAGTCAAGTAGCAGGCTGAGGGGTGACCATAGCTATTTCTAGACCCCATAATCCTTGCTATATGACCTTAAATAATTCCTGTAAAACTTCTAAATTTTCCATTTATACTATCATACCTAACAGTTTTCCATGATAGCTAACATGCAAAATGGATGCCAAAGGACAAGGCAAGAAGCAATGCTTATTTCCATTCTGAGTTATCATTTATCCACTATTTGGACACACCAATATCAACAATAATTCCCAAGTGAATTAAGAACCTCTACTCCAAACAAAATCAGCAGTCATTTTCCATACATACTGATGGATATCAATTTCAATTATCACAGGATTTAGATCAGAAAGAGACCTTAGCATTATCTGCCCAAACTCTAAATTTATAGATGAAGAAACTGAGGACCTGAGAAGATCAATGAAAATACTGAGGGTAATACCAGTAAGTTGCAAAACTAGGATTTCGACCTAAATATTCTGGCTACTTTCCACCTCACTTGGTTGCTCCAATGTAATTCTAGGGATATGGCTGGAGAAACTGGAAAATTTTTAATGGTTCTAAAAGGTGATTAGAGAGATAACTCAATATGCCTCATACTCTGAACAATGACTAAATAAAATGAAAAATTTCCCTTTGTAATTGTTCCAGCAAGGCACAAACCTTAAATTTAAAGTATTTAAAAGCTACTACCAGGAATCCCACAGAATGATAAGGGATACATGGTGAATCCACAAAGAGAGAAGGTCATATATCCACTGAGGTACTGAAAACAAGTAAGTCAACATCTTAATACCCTAAATACAGAGTACCCACTTATTTGAGGTAAACAAGTTCTTTTCAAGACATTATTACCTATAATGTGAGCTATTTCAGGAAAGATGAACTTACCTTAATTTGTGGGAAGATGTGTTTAGGGAAATGTTTGTATGCTGCATATTTCACAGCATAAAGCCAAAATAAAAGACCAAGAGTAATCAGTCCAATGTAAATCATTACTTCCCAAGCAGTATTTTATCATGACCTAGGTTACTCAAGACCATCAATGACGTTATTCAAGGTCTAAGATATTCACATTTAACAAATCAATTTAATATTCCAATATGATAGACTGATTAGTGTGAAATAGCAAAGTACCTTGTATCCCAAACCTAGTTGATAAACAGCAAAAATCTGAGCAGCATTGAGAGCTTCACTGAAAAGGTAAACAGCAGTCATTTGCCCACAAAACACTCTATTGGCATCTGCTGTTTCCGAAGACCCTAAGAAGCACTTGTCAAATGTCTATGGAAAAAAACAGAAGAGAATTTTAAATTAATCATAATGAAAGTAAAAAGTTATGTTTACTGGTAAGGCTAATAAGACAATCCTGGAAGTCAGTGGCTGGGATATTTTTCTTTAGTTTTGTTTGGGTTTTGGTTTGGGGGAAGGGGTTACCTCTGGTGTCTACTACAGGGCCAAACAGATATCAGTCACTTAATAAATGCTGGTTGATTGACAGTTATTAAAATTCTGTTTCAGGCACTACCCCTGCTAAATTTCACACAAGTAGATGCAATAAATGTAGTTCACATTTTTCTCTTATTAATACAGATTCATATCTTTTTAATAAATCACAGAATACAAAACCTCAGGGGCCATATAGTGTACTATATCTGTACTAAAATAGTAACATCTCTATAGCATAGCTCATAAATGATTATCTAGACTTTGCGTGAAGTCTTGGAGAGAGATCCCATCACCCTCCTAAGGCAGCCAATTCCACACTGGAGTGAGCTAACAGATATTTTCAGTTATCTGAAGGACTGTTACACAGAAAGGGGATTAGACTTGTCCTGCTTAATCCCTAGATTATAGAAGTTGGAGAATTAGGTGGAAATTGTAAAGAAAAGAAAGATATGTAAAAAAAATTGGAAAAAACATTCTCAAATTATTAAAAATTATCTTTATTTTAATATAACTTGTTTCCTTTGGGTACCCTATGTATCATATTTTGTACATTTAAAGACATCATTCTGAAAAATGATCCACAAGCTTTGCCAGACTGCCAAAAGTGTCCATAATAGAAAAAAAGAACAAAAATCTCTGGTTCAGCCTGAAGATAAGCCTGGACAAAAAAATACTTAAATTTTATGGCCCTAGGAACTGCTATTACTTGGTAAACAGATAAACAAGGTATTACATTCTCTAAAAACACATACCAACCACAAAAGAAGGTTACAGCATTAACAATAGGTTCTCTGGCAACTTATTCTACCCCCTGACACATTTCTCCTTTATAAATTAAAAAAATAACATGAACTAGGGTAATAATTTTTATATATCACCCTGAAAAAAGGAAATATAAGATTTAAAATTGCTCATTTTATTCTATCAGATGAATGATCTCAAAAAGGTTCATACTTCTACTTCAAACTTTTCTTTAATTATTTTTAAATTTTTTTAACTACTCACATCACTAGTATTGACGAACCATGTTATCTCTCCATATGAAGCCAGTTCTCCATTCACATAACACCGAAGCTCACTATTCTTCCAGCGGTTATAAATGTGCACTATTGTTACCATATACCACTGAGAAAACAGAAATAGAAATCATTAAAAAATCATAAATATTGTTTAAAATTAAGTTATCCTGATACCAACTGGTGGCCACCTAGTGAAAGTATTTGGAGATAATAAAAAGCTATTTGTGGAAAGCAAGATGGTGTAATAAAAAGGCCTTACGTTGTTCATCGGAAGAGTTAGGTTCAAACCACAACTATGTAACATTACCAGTATACCCCAGAGTTGTAAATTGAAATGAGCATTTTGGAGAAACTAATCTCTAAATTTCCTTTGAGTTCTAAATACTATGACACAAGGTAGAAAGTATATGCAGTTCTCTGACATAAATGTATTCTCATCTAAAATTAAACAAGATCCAGAAGGCTTTTAAATTAAAAGGTTTAGAAAAGCAATTTGATTTAGCTGTTAGCATATAACAGAATGGTAACACAGAGCCTTAGAAAAACCGCTAAGGTGATATTGCTAATTTTAATAACAATGCCATTTTCCGATACTACACAAATATGGAAACCTATTACAAGTCAGGATAGTGGGTAATAGAGTTGTAGTTAAGATGATGGCTCAAATGAAAATATTTATATGCTGAAAAAAAGTATCATATAAACATCATATTCACTTGGTGCCTATAAGGTTGTTATTATTTTTTACCTGATAGCAAGAAAGTCTCCATTTTTGACAGAAGAACGTTAAATGTCCTACATGCTCTACAAAGCTTGAAATGTGTTTTTAAACTTTGAACAGAAGAATCAAAACTGCCACATGAAGTAGTTTTCCAAATTTAAAGCTATACCGATTGGCATACTTTTAGAATTCTATTATTACCATAATTTCCACCAGTATTTTTTTTTCTGGACAGTGGGCAAAGGGTTTTCCAGAAGTGTAAACTGTCATTTTTACAGTATTCTCAAAAGCAAAAGTATAGTAGTTAAATTTTGCATTTCAACTTAGTTTACTCTCAGCAGAAATGTAGATACTACTCACTTCACGTTATAAGTTCAAAACCATTATATAAATAAGCACAAGTTTATCAATAACCATAAGCTAGCAACATATTCACTTACAAAAAATGTGACAAAACAAATATGCTGTCATAATTATAAAACACTAAAATGATTTACTAGATACCTTCTGTGGCTTGAAATCAAATTTTACACAGTGCTGGAACCCTTTTCCTTTGGATTTTATTGCAGTTATAATCAAACAACCTCCAACAAAGTGAGCAGAATAGCCAAGTCCTTTGTTTGTTCTGAAACTATAGGAAAAAAGTAAGTTTTTATTTTTTCTTTAAGATTTTTTATAAATTTCCAAAACAAATAAACAACCCTGGACAAATGAAAAATACATACCAATACAAATAAGGTTTATCCTTATCCACATTGATGTTATTTACAGGATCCATTCTTAGCCAGGTATGAAAGGTAAATCCATTCTGGTATGGCCATTTGGCTATAGGAGGTAATGCAATAGCCTAGAGAAAAAGGTTTGAATCACTCAAAGAACAATTACCTAGTATTTAATTACACCATCTCTTAAGTATTTTTGTACAAGGTACTACATTTAAATGTATCCAAAGATAGCTGGGGCAGCTAGGTGGCACAGTGGTAGAGCAGATCTGAAGTCAGGACCCTGGGCAAGTCACAACCTCAGTTTCCTGATCTGTAAAATGAACTGGAGAAGCAAATGACAAATCACTCTTGTACCTTTTAAAAGTAGTCCAAATGGGGTCACAAAAAGTTGGATATAACTGAAATAACTGAACAAAAAGATAGTTGAGTTTTGCAGGTGGTAAGTTTGACAACTCTGGCATAGAGTACTGAATACAGTAATATGACTACCCAGTGTCACAAAGCCAGTATTCAATGTGTATTCATCATAAATAGGTCTTGAATCCAGCTATTCCTGGAACTAATGCCAGCTCTCTATCCACCATGATACACTGCCTTGTTTCCTATTCCTAAAATGAACTCCCCACTCAGGTTAGTCTCAAAGAATCCTTGGATTCCTTCAAGAATCAGCTCGAGTGCCACCTCTTACGAGGGAAATGTTTCTTGATCCTCCTAGTTTTTATTAATCCTTACTACTCAAAATTATTTTTACTAATTTGTTTTACATGCTGTATGTCTCAAAAGATTATAAGGTCCTGGGGGCAGAGGCTGTTTTTAATTATTCATAGTAAGTACAAGCACCATGCTTTGCTCATAATGTTACTCACACTTATGAAATTACATTTAGAAACTTAGTTCATTATTTGTCATAATAGTATAATTTTGCTTGAATGGGGGATGGAAGGGCTAGAGAGGCATTGGTCTAGATCTGTGATTTCACAGGTATAGGAAGTCCCTGAGTAGATCAGCCAAAATGTTAAATGACTTACCCAGGATCACACAGACACTATATGTCAGCAGTAGGACTTGAAACCCCTACCCTGAAGGTAGGCCCTCTCCCCATTCACACTTGCCTCTACCCTGAGAAGTATACATAAGGATAAGATGCTAAAAATCATCACTAACTAGCTTTAAAATACCTACTACTCAAAGTTTTCTGAAAATATTTGGAAGACCAACAATACCACCTGCAAAATATCAACAAGCATGACTAATGATGTTAAAATCACTAACAACTGTGTCTATAAGCAACATCGTATGTAAACAAATGAAAGATTCTGGAAAATAAAAAATCCATATAATATTTAACAATTCAAATATCAATTTTTAAAACATTCCTATCTTTTGAAAGTTATCATTTAGTTATATCCAAGTAGGAATTTTTAAGAAAATAACTTTTTTTAGAGATAAAAGATTGTGCTCAGAAACAGAAGAGAATGAAAAACTCAGAAAAAAAATTTTTGAAAAAAAATGTAAGAGGGCAAATGTATTGGAATGGGTTTGGAAGGATAGCCTAATAAACATTAAGTAACAATTCCTAGTTGTTGTAGGCCAAGAACCTAGTGGTACTGAGGATGACTAGAGTCATGCTCCCATATTCCCACAACAACAGTGTGAGCTATTGTGAGGCAAAAAACAAAGTGGTAGATTTGGGCAATCTGAACTAATTTTGCCCTTGGAATTTTTTTTTTGGGGGGGGGGGGGAGGGGCGGTGCAGCAGGAGGAAGGGAGGAAGAGAGAGGAAAAGTTCCTGAGACACCAGGGAACTTCTTTGTTAACTGTGCTTAATCTCTTTACCTGGATCTTTTGTCTTCTTTTACCTTCTTGTACCCCTTCTTACTGCTCTGGGTATCACTCTCACCTGCAGGTTCTGTATATGTTTTTATTAAAGGAATTGTTGCCCTGAACCTTAGGGTTCTCAGGGATCCATTGCAATAGTCACAATACTGTAATCTCATCAATCGTGCTGCTATTACAATTTTTAAAACATCTTTTTCATTCTCTTCTGGTACTTTGTAAAAACTTCAACTAAGCCAATTTTTGAAATTTCATTGTTAATATCAAAATACAAGACCACTTAGGTAGTACTTCCTTGGAAAGTCAGCATCATAAAAATTAGTCTAGTGTACTCCAAATAATTAGTCTTACTCTCTACAACAGATGAGAAAAATATTAGTAATATCAGAGGGAAAATGATAAACAGAATAAAGGGTCTAAAACTGAAAAAGGTTGAGACCTGCAGAGAAAGACCAAAGGGAAAAATGTAAAGTAAAATAATATGAACTATTTTTTAATATGACTTAAAATGTTAAGAAAAATGGGCCACATATCTACTGCATGATTAAGAGTAACTTACTGGGGAAGCTAGGTGGCACAGTGAGTAGAGCACTGGCCCTGGAGTGTGGAGGACCTGAGTTCAAATGTGGCCTCAGACACGTGACACACTTACTATCTGTGTGACCTTGGGCAAGTCACTTAACCCCAATGGCCCTGCCGTCCCCTCTCCAAAAAAAAAAAGAGTAACTTACTGCAGCACTTTTCCCTGGAAAGTTGAAAAAGGCATCAGGACCATATTTCTGAGGCATGTGTTTTAACACAGACAGCAACTTCCCAGCATGAGGAGGCTATTAAAACAATCAAGATTTCACTCGACATAAAATAAACAATTTAATCTGTATCTTTTAAAATACACTTGAGAACAACAATGTTCTAATTGAAGTAGGCTACAATGTGCTTTTTGGAGCTTTTTGCAATGCTTTCAAAGCAATATATTTACCCAACAGATGAGCATTCATCACAGTAGAAATATCTCAAATGACCAAAGAAAAATTGTTTATAGTAGTCATTAGTATTCTATGTAAATACAGTTAACACCCAAAGTTTCTCCAGGGCCCTTATCCATAAAGTTAATTTTTACAGAAGTCAAAAATTTTCCCCAAAAGCTTTATACTTAGTTCAATCAACAGTCAAGCTAGTGGTCACAAAAGTTAAATAAATGAATAAGACTTTAATTGTTTACCATATACAAAGGGCTGCAGATACAAATAATAAAAATCTCTAACATTTATACAGCCCTCTAAAGTTTTGAAAATTTTTCATACAATATTTAAAATAGATAAGCAAAATAATCTCTGCCCTCAAGCAAATAAAATAACATATTTCAATCCATACTTCCAAACAATGACAGTTTTTTAAAAGCTTTCTTTGCAGCCAAGGTAGATCATGGCCTATAGATGACATGGTGTAGGGGAAAGAGGCCTTAATTTGGAATCAGAGAACCTGGGTTAGAATCACAGCTCTGCCACTTAACAGCCATGTTATTGCAAGTCACTTAACTTCTCAGGGGCTCAGTTCTTCATCTGAAAAATGAAGGGCCTGACCTAGACTACATGAACTCTAATGGCCCCCCAGCAAAATATTTTATTTCATCATCCTATAAAATATACTCAATCTTTCCACCAAAATGCAAACAAGCAAGACAGATGTATGTTACAGCAATCTCCCCTTTGAAAGGTAAAAAGTATGATTTAATTGGATCAAGTTACAGATAAAAACATAGATTCATATTTTTTAGAAGTAGGCAAGTAATAATTATGATATTAGGACCAGTTCAACAATCTTTTTAAAAAAAAGGCAAAGAAAGTGAAAATTTGAGTTAAGACTATATTCTTAAGTATTAAGGCAGCTTTTAAATCTCACTTTCCCATTAAAAGAGGATATTTGCAATTAATCACCACTCCATTTCCTTTTCAAAGGATTATGCAGATAAAGATAAGAACAGTGTGTAATGATTTCTACACTTGGAATAAATACATATTTAACATTTTTCTCCTAGAACTTGTTTCTTTAAAGAAGTAACAAGTAACTTTAACAATTACATCTGATAGTCTCATAAAATTAATCAATATGACTTTCAAAAAACATAATAAAATGATAAGCATTTCCCAGCACAAGAATTTTAGGTAAGAAGATACCATCTTTCACACAGTCTGTCATCAAATATTTACCACATGCTTTTTAATACAGTGTTCCAGCACTGTTAATGCTGGGGATACAAAAGAAAGCAAAATCATGGTTCTTGCCCTCAAGGAACAACCATTCTAACAGGGGTGGGGATATGCAAATAAGTATGTATATAAAAGATACATACTGTGTAAATGAAAGACAATTTCAGAAAGAAGGCACTGGAAGTGACACATACAAGATACTTTAAGACACTGAGCTTGTTATTGCAAACAAAGTGACACAGTGGTATACATGGCTAACCTTACTAATTTGTCCACTTGAGTTAAGGTCATGGTATAGTAGCAATTTAGATTTGAAGATCTTTCCCACCCATTAATAGGCCATGTGACCTGCTTACATCACAGGAAGCCTAGGTTACATGTGGTGGGAGGAGCTTCCTGACAGGAAAAGGAAATTATGTCACAGGAAATGCTGAGAGAGAACAGTCATGGCTGCTTATGGACGCCATTGTGATAATTAGAGCTGAACCGGCTGACTTAGCTGCACTGTGAGTTTGTTTTGGGGAGACCCCAGCAGGAGGTTGGAGAGGTTTTGGGATGGCGAGGCTCCATACTGTGATGTTGTCTATTGGATGTTTTACTGCTGTGATAGCCTTGATAAAGGGCTTGTGGGACATGGTTCTCTGGTGTCTGAACGGTTTACTTATTCTATGTGGAGAGTCTCGTATACTTTGTGATACAGAACTACATAGGCATTTTGAAAATCATCATCCACGTTGTTATTATTGCCTTACTGATACACATGACCCCTCACATCATCCTCTAAGAAGTTTTTCCAAGGAGCAATGGTCCCAATCTTAGGGCTAAAAATAAGAATCCCAGGGAACTATACGCTTTCTCATAAGTCATCTGCCTCAACCCAACAAGGCACTAATATAACTGTAGGGAAAACACACATAATTACTCAATAAACCCATGGTTGGATTATCTATGATGCTTGACAATTAACAGAATGAAGAAGGAATGGGCTTGTCTCTAATTTTGTTTGCCTTTAAATTAAACTTAGATTCAACATTTCTCTAAAGTACCACTCCCATCCACTCTTTCATTCATTTTTCTTTCAAACTGGAGAAAGGGGCTAGAGAGAGAGGGAAGGGGTATAGTATTATTAAGGTGGCATGATGAAGATCAATGAAAGAACATCATTCTGAATCCATCTTCTTTCCTTAATTCTAGCAATGAGTTCAATTATGAAATTTTATCCCAACTGGTTTCACTCGAAGAAAGGTCAGATAGTGTCAGAGTCTTTATTCTGATGCCACCTTTCTCCTTACTGTACTAGTGAGGTATCAGGAACAGAAAGTATAGAAAAAATGGAAATCCAAATGAATAAAAACTATCTGTAGACACTTGCTCAAGATGTCTGTCCCCATTATTTTCAAATTTTACATTTAAAAGAAAAAAATATGACTTTCAAAAAATATCAAATAACAATTAAAAAATAAAGACTAAATATTTTACCCATTGGCCTTTTTCTCCTTGAAGTTTACTGAAGAACAGCTTTAGCTCTCGTACGGTCAAATTATATGTAGCCAGCACTCCCAACATATCAACTAAAAGATCTGGGGACAGAGAAGAGTAGAATTTTTATATCATCATATACCTATGTTTCACAATAAATAAGATAAACTTACCAATTGTAATGAATTTGCTTATCAAGCAATTAAACATAAAAAGGAATAGAAAAAATATTTTGAATATCTATTTTAATTTATTTCTGAAAAATATTCTGCTGACAGAGAAAGTCATACCTGCAATCATGTTGTCAACTTTGTCAATTCTCCTGAGCACTTGTTCAACAAGACCTACTTCAGTGCATGCCTGAAGATTTCTTATACTCTTCTTCAGAATGGCAGTAAACATGCTCCATATTTCTGCTTGGCAAGTAACGTCACATTTGTCCAAAAGATTCACCATGCAAATAATACTTTCCCCTTCTTGGATGATAAAGTTCATTTCCAAATCAAACTGTCCACCAACCAGCTTCCAAAAAGGGAGAAACAAAAGTCACTTACTGTATACACACACACACACACACACACACACACACACACACACACACACACGCAAATGTGTGTGTATTAAGTCCCTGTACCTTACTAGTGAATGAGTATATTCATCTGCCTCTATCTCATTCCCTATCAGAAATCTTCAGAAAAAGAGAACTAGATAGTAACAGAAGCAAATAATTAAGAGAACTTTTTAAATAAAGAACAATTATTTTATTTGAAAAAAAAAAGCTACTGAAGAAAATAAGGGGTTTTAAATATATAAAAAACAGATTTTGAAGTGGAAACTATAAGAAAAGCTATAATCACAAAGGGTAAATCAAGGAGGTGGCCAAGGCCAAGCCTTTATGGGTTCCCTTGAGCCTATCCTTTCCAATATGCTATAGCAGATTGCAACTTTAATCATATTCTCATTCTCTCTCTCCCCTCTTCCTCCCCCTCTTCCCTCATCTTCCCCCTCCTGCCATCTTTCATCTTCAACCTCTCTCTTTGTATTGTTTCTTTTTCAAATGGCTTTAAACATATCAAAATCTCCCTAATTCATTTTTTTTAAAAAGAGTCTCTTCATTAGACCCTTCCAACACCTCAAGCTATGGCCCTCTATCACTCTTTTTCAGCTCAACATATAGAAAAGGGTGTCTACACTCATTGGGTCCACTTCCTCCAAACTCGATCATTTTTTAATCTTCTGTAATCTTGCTTCCAACTCATTACTCAACTGAAAATCCTCTCTCCAAATTTACCAACCATCACATGATTGTCCTATCCAATGATCTTTTCTCAGGCCTCATCTTTCTTGATCCTTCTATCTATTTATTTGAAACTACTGAACACCCTCTCCTCCTATACACTCTCTTCTCTATAGGTTTTCATAACACTACTGTCTCCTGGTTATCCTCCTATTTCTCTGTTCTCTAACTGCTTTACTGCATTTACATCCATGTCATTCCCCCAAGTGCAAATGTTTCCAAAGGCTCTTTTCTGGAATTTTTCTATCTCTATACTTTCTCTTGGTGACACATTAGCTCTCATGGGATTTAATGATCATTTCTATAAAATGATTCCTGGATCTATATAGGCAACCCTACTCTCTCTTTCGAGCTTTAGTCCCCCATCACCAACTGTTTAAAGAACATTTCAAACTGAATGTTTAGAGCCATTTCAACCTCAAAATGTTTGAGCTCATTATTTCCACCAACCTCCTCCTGGAAAAAACCCACCCTTTTCTATAACTTGCCTATTTCTGTGGAAGGCATACCATTAGTCAAATCACCAAGTTTAACAATCTCAGAGTCATCCTCAATTTACCAACGTATCAAATAAGTTTGGCAACTCTTGCCTTTACTACCCATGATAATTTCTTATATATGTATACATGTATGTATATGTATACATGTGAGTATGACTTCTCTTTTTATTCACACAGAAACTCCTTCAGTTTAGCTCCTCATCTCTTCTTAACCAGATTATTTATTCCAGCTGCCTCCTAATTTGGTCTCCCTGTTTCAAGCTTCTCACCAGTCCATTCTTCACAGTGCTACCAAAGGAAATTTCTATAACTTCAAAAACTCCTTCACCTCTGACTCAAATGAAGAGGTAGCATTTCTCTTTGTCAAGGAAAAGCCCTCCACATGCACACATGGTCCCACTGCATGGCGTCTTCTCCAGCAGACTACGCACTCCATCATCTCTGCTTTCTCATTAGTATGCTATTTCTTCATATCTAAAGGACGCATGCCTGCTGCCTAAAAACACACCCAAGTCTCTCCCGAGCTTAAAAAACTCTCAGTTCATCCATCCATCCCCACTAGCTATCCTCCAATACTTTGTCTCCCTTTTGTGGCTAATTGTTTCAAGAAAGCCCTCTACAACATTCTCTTCTAAATTCTCTGCAGTGTGGCTTCCAATCTTATTGCTCAAGTGAAGTTGTCTTCAAAACTCCCACTGATCTCTTAATTGTCAAATCCAATGGCCTTTTTTCTCACTCCTCATCTTTCTTGATCTCTCTGCAACCTCTCACACTGTTGATCATTCTCTTCTCAATAGTCTGTTTTCTAATGCACATTAAATGTTTCTTCCTTTTACTTCTCAAACAAAATAGCATGCTTACTTAGATTTCAAAACACCAAGGATCCTATCACAAATATCAAAAAGATTCTGTGGTAAAAGTCTTTTAAAAACAACTGTGGGATTTTTTGCTTTGTTTTTTTATTTTACCAGAACACAAATACAGAATAGAGAAAAGAAACAAAAATATATCATAAACTTAAATACTGAAACTTAAATACAAAGTAAGAAAGAAAAGAAAGCAGGTCGTGTGCATAGCAGAACATAAGAGAGGATTCAAAATATGTAAGAATAAATTTTCACTTCAAGAAAGCCTGTATGATAGAGAATACAACTTGTGTTGAGAATTGTCCATTTTTCCTTTGCCTCCTTGTGTTTTCTTTTGTTCTCTGCTGTGCACTTTTTAACTTTGTTCTTTTTTCCCCTCCCACCTACCCCAGAAGGCTACAATATAGTTTAGATATGTTTCTCAATATATACATACACATACAGATATATACATGCACTTATACATATATACATCCATATACAGACATATACTTTCCAAAACATAGTCTACTCCCGATCTTTCTTTTTCATGTTTGTATGTATCTTGTTTCCTATCCCTCCTGCCTCCTCTACTTTACTTCTACCTGCTTCCTTGCCTTCCCCTCTCCAAGGATCCTTCCCTTATCCTCCCATTACCATTAATCTAAACACCATTCTATACCCCCCTTTAACTTATTCCCTCATTCTCCCCTCTAGAGATCCCTCCCTTGTCCTCTTCCCCCCTCTATGCCCTTATCCTTTTTATTTCTTCTAAATTTAGAAGACTTCTATACTCTTCTAAATATATATGTATTGTTCCCTCTTAAACCCATTCTCAATGAAAGTAGGTTACCAGAACTACCAGCCCTCCTCCCCCATCTAATTCTTCTACATCCTTTCTTCCTCTTGCACCTCATTTGTATAAAATAGTCTTTTTAGCTGCTCCTAAATGGTTTTACTTTTTTTAATTCATATCATGGTCAGGTGTGTTGGTAATCAAAATGGGCTCCTTAGCACTTAGTCCAACAAGTGCCCTTGAAGAGTTTGGCCTTTGTTTCCTTTGATTAATTCAGTGTCTTTGACTGAGTCTTAATAGGTCCTAAGCCCCAGGCCCAAACCTCTATTAGGTGGTAAAACCTTAGTGGGTGTGGATTGGCAACTAAGGTGGTGCCCAAGGTGGGGCTAACTCCAGGGAGGGCCTAGTTTACATGTCTGGGAGAGCAGAGGCTTTTAGACCACTTGGGTTTAAGTCTGCCTCTTTGTGACGATTCTAAGTCATGTGGGTGAGTCACATGTGTGACTCATCCCTGACGCTGAAAAAGATATAAAAACCAGGGGTTGGCTGTCTGTTCTTGGGAGCTCTACCTGTAGCAGTGGTGGTGAGCGTGACTCTGGGCCAGCCTTTGTTCCAAGCTCCCGGGCTGAACCTAGATGTTGGTAACTATGAATTGTATTGGGTCTGTCTGTTGATTTTGTACTTTGTTTGTAATTTGCTCTGAAGTTCAGGGTGCTCGCTTTTTCCCCTGAACTAAGTGAATGCTGTCTGTATGCTGGATTAAAGTAAACTTGTCAACCCCTTCACCTTGCTTTCCTTATTAAGGCAGATCAAAAGAACCTGTGCTGTTGGCAGCTTTCCGGGTGCTGGCTGTGGGTGGATCTTACACCCCCACAGAAGCCGCTAGCCGGATTGATAACCACAGTCTTTCTTATGAGCTCACCAGTTATTAATAAGAATCTCAGACATATATTTTACATTATATAGAAGGTAAACAGTCTGCTCTCATGAATCCCTTATAATTAGGCTTTGGTATATACCTTAGAATCTCTTGGTTCTTGTATGTTTAATCTTCTATTGAGGATTTTTTTTTTTTTTACAAAATCTTGAAAGTCTGAAAGTTTATCAAATGTACATTTTTTTCATTCAAAAAAAATACTTGAAGGGTATGATATCTTCAGCCAGAGCCCCAGGTCTTTTGCTCTTTGATATATTGTGTTCCAAGACCTGCGGTCCTTTAATGGCTCTGCTGCTAGGTCTTGTGTAATTCTGATTGTGGCACCCTCATATTTAAATTGTTTTAATCTTGATGCTTTTAATATTTTATCCTTGAGCTGGGGGTTTCAGAACTTGACTATGATATTCCTATGAGTTTTCCTCATAGGATCTCTTTTAAGTGGTATTTGATGGATTTTTTTCTATTTCTACTTCCCTGCCTTTTTCTAATACTTCAGGACAACTTTCTTTAATTATTTCTTGTATTATTATATCAAGATTCTTTTTTTGATCATAACTTTCAGTTAGTCCAATTATTTTTATATTTTCTCTTCTTGATCTATTCTCCAAAACTGTTGTTTTTCTTATAAGATGTTTCACTTTCTTTTCTATTTTTTCATTATTCATGTTTTGTTTAATTATTTCTTGATCTCTTTTAATTTTGCCGCCTTCACTTTGCCCAATTCTAATTTTCAAGGTGTCATTTTCCTCCTTAAGCTTCTGTATCTCCTTTTCTAATTGGTTAACTTTCCTTTCATAACCTTCTTGTTTTACTTGGATTATTCTTTTTTGTTTGTTTTTCCTCCATCTCTGTCATTTAATTTTTAAAGTCTTTTTTAAGATCTTCTATAAATTCTTTTTGGACACGTGACCATTTGACATTACTCTTTGGGGGTTTTCTTTACTTCAATATCCTCCTCTGAAGATGAACCCCAGTCATCTCTATTTCCATAATAGGTTTCTATGGTTGAATTCGTTCTCCTTTGCCTGAGCACTTTTTGTGCTAATAGCTTGATTTTTGTAATCACCTCTAGCCCTTGGGGTATGGGAAATGGCGCCTCTTGCCCCAGATCTTCAGTTCTCCCATCTAGCCTGGAACCAAAGCCTAAACCTCCAACCTCCTGTAAGTGCCCAGAGCCAGGGGCTTTCTGCCCCACTGCTTCTGCACTCACTGGGCCTGTGTTGGTTCTCTCTCACCCCCACTGCTCTTCACAGGACAACTGGGTCTGGTGTTCCTCCTCAGCAGAGGTTTCCTCAATCTTCCTGGGCTCAAATGCCCAGCCCACCTCCCCTCACTATTGGGGTGAAAAGTTCCTGTGGCTGGGGCAGAGGCAGCCTCACAAACCAACTAACCCCAGGACTTGGCACTTGTTGTTTAAGGGGCTTGCTGCTTGTTGTAAAAGCAAACCGTAGCCTAAAGGAGTTTACTCTTCTCAGCACCAAACCTCTTCCTGGGGTTTTTCTTCCCATCTTCTCAAACTGTCCCAGGATCTTCTCAAATTATCCCAGGAAGACCCCAGTTGTGCCCCTATTCTTCTTTGTTTCCACTCATACTTTGTTTGCCCTCAAGTGCTATTTTAACTCTTTTGTGGGGGAAAATCTTGAGAGCTTGGAATTTTCTGACCTACTCCTCCATCTTCCCAGAATCCTCTCCTTCAGTGTTTTTAACAAAAAATAATCCTTAAAGTAAGACTATGTAAAAATACCCTCTCTTCTTTCTATATTCTCATTTGGTAATTTCAGCAGTTCCAAAAAATTGAATTATCATCTCTATGCAGATGATTTCCATATCTATATATCTAGCCCTCATCTCTCTTGAAATCTAATCATGTTTCTTTAATTGCCTTTTTAGCATCTCAGCCTGGAAATCCCATCAACATCTCCAACACAATATGTTTAAAACAGAACTTATCATTCCCCTTAAATCCAAACCTCTTTCTAATTTTCCTATTCCTATTAAGGGCACCACCATTCTTCAGGTAACTCAGGTTTAACTGAGTCATCCTCAACTCTTAACTGATTAATTCCACCCTTCCTCATATCCAATTTGTTCCCAAGCTCTGTCAAATGTACTTCCTCATAAGATCTTGTCTCCATTCCCTTTTCTCCATTTATTCTAATTCAGGTTCTCATCATCTAACTTTTTAAATAGCCTCCTAAGTAGCATCCTTGTATGTAGTCTCTCCCCTCTACAAACCATACAGCCGGATCTGCCTGATATTTCTAAAGTGCAAGTCTGACTATGTCACTTCTCTGCTCAAGAAACTCCTCATGCCTATAGAAGCTTTAAAATATTTGAGAGTGAATCTGCTCAGGAACCATATAGATCAAACCAGAAAATGCTATTTGCAGAAATAAAACAGAACTAAATAGTTGGAGAAATAGTATTTGCTCCTGAATGACCCAATATGATAAAAAATATAATATTACTTATATTTATTCAGTGTTCTATCACTACAATTATCACAGGAATATTTAATAAAGCTAAAGGTCAAGAATGTCAAGGATAATTATAAAAACAAGTGGGTAGAAAGGTGATCTATCAGCATAAGATTTAAAAATGTAATACAAAGTGGTAATCATTAAAACTATTTAGAACTGATTTTTTAAAAAGTCAAGCAGTGGAAGAGATCAAGTAGACAACATATAAAAACCAAAAGACACATTAGCAAATTATCTGATAAGCCCAAACGCCCCCAGTTACTTGGCAGAGGACTCACTATTTGAACAAAATTACTAAGAAAACTCAACAGAAGTCTGGCAGAAATTAGATTTAGACCAACAATTCATACTATATACATTCCAAAGGAATACAAAACCTACATACAAAAGATCACACAATAAACAAATTAAAGGAGTAAAGAAGAAATTATTTTTCTAATCTAAAGAGGAGGGAAGAATTAATGACCAAACATAGAAAAGATTAGAGTGCGAAATGAACAACTTCATATGAAATTTAAAAGTTTTTATAGAAGCAAAACTAACATAGTTGAGAAAAGGAAGGAAAACAAGTAAATGGAAAAAAAAACTTTGTAGGAAGTTTCTCTGATATAAGGCCTCACTAAAAGCTATTCCTGAATAGATAAATGGTCCTAGTTTTTCAATGTTAGGAATCTAAGTTATCAAGCATACGAAAAAATGCTCTATAACACTATTAGAGAAATGCATATTAAGTTAACTCTGAAGTTCTGCCCCTATACTCATCAAATTGGCAAATTTGACAAAAGAGGAAAATGACAAATGCTGTAGGAACTGTGGGAAAATAGGAACACTATCACACTGCTGATTAAATTATTAATTGGTACAAACAATCTGAAAGACAATTTGGAACTATGCCCAGAAAGTCACAAAATAATCCAATAAAAGCACTAGTAGGTCTACTCCCCAAAGAGATTAAAAGCAAGGAAGAAAAGCATCTATATATACCAAAATATTTATAGCAATTCTTTTCACATTAGCCAAAAACTGGAAACTAAACAGCTATGTCCTCCTACTGAGGAACAGATAAATAAATTACGGTATATGAACGTAATGGATTATTGTGTCACAAAAAACTAGTTTCAGAGGCAACTGGGAAGACCTCTGTCAACAGATACAAAGCAAAATAATCAGAACTTGGACAACAATTTAAACAATAACATCAATATTACAGAGAAAAATAATTTTGAAAGACTTCAGAACTCTGATTGATGTGAGAATGAATGAGTCCAGAAGAGTAAAGATAAAATATGATACTCACCTCATGCCAGAATTTAACATGTACGAAAGACATACATTTTCAGGAATTTCAAATGTGGAAATTTGTTCTGCTGTACTTACTATACATTGCTTATGATAAGGATTTTATTTTCCAATGGGGTTTTTTGGTTGTTCAATTAGGAAAGAAGGAATGGTGTAGTGGGAAGGACAAATTATAAATAATTTTCAATGAATCAACATCCCTGTTTCTGATTTATTTTTTATGTGACTGAAACAAATGGAAGTAATTCAAAATGATACATATATTTTTACATTAAAGATAAAAGTTAACTAAGCATATTAATTACTAAACTTTTTTTAACCTTGTAAAAACACATATGATTTACAAAATTTGAAACATTGTCATGATGGCAGCTACCACCAGAATCTTCCAGAATAATGAGCCTGTATAGTTGTGGTACTCTTGCGACATACTGAAATGTAACCTATTGACCCCTAAAGTCACTAAACTATAGGTACACTTTGGCCCAGAAAAATCTCTATTAGGCATTCCAGTTCCACCTACCCCACGTGTGTGGAACCATACCAGAACATTCTTACTAGTTACTTTAAATACTGTCAACTTATAAATAATACAGGATGGAGTAAAGTATTCAATATCTAACATGGTCTCTATTTGTACTAATCATTTAAAAATTAAGAGCTAAATTTGTTTTAGATACAACTGTTTTAAAAATAATGCATTTGATGAATATTTCTATTCAAATATACAACATTTTTTAAATGCCCACTATGGGAAAAGCAATATAACTGGGTCTGAGAAAAATAAAAAGGTAAGCAAAACAGTTCCTTACAGAGTATACAATGCTATAATATCTTTAAAATATTGCATACTTTGAACTCTAACTTCTTTGTTACAAATCATTATAATTAAATATTACTTTGTATCTAATAAAAAGGCAGAGTAGTACACTGTAAAGACATGAGGAGGAAAATCTATTCAAATCCCACCTCTGACACTTACTATGTAACCATGGACAAGATATATAAGCACTCTGTGCTCTGGTTTCCTTTTCTGTAAAATACGGCTAACACCATTTTGTAATACTTACTTCACAAGGTTATTGTGAGGATTAAATGAGAAAATGTATATGAAGCACTCTGCAAACCTTAAAAGGTATAAAAACACCAGTTCAATTGTTATAAATTGGCTCTGTAAGTTTTTACAACGGCCTGTGGCCAAAAAATATAAAATAAAATGTTGGTATGAATTGAATAAAAAATTACTGTGAAATTATCATTTTATTGTTTTCACACTCATCATTTCATTTTATTATCATATAAAATTTATCCGTTTAAAATTAATCTATTGATTCCATCAATATCCTCCTTATCTCCTCTTTAAAAATTCTGAAGATGTTTTATTCACCAGAGATGATACAAATTAACCACATATTGAACAGGAAAATACACAATGCCATAAAGTGCATACTGATTAAAGCATCATACTTTTTTCCATTTATTATTCATGGGTTTTTTGTCTGTGTTTTCTTTTGCACCATGGCTAATATGGAAATGTCTTGCATTACTACAAAATAAATGTTTAAATTGTTTTTATATGTAATTGAGAAAAAATGAAATAAAGATTAAATGAAAAAAGATAAAATACAAAGTTTAAATTAATGTAAGGATATCTATTTCAAATTTCAAATGAAAAGGCAAAGAAATTTTAGTATAACAGGTATGTTAAACATCAGTCTCTTTAAATCATACACAAAAGAAAGTTTAACTCAATCGTTAAACTGTTACATTTCATTACATTGCTACTAATATTAATAAGCGGGCAATGTTAAAAAACATACTAAGCATTTTTAACTTTCTATTACCTCTTATTGTAAGTAACCTTTGTTTTAATTATAACATCTAAAAAGAGGACACGAATTTATTTTACATTACCTGAATCTCTCATTTAAAGCACTTTTAAAATAGAGTAAGAAATGAGGCAGAAGAAACCTAAAGCAAGTTAAAATTTCAAAAGGGCAAGAGTATTCTCAAACAGGAGAATTGACTGAGGTCTAACTGTGGGAAGTATCTGTGAAGCGACTGACAAATAACAACAAGAGAAAACTATATAATTTGTTTTGTTTTTAAAATTGTGGGAGGTGAAAAGAGAGCTGAAAGAGATTTTTTAAAAGTCTGAAAGTCATTACACAGAAAAAGGTCAAGAGAAATTCATCAGCGACATGTCTTCAAAAAGACAGATGATAAATAACCTTCTCCACATCCCTGCCTAATGAACCAATCACATTCTGAAACTTCTCCAAAAGACAACGGCTTTCAATTACATAGATCACTCAACAAATCTACATTTAAAGGCAAGAACTATTCCACAACAAGTATATTTTACTGGCAGTAGCAAAATCTAGAGAGGGTTCTAACAATTTCTAAAAATGTCTTCAAAATATATAATAAATCCATCATATAAAACTATTCTAGTAGCATCTAACTTCAGAGACCTTACCTTCACCTTAACATACTAACACCAATCCTTCATTTAAGGCTTTCATCAGTACTTTCATCAGTAATCACCCATCTAAGAAGCAACAGAATTAATTTTCCAAACTAAATTACTATATATGTACATATGTGTGTGTGTATTTCACCAGCTTTCAAATTAAGTTCACATTCCTAGAAGAGTGTCAAGGCAGACATTTTAAACATTTCTCCATTGCTTAAAGTATTTTAAAATGTGCCTTTCAAGAAGAAAATTGATGTAGGATATTGGTACACACAAATGTATGGCATATTTGATATACTATATGTATGCACACATTATATATAAAAGCATGCATAGAGTCTACAGTATGTCATGTTAACCCTTTCTAATAGTTATTTGAAACTGATCAACCTTCAAAACACAAATTTGTTCCCAATGACAGGGATCATAATCCAGGCTCAAGCATTGGCTAGTTATTATCTGAGCTGTAGTAATGGCTGTGCACTACAAAATGTAATCTTCCCAAATGTCACAGTAAGTTATGAATATCTGAGCAGTCTAATGCACCTTACTAGCCATGAAATGTGAAAATGTAATCTTATTACCTTTTTTATGGTTGTATTTTTTTGAATAATGTAGCCTGGAAACTGATGTATAGTCTTTCTCTGCACTTTACCATGATTTGGTCTCCTATATTGTATGATACATTTTTCAAAACCATCCAATTCAGCGTATTTTAGATCTGAGCCTGAACTTCATAAACAATCTTTATAGCAACCTACAGAGTAGCTTAACATTATCTTTCTACAAGTTATAGTTTAATGTTCAAGACTATAGAAATTTTTTAAAAGCTTATTCGAAAATTCCAATACATAA
The DNA here is from genome assembly GCF_011100635.1 of Trichosurus vulpecula. Lineage (NCBI taxonomy): Eukaryota > Metazoa > Chordata > Mammalia > Diprotodontia > Phalangeridae > Trichosurus > Trichosurus vulpecula. The sequence continues at coordinate 103,068,760 of NC_050578.1, read as the reverse complement.
TCACAAATTTTACATTAGAAACTTAAAATGGAAAGTTTTCTTTTCAAAGTAATATTCACAAAATAAATCAAGCCAGAACTAATTCATCAAAGATATGCTGTGTTTTAATTTCCTAATCAGTAATGAAGAGAAATTATTTCCTCTTCAGATAGATACCTCAAACAGAACTGACAACTAGAAATTAAATTAAATCATATTCTAACACTCAAAATATATCTTATTTTATTTTTCATTGGCTTCTTGAGAGTGTGCTTACTAGATTCTCCCTGATTTGGGGGAAAGAATGTGACAGAATAAGAGGAATACTGGAATCAATTCAGAGGACCTACAGATAACTGGCTATGAGAACTTGAGCATGTAGCCTAATCTCTACAGGTCATATTTACCATCCTTTAAAATTAGGATTCTGGACTATATTATCATTATATATAACGGCCCTTTTCAGTCCAAAACTGATTCTCTCTTCAGTTTTTATAAATATATGTGTGTGTGTGTGTGTGTGTGTGTGTATATATATATATATATATATATATATATATATATATATATTTTGAGGAAGGTTATCTATACTTTGAGCCCATTTTTGCCTAAGAACTTTTTCAAGTGAACTATAACCTTATGTATTTCTCTTTTCAGTCTTGGATACTTAAATCCATTTGTAATCTTATTAATATGGATACTCCCACCAGTGACACAGCTTGAAACTCATCCATTCCTGCTTTTCTGTGCAACTTTTATCCACATCCTCCCATAAATTCTCCACAGTCCTTCCAAATATTAGCCAAAAGTAAGATCTCTCTCATCCATTTTTTTTAGTGGCAGGCTAGTGAAATTCTTTACACTGCTCATCCTGAGCAATTCCCCATTGTCTCATCTGTAATGTGCTGAAGCCTACTTATACACAACAAGCACCTTTCCATAACCCTTCAGGTGACCACCTTCAACTTTAATTCTTCCACAGGGATTGGGATTTTCTGCAACTTACATTCATACAGTAGTACCATAAAAATACTGCTATTAAAAAAGAACAAATAAAGGTGGGTCTTTGCTTCAGGAAGAAGCAATATGTTATCACTAGCTCACTCTTCACTTCTGAGACCATCTCATTGCCCATTTGAAGGTTCTATATGGGGTATATGTACTGACACGGAACCCAACTATCAATATAGTCAAAGCATAAACGATCAGCTCCCTTCAGCTACTTGACATTTCCTATGTTCACAGCAGGGCTGAACTCTTAAATGATTACGTATCTCATTTATGAAATTCTGCAATATTCTGGCTTTGTGCCATTAGAAAACAGGAACAGTCAATCAGTCGATAAATATTTATCAAACACCTACTACGTGCCAGGCACTGTGCTAAGTACCGGGATACATAGAAAGGCAAAAGACAGTCCCTACCCTCAAGAAGCCCACAATCTAATGGAGATGACAAGCAAACAAATATGTACAAACAAGCTATATGCAGAATAAATGGGAAATAACTAACAAAGTTCCCTCAACAGAATTGAGGGGTTATGGAAGGCTTCTTGTAAAAGATAGGATTTTAGTTAGAACATGAAGGAAGCAGGGAAGCCCACTGAAGTCATACTTACATTTAACTGAAATTTCTTTTTGTCATCTTGTTTCACCTAGAGCAAGAATGTCAAGATTGATGAGACTTAGTTTCTCCAGATGTATGTATGTATACTTGCTGACTGCTGGACAAGAATCTCAAATTTACAGTACCAACAACTAAGTTAATGCTAAGAGACTGACTCCTAGGATATATCTGCTCTCTTTTCTAACCACTCTACCACCATCACTGAAAAAAGGGAAGGGAGCAAATCCAAACATCATAGGAAATACCAAAATATGTGTCTTTGTTTTCACACAGAACCTGAAAAACTATTTCCATCTCATTACTGTTTTTTCCAATATCCTAGGTACGATGTTAAGCCTCGGAAATTTTTTTACTATAATCTGCATTTCTCTTATTGTTAGTGATCTAGGGCATCCTTTCATCTGATTATTGAAATTCTGTAATTCTTCTTTTGAAAACTATTCATAACTAATTATCTATTTGCTGGGTAATAGCTCTCAGTCTTAAATATTTGTGCATGCATATGTATGTATATATAAATGAATGTGTAGTATTTTATATATTTCTATATATGTACTTGTCTCCCTCATGAGAATGTAAACTTCTTGGGAATAAGGATTGTATCATTCTTTTTATTTGTATCCTTATTACCAAGCATAGTTAATACCTGGGACATAGTCAGTGCTAAATAAATACTTATTAATTTATATATCTCTGGGATAACACTTTTATTAGCATAAAGAGACAACACAGGACTGAGCCGAATTTTGTATTTTTCTCATGAGTGATCACAACCAAAGCACTCAAAATCAGAGATTTATAGATAGAAAGAATCTTAGCAATCAAGTCAAAAACAGTATCACCCCTTTTATTTACTGATGAGGAAAATAAGGCCCAGGGAGATCAAATGGCTTGCCTAAAGTCATACAGTTAGAAAGAAGAAAAGCTGCAATAATAAGCATCTCTGTGCATAGGTAGAACTATCCTCAGAAAGCAAACACAGTCCACTGCCAGAACCACAATGGAAATAATTCTACTATAACAGAAACTCCAAAGCAGGCATTATGGCATAGCCTTCAAAAATTCAGTCACCTCCACACTATGATGAAGAATCAAAGTAGGCCTTTTGCAACTGAAGCAAATTTAGGAATAACAAGTTTTCTAAAACACAAAATGGCTTCCTCCAAAGTGAAGACTTACATTTTCACATATGTTGAACAATCTGTCTTCAAATCTCCTCATCTGCTTTCATTTATGGGCACCAATCAATTATGAGGCTCTTCAATAAGAGGCTAACTTCATCTTCTACAGATGGGTGTTTCTGTGAGGTCTGACAAGGCCGAAAGGACAAAGAAGACAAAAGCAACACTTTCTAAAAGAAGGCTGGCATCTCTTTAAAATGATGACAGCAATACTTCACTGTTGTAGCTTAGAATTTGCATCTACTAAATTCTGTACATAGCTCAGGTTCAAATCTTCCCTGGAGATACAAATCTCAGCATTCTGGTTGGAAAAGAACCCCAGAAGGCCATCTAGTATACCTTCCCCTTGAATAAGAATTCCTTCCAGAACAAACAATAATAGACATTTATAAAGAACTTTAAGATTTGTAACATGCATAACATGACATCTGAATCTTACAATACTGTGAGGTGAATACTACACTATTTTCTTGATTTTTACAGACAAGGAAACTGAAGATAAGAGAGTTTTATGGTCACAAAGCTAATAAGTGTCTAAAGGGATATTTGAAAACAACTCATCCTTACTCCAAGTCCAGCACTCTATAAACTAAATCTTAATTCCTCTCTCATACTATAATTAGTCATACAACCTTTAACTAAAAACTTCCAGAAGGAGGAAGCTAATGCCTCCCAAAGCAACCACTCACTTTGGGATATCTCTAATTGTTAGTAAGATTTTATTAGAGAAAATTTAAATCTGCCCTTCTCCAACGTCACCCATCTGCCACTCCTTAGCTCTATGCTCAGGTCCAAACCAAGCTATATAACAATCATTCTTCCAGAAGACAAAAATTCAAATACTTGAAGACAGCAAAGTTCTTCTTAAATCTTATTTATTCTAAAGAAGTCTCAGAACTTTCAACTTATTTTCATATGGAACAATCTTGAAGCCCTTCATCATCCAGGCACCCCTTCTATGGACACTCCCCCACTTATCAGTCTTCCTGCAATGTAATACCCAGAACTAGACACTATACTCCAGATGTAGGCTTACTAAGATCAAAGCTGAACATGACTATCAAGTCACTTAATTTCAAAATCCTCTGGTCTTTATTCTATCTTTTTCCTTCTTGATTGTAGCATTTGACACTATGACCCTTTCCTGTATACTCTTTCTTCCCTGGGTTTTCACAACAGTACTCTATCCTGGTGCTTCCCCTGACTAGCTATACCTTTTCTGATCTTTTCTGAACAAAGCAGAAATGAAGAAGCTCAAAAGAAACGGGAGATGTGCAAATTTAGAGAATCCACCCCAAATGTTCACATGGACCATTTATGCCCAACCTGTGGTAGAACGTTCTGAGTTCATATTGGTCTAATGAGCCACAGTCCAACACACTATAACTTGACTCTACCATAGTAATGCCATTTTGGTCCTCTTCGGGAACAAAGGACAACAACCAATCAGCCAGCTACACGTTTACAACACCCTTTGTTTAATTCGTGTTCTAAAAATGAATTAAATTAACTTCTCACTTCCATTTCAAGATTACAAGATTCTGTAATACTGGCCCCTCAAAAGCATTTTAATGGAAGTGAAGTTAGTTCTTTCCCTAAAAGGGAAGGAAGATGTCTCCGAAACTTCCATGACCCAGAACGTTGACTCAAGCCTCACTGCGGTTAACACTGGTAGCCTCAGGCCCCATGTAACTTCCTAGTCACATAAGAGCATTAAAAAACACAGGCTCAAGTGAAGTTATAAGCCTCATGTTTCAAGGCTTCTGAGTTCTTGCCCTGATGACCAGATTCATTTTTACTATGGAAAGGATGGGGCTGTCCATGAGCTAAATGTTATAACCTTGTTGAATACAGTAAACTTCCTTTTCTTCAATTCCAAGTGACCTACTAATGTTTCAGTTAGTTCAACTATCAGATCTAAACTATTAGGAAACAGCCTCAGTCAGGCTTAGCCCATGAGAAATGTCATGGTCAAGTAGCTGGAACAAGAAGGTATCATGATACATCATGGGTAAGATAGGGAACAGGCAATAAAAATGTGCTACCCTGTAAAAAGGGCCTTTCTGGTGGTGTATGAAGAATCCTCTCAATGGGAGAGAGAAGGCATTTAATGATGCTGGATGAGTAGTTCAGTGAGTGACAAAGGGGGCTGCCAGGCAGCTAATGATAGCACCCAGTCTACCATTCAGTTCCTGTTAACCACTGCTTTAACAGTAACAATAACCATCACAATCTGAATCACCTGCATTAAAAAAAAAAACAGCATCAGCTGGTGAATCAGTACATTGATCAGCTTTAGGAAGACCTCTCTCACTGTAGAGAGAGACATCTGCTGGAGCTGGTAAACAGCACAAGTGAAAGAGGTAATGCAGACAAAACAGGCTTCACGCAAGAACCAACAGGCCACTGGCAGGAAGCAGATGTAATCTACAATCCAGAGGTTTTACTGCTTCCCACTGAGACTAGGCCATATAAGAAAAGACTGAGGGAAGAAGTGAGGATTAGAATTGGAAACCAGTGGTAAGAAAGTCATATGTACAATAACAACAATATTGTAGATAAACAACTTTGAAAGACTAAAGAACCCTAATCAATACCACCAACCACAATTCCACGAGATTTATGATATAACATGCTACCCATCTTGTGGGAATCTGTTTTGCTTGACTATACATATTTATTACAAGGGCTTTGTGTTTCTTTTTCAATAGTGAGAGGTGTGGGAAAGAGAAAAGGAAAAATTTTATTAAAAAAATTAATTTTTAAAAAAGTCACAGGCTTGTTCTATTACTGCTCTCCCTCTCATGCCCACCCTCCCATGAGATTTCCTACATAGAAGGGGCAGAAGAAGAGATTTTCACCACAACGGAAGTGGGGAAGTTACAAGAGAAATTTAAGTCCTTAAACAATAGTTAAGAGTGTGGTCCAGTAGAGGCAAAGGAGAACTACTCAGCTGAGTTCTATTCACCTGAGAGCTCTCAGAGGACTTCCTTTTACAGAACCAGTTAAATCAATTAGATATTCCAAATGAAGACCACTCTTCTCTAATTAGATGGCTGAGATGGGGAATTTTGTGTAAATGCCCCCCAAAAATATGAGAATCTACTGTAGCATGCGCAGCTAGGTGACACAGTAGAGTACCAAGCCCAGAGTCAAGAAGACTTATCTTCCTGAGTTCAAAGCTGGCCTTAGACACATACTAGCTGTGTGACCCTAGGTAAGTCACAACCCCACTTGCCTCAGTTTCCTAATCTAGAAAATGAGCTGAAGAAGGAAATGGCAAGCCACTCCAGTGTCTGCCAAGAAAACCCTAAATGGGGTCACAGAGTCACACACAAATGAAATGAATGAACAACAATGCTGGAGTGTGGGAAGAGTGGGGGGAAGGGGTTTGAGGGTGCTGCAAAGGAGGGCATCATGTTCCTAAAGGAAATTAATTCAATATACTGCACCTCTGCAGCACCCCACTGGCCACAACCTATAAACAGCCTGTGTAAGGGAACAAGTAGGGCCCATTGGAGCTCTGGCCAAATGGAGTCAGGCTTTAGCTATGGAGCTCCCTTACCACACGATAACAGTGTAGGCAAATCAGTTTATGAAATCTGAGTGGCATAAAGAGATCAAATAAAAAAAAAAAGATCCTATATGTCCAAAAATATTTATATAAGTTCTTTTTATGGTGGCAAAGAACTGGAAACCAAGATTGTGCCTATCAACTGGGAAATGGCTTTACAAATTGTGTTATATGAATGTAATGAAATACTACTATGCTATAAGAAACAATGAGGGGATAATTGCAAACAAACCTGGAAAAACTTTAATGGAGTGATATAGCATAAAGTAAAAGAGTAATTTATAACAACATTGTAAAATTTTTTAAAAGTTAGAAAAACTTAACTCTGATCAACTCCATGATCAATCATGATTCCAGAGAACCAATAATAAAGAATACTACCCATCTTCTGACAAAGAAATGATGGAGTGAATATGTAGGAGGCACACATTTTCAGATACAGTCAATATGAGAATTTGCTTTGCTTAATAATAATAATAGCACTATTTATATAGCATTTACTATGTGCCAGCCACTGTGCTAAGCATTTAACAATTATCTCATTTGATCCTGGAAGGTAGGTGTTATTATTATTCCTATTTTATAGATAAAGAAATTGAAGCAAACACAGGTTAAATGACTTGACCACAGTCACAGAGCTAGGATGTGCCTGAAGCTGAATTTGAATTCAGGTGTTCCTGACTCAAGGCCCAGGACTCAATTATGTACATAAGGTTGCAAGGATTTTGTTTTTCTTCTTTGTTTTGTTTTTTTTTTCCTAGAGGGAAAGGAAGGAGGCAAAGTGAAAGGAAAAAAAAAATAAATGCTTGCTAATTAAAACAATTAATTGGTCAGAGTAAATATTATCACAATGACATCCTCTCTGACAGGGAACTTTGGGTACGGCTACTGAAACATGGAGTTGATAAGAAAGTAGTATCACCTATGAGGATGCTAGTAAAAATGGTAAATTTTTACCATGAAATTCAACACAAGGATAGCAGATCCAATCCTAAGGTCCTTCCCCCATTTAGATATAAGATGTCTTTGAGTTTAAAATAAAATTTTTAAAAATTTTTAAAGGATATAAGGGGTTGCTGAATATAATCAGCTAGATAACAAATATAGCAGAGTCCCCAGAATGAGCCCACTGGGGCACCTCAGTTATCACAGGGAAAGAGGCATTATGAGTTCTTGGGAATCACTATATAACCACCCTTCAGAATCTTCTACATGTTAATAAAGGGCCAAGCGAAAACATATATTGTGTAGTCAACACCAAACAATACCAGGTTCCCCAGTGAGTAAAAGATTTTTAGTATTTTATTTTGCTATGCCAATACAACAACTCTCTATAGCTGATGAAGGCAGATAGCATCTACTGGCTTACAGCAGAGTACAGGAAGCTGAATAAAGTTGTCATGCCCATTTGCTGTACCTGTTACTGACCTCATTTGTTTATTAGACCAGGTAACCCAGACATAGAGTGGGTAGTGTGGAGTTACCCAACTCATCACAGCTTTTATCCCTACTCCTGAAACTAAACAGTATCAATTCACCTTCACCTAGGAAGAGGGCCAATATACTTTCACTGTACTTCCTCAGGATTACCTGAACTTCTCCCTCATGCTGCGACATAACTAATGGGCAGAGACTTGAAAGAAACTTCCCTTCCTGAGGACAATAACATACACAATTACACTGATAATATAACGTTGACAGAGCCAGATAAGGCTACAGTAGACCCTATATGAAACAGCAGACTATGTAAGGGAGAAGGGGTAGGAAAGCAACCCTAAGAAAACCTAAGATCCAGTCAAGTTTTAGGAATATAACAGATCAAGAAAATCAGAACTATTCCCAATATGTTCCAGACATATAGATTCATTTTTGCTTCTCTACAATCTAAAAAGGAAGCCCAAGAGCTCATTAGACTCTCCAGGTTTTAGAGATCCAACATTCCCCTCCTGGGTATCGTGGTGGTGTCCATTTATAGTCTCTTACAAATCTGATCTTTTCAAGTGGAGCTCCAAAGAGGTACAAGCCCAAGAAGAATTCAAGTACAGTATCCAGTAGTCTCTCCCCCTGGGCATCTGTGATCCCCTGGGCCCATTTTTTTAAGATCTCTTCATAAAGACTAGAGTAAGTGGAGCCATTAGGCATCAGGGAAAGAGGGTGAGGAAAAAGGTAGTTACTAAATTGTTACTGGAACCCAGCTGCTAATGAGCAGATGATGCTGGGTCATAAAATCATCCTTCATCCAGAGTTGCCTATTATGAATTGAGTTATGCAACATGATTCCTCTAATAAAATTGTGTTGGGCAAAAGAGGCATCTATTGTTAAACAGAAATTGAAATCATGCTC